>NW_027397135.1:2538566-2777519 GCF_003265705.2 Callorhinus ursinus
TCTTTCTTTCTTTCTTTCTTTCTTTCTTTCTTTCTTTCTTTCTTTCTTTCTTTCTTTCTTTCTTTCTTCTTTCTTTCTTTCTCTCTCTCTCTCTCCCTTCCTTCCTTCTTCTCTCTCTCTCATATTAATCACTGTGTCAATTCCATGTGGAAAAGAGAAAAAAGAAAAACCCAACTCTTTTAAAGTACTAACACTCCACATGAGGAAGGGAAAATGGAAGGTGGCCTCAGAAGTGTCCCCTCTGAAGGAGAGACTTCCTCCCAGCTCTGTCAGATTTGACTCAGCTCATTAAGTAGCTAGGCAGGTGCCCCATTGGATGCGTCAAAACAGACAACTGTGGCAGCTAGTGGGGTTGTCTTCTGGGATTCAGATTACCTAGGTACTTTCATTCCCAGCTTGAACTTCCCATAATTCCCCATGGCATAGGAACCTACCTTTCCAGTTTAGCATCGTGGTAGAGATAACTAAATGACTACAGTAGAAAAAGTAAGGAAAAATAAATCACTCAAAAGTTCCGACAGTACATTCCTTTTTCCCTAAAAGTTTATTAAGTGTTACAGACGATATGATTAAGGAGACTTAAGCTCAAAATGTAAAACCATAATAAACAATCCAAACACTGTATAGTTTGAATTCCTTAGATGGTGCAGCGAGTTGTCTCTTTAAGTTTGAAATGATAGTTGCTAAAGCATACCATCAAGGATTACTTTTAACAAAAATCACAGCTGGCTTTGAAATTAATTTGAAAATGAACATAATCTAGAACAGGTACATATACAAGAGGTGAAGTAATTCCTGGCATCCTTCAACTGATACACTATCTTAGCAGTTTAGGGCAAAGCATTTAGTATTTAGGAAAATTACACATCAGATTGTATTTTATGATTTTTTTCCCTGGGAGTGTATGAACAAGCATTACAAACATGCTATACACCTGTAAGGCTGAGCATTATGGTGGGTAACTAGGGAATATCCACTACACCAGAAAGAAATCTGCACAATGAATCAGGCAGACAACAGCTGGTGGAGATATCAGATGGAGAATCAGAGTAATCTGTGGAAGGTATTTGAGTTCACTATAAACATTTTGCAAGCATTGGGTGAAGAAGCTACACCTCTGGGCCTCACAACCAAAGCCCAGGCTTGCTGCAGGTTAGAGAAATGGTTTTCAGAAAGTACATAGCTCAAGACAAAGAGCTACCATGTGGGGTTGGGTTTTTTTTGTTGTTTGTTTGTTTGTTTGTTTCCTGATTCAGGTTGTTTTGGAACCCGCTCATGAGGCGTCAGTCTTTGGAAGAACTGGCCCTGGGTTTCTAGTGTTTGGCCTCCCAGGTGCCCTGTCTTTCCACAGTGCATTGCTAGACAAAGAAAGGGTATTTCTTTTAAGTATTAAGCATGTGCTGAGCAGGAAGGAGCCTTCGCCTGTCCCTTAGGGCACAAAATAAGAGCACTGTGGTGAGTAACAGAGAACTTGGCCAAGAAAAGAAATAGGTCTGAGGTTAGAGAAAGCGGGATGCAAGTTTGCTTTCCTTCACCTCCAAATCCACTAGATTTTCCTATCTTATTTTTCTTTGGCACCTTTTACCTCAAATATTTGTGTCATGCATAGTTAAAAAAAAAAACACAGATGAATGAAAAGGAATCCCCCCTCCCCCATACAAAGAAGGGAAGATGTTCTGTGAGCTGGGGCCTTAGAAGAAAGGAGCGTTGGGCAGGGAAAGGGAAACACAGGAAAGAAAAACACAAAAACAGATTCTGGAGTGAACTTGGAGCACAGGATCCAATGGAAACCTACAAATGCAAATGGCAAAGCATCAAAGGTGACAGGCTGTGTGGGTGGAAGGTGCTGCCCTGCTTGAAGACACATTCTTAGGTGGAGAAATTCCTCAGGACTCAGGCACCTCCTGCTTTAAGTTCAGAGTGTCAGGACAGGGCAGAGAAGCCTGAAGTGGTGCAGGGCAGGGGGTGGGGCAAAGAGCCTGCAGGGGACAACCCTGAGCCGACCCCACTTAGAGGCCAAAGCGTCGCTTCTCTGCTTCCCAGCTTCAAGCTGATTCTCACGTGCCCCCCCGCCCCCCGGCTCTTCTATAATCGCCTGAAATGTGAAAAGCACTTCATTCCAGGGAAAGGTTAGGCAGAGGGAGCTTGGCTCTTTTACTCACCTCAAGGACCATTCCCCCTCCAAAGTGGGTTCAGGTCCGAAGCTTTGGGCCTGATCTCCCCTCCTCGCTGTGGCCGTGGCCGTGGCCGTGGCCGTGGCCATGGCCGTGGCCCGGGGACTTGAGCTGCAAGGCTTTTGAGTTCACCATCCATCTCTCCTTGGGTCCTGAGCAAGGCTGGCAGAAGGGAAAAAGGCCCAGAACTTAAACTTCGCAAAAGCAGTAGCAACAACACCTCCCCCCCCCCCCCCAAAACAACCGCAACAACCCCCCCCCCCCCCCCCCCCCCCCCCCCACGGAAAGCCACCCACCACAGAGGGCCGACTGGTCTCATGGTGGCCTTGCTTCGATACCTTGAGCCCGGAGGTTGCCATTCTGCCACACCCTGGCAGCTGGGTCTTGAAAACCAGTCCTGTCCTCCGGCTTAAGCTCCACGAGGACATTGGTAAAATTGCCACTTTGAAATTCACGCCCGGATCCTTATGTGGAATGTGCCCTCTGTCTACCCTCATCTCTTTGGAGCTTAAATCCAAACATTGCCTCTTCTGTTAAGACTCTGGAATAAAAATAAAACAGGTAATTGGACTACGAGAGAGCAGGAAAATAGCAGTAACCAGCAAGTATTGCGTCTATGTTGACTTTTCACTTTGCTCGTAGAAGTGAATGTGTTTGTCCGTTTATTAATAAAAGGAGGCTGCCCCAGCGTTCTAAACTCCTTGGGGTTGAGGACTTGTCACCCACTTTCAGCTCCTTGCTGGAGACCAAGCAGTGGAACGAGCTGGGGGCTATCAGACCAGATGGTCTGCGAAATTAGGGTTTAATATTGTTACTACACTGAGTGAGCTGGGCCTTCCTCTGCCCTAGCGGAGGCAAGCAGTCAGGTAAAGGGGGACAAGACAGAGAGGAGCCTGGAGAGCAAATGTGTATGCGGGGACTTCCAAGCACCCCCAACTTTCTCTCTTTGCAGAGGAAAGAGAGTCTATTTGCTCCCCCGTTACTCTTATTTTCTAAGCTGTGTCGGACTTGAGAAAGAGAAAAAATCCGACATTTCAAAAACACAATGTTGAGTGGAAAAAGCCAGGTACAGAAAAATATGGTATGAAAATTAACCATCTATGTTAATTCTTTTTTGAAAAGGTAGAAAACTGCACTGTCCACTGTCATGAAGATCCATTTATGTAACACAAGTTAGAAAATGCATGAGGATATGTGTCATCATGATAATAACAATAACAGTCACGTCCACCACCACCACAGTGCCCGACTTCATTGAGGACTTCCCATTTGCTGGGTGCTCTTCTCAGTAGCTCAGTGAAGCTGCTGGGGGGGAAGGGAAGGGGTGGGGGCAAGACTTCAAGTTGTATTCAAAGTGAATATAGCAAAGTGGCAAAATGGTCACAAATTACACAATTGGGTGGAGTGTGCGTTATTTTCTTTTCGGTGTTTGGTGTGTTTGAAACATTTCCTAATTAATTAGAAGAAGAAAGCAAAAGCCATAACGAAGGGAAACATGCAGACTTTGGGTTAGAAAGCGCCTCTTCTGTCTAAGGACATGCTATCTTAGCTTCGACCCTCGGAGCGCGTCCCCACTGACCTTCACAGTGCTGCCTGTGTTGCGCGGAGGTTTCATGCTTCTCTATTCTCACTCTCCAGACGCTGCATCTGGTCCCACACCTCTCAGACACTGATGTGTCTTGCAAGTAGATCCTTAGTCCATCCTGTAAGAAGCATTCCTCATCACTGGGCTCTGCTGAGGCCTCCACAGCATGTGTCCCAGGCCCGTGTCCTTCTGCACCGCAGGACCTGCCTTATATCACACAGACACCCAAGGACACATCACACCCAACCTGCTCCAAAGCAAACCCGACTCCCCAAAACTATTTCTACCACAGTGAATTCCCGGTCCCCCTTGGAGTAAAAACAGCCACACTGATTTGTTCTCAGCTCCCTTCTTTCTATTGATCTCCACAGCCGAACCCATCAGCAAGTCTTATTGCCTCTAATTTCAAAAGGCACATTCCATCGGGACGCATCTCAGCCTCACAACTCCCACCCTGGCCGCAGAGCTATCGGGCCTGTACCACTGACGACCGCAGGAGCCTTGCCGGCTTGCCAACTTCACCTTCCACTGTCCGTGCACTACAGTCCCCTTTCCATATGGATACCTTAAAACCTTTCCAGGGCACTCAGAACTCAGTAGAAAGGCCTCTCTGTGGTCCATAGAGTGCACATCGTGGGCCACCGGTCCCTCCCATGCCCATCCTGTCCCTGCTCCCTCCACCACAGTCACAGAGACCATCTGAGGGCCTTCTCCCAGGTTCTCAACGAGGCCTAGACAGGCTCCCAATAGCCTGGCCTTTAGGCTTGTTCTTCCCTCTGCCTAGACCCCTCTTTACCTAGCTAGTTTCATGGCTATCCGCCTTCTCTCACTCAGGTCTCTGGTCAAATCTCATTACCCCATTAAACATAACAGGCCTGTTGCTTTCCTTCTCCCTGCCTGGGTTCATTCTTCTAGAACAGTGCCTGACTCATAGTGGGCACTCAACACACATCTGTTGAAATCCTGAATTAATAATACCTCTCAAGCACCAGCTGGTCCCAGCATTCACAGACACATTAATCCATTAAGTACCCACCAAAGCTCTCTGAGTCCTATCTGAACAGCACGGGTGACCAACACATGGAGAATGTGCACAGGCTCTCACTGGTGCCGATTTTATGCTGGAACTCAAACCCCCTCCTCTTTGCTCCAGTCTTTCCCCCCGTACCACACTGTGGCTCTCAAAGGAAAGCCAGGAGGAACGATATTCAACTGTCTGCTCTGTGCTGCCGGGGATTGGCATGGGTCACGTGAACAGAATGATTTTCATCTTCACAAACACCCTCAGAAGTTAATGATACCTCCATTCTAGAGATCAGAAAACCAAACTTTCTGAGAGGTTAGATAATTAGCTTAAAATCGCCACTTCTCTTCAGTGACAGAATGTGCCCAGCTCTGTCTTTTCCACAGCTTGTGCTCTCTTAAAGATACCCATCCTGCTTGCCTCCAAGGTCCATTTTAATTCCCATAAAAGGCTGCCTTTCCTGGAGCCTGTCCACAGCACAGGCTTCCCGATCCCTGCCTTCTCGTGAATGATTCCAACTCTGGCCCCTTCCCTCTCCTCACTCCCTCCCTCTGCTGCGGGAACCTTTCCCTAGAACTTTCACCCTCTACTCATTGCTTACGCCTGCTGTAGTCTCAGAGGAGCAATTGTTCTCATGGGCCACCCAGAAGTTGGACATGAGAAAACAGGTTAGGTCGAAGAGAGCGAGTGGGAGAACATCCAGTGCTAGAAGGCAGATGGTGCCCAACTTGCAAATGGGTTTGTTTGCTCGAATTTGTTTGGAGGACAGTCTTAAGCAACTTGAAACACATTTTCCCATAGAAACAATATTATCAATGATGGATAGGGTCTTGGGGTCATCCATGAAGCCCTGAATAATGTCAATGTCTAATCGAGATACTACTAGATACTCCTAGAATTATTGAACCTCACTAGCAAGTCAACATCAGTCACGTGGATTCTGTGGAAAAAATGGGATTTGAGTTCCGACTGGGGACACCAAGAACATTTCTGCTCACATTATTCATCTCATGCTCCTGTCTCTGTGTGAGATTCTCCTAGCCATGTGCCCCAACCCAGCTGAAAAGTCAACAGGGATGGTTATTGGCCTCAGGTAGTAGAAGGTGCCAGACATTTGAAGGAGGGAAGAGCAATAGAGGGCTCCCAGAGTAGGGGGTCCCTTGACAGGGACCTGTGCTTAGAACCTGGATGTACTAGTGGCACCATTTTCCTGGCCCCGGGCATGTGGGGGAGTCTCCTGTGATGTAGTACGGTGACCAGAGTAAGCAGAGTGATGACAGGACATTAGCAGCAGGGAGGCAACAAGTGCAGATGTGTGGCTGCTCCCCATGTGTATCCTGACGTCTTTGGAGAAGACAGATGAGCAGGTGGCCCAGGAACCAGGAGGTCCCAGTCCTTGCTCTGCTTCTTTAACTGAGAGCTCTAGGCAACATGTAGACTCTCAGTGCCTTATTTTCCCTTCATGTTAAGTGGGGAAAAAATTCCCTTCACAGGGTTACGATGACCATCTATTAGGATATGATTGGAAAAATGCTTTTCTAGCCCATTCAAATGCTATGTTAGTATTACACTTAGCATTACACAACAGGCCACGTGCTCTCCAAAAATTAATATTGTTGGGTACCAAACCACTAAGAGAGAGACATATAAAAAACTTCCATCTATCCACTATGGTTTGCTTTTTTTTTTCTTTAAACACTTCTAGCAACTGAGAATTATCTAAAGAGAGGGAGATTTCAACCCAGACACCCATTTTGCTCCAGGCTGAGAACTGGCCACGCCTACTTCTCGTCCTCCGTGTCTGTTCACCTCCAGCCCCACAGACCTTGCAACTTAGCACTCTGGGTGGCTTCGTGTTCTCCCTTCAGAAGAATTTAAAGGAGCCCGTTTCTTTCTTTTGTTGTCCTGCTGGAGAAGAATCTAATCAACAATCCTTTTTTGAAGCCTAATAAAAATTGAATAGATCACATTTTAAATGTAGATTTCTAGAGGGAAAAACAAAATCTTTATTCAAACCTCGCATGTAAGACTGTTGAGATGAGATGGGTTGTATTCCAGGACCCTGCATGTAACGAGGGGACGTTAACAACCTAAGGAGAGTTCCCTATTTGGAAAGCACTTTTTCCCCTACTTGCTGAATTATTTCTCCCCAGTTTGGGACATAACGTTCCTATGTGGAGAGGAAACATTGACTTGACTGACTTCTTTTAAATGCCTGTTTTCTGTAGGGGAAGTCAACCTATTTAGTGCTTTGCCATTTAGTCAGTATGTCAGATTCTCTATTTTAAAGTCCCAGACTGGATTGCACATTTGAAAATGGAAGCCATGGACACAAACCATTTTCAAGTTGGAGAGACATTAAAAACAGTTATGTCCTACAGTGTTTCTCTAGAACCTTGCCTTTCAGGATCTTGGCACCTGCTATATCATTACTGTATAGCCACCTGCTTTGAGATCAGATGCTGCAAGTTTTCCTCTATTTGTCTCTGGACTGATGAGTCAGTGTAAGACTTGGTTCTAAAACATCCCAGCTGGACAGTGGTATAGGCAGCATTTAGAATGCTGAGTGCTTCTGTCCCAAAGCCAGTTCCAATAGTTCTGTACAAGAGGTACAGGACTATGGGAAATACCAAACTCATTAGAATTCACATAAACAGGACCTCACCTTTATTATTCTTTGAAAATCAGAATCATTAGAAAGGATTCTCAGCATTGCTTTAATATAAAATTCTAGATTGCCCATTTGGCCATGCCAAGAGTCTAAGTGCATCTTTAGCTCTCCGGAGCTGATGAGTTCTTTTTTTTTTTTTAAAGCCTTCCTCCACCATCTTAAACTTAAAAATTTCAGTATCTGCTTTTTCCTTTCTCAGGAATATGGAATATGTTGTAGGAAATTCAATAAAATCTAGATGACCAGGTATGTCTTTGTGGGTAAAACAGAGAAGCATGGACTAAATACTACTATGGCTGGACTGACTTGAGAATGGTCTTATCCACACTCATGATTACTGGGCTGGAGGTAAATGGTCATGAGAGTTTTCCAAGGACTTGGAAAGCATCCTTGATTTCTCTTGTCAACATTTTAATACTTCTACTGGGAAAGATGTAGAAGGTCATTCATTTGCATCCAACACAAAATAAACTGTTAATGAATTTGCCACCTGAAATACTGAAAAGTACACTGCTGATCCACTTCATAGACACATTAGTAGAAATAAGACACAAACCATGTCCATTAGCTGCAGCAGTGTGACACATTAACCTGGGTTTTATTTGACTGAAAACTCATTGCAAATAAACTGATTGGTGGGGCTACTAAAAAGACATCTTGTAATTTCAGTCCATAAAAATAGAGATATAATGTCTAGAACAAAGGAAAAGATAAATCTTTTGTACTCCAAGCACCTGAAACATGCACTTAATTTTGGCAGTTTTTTGTCCTGAGCATCTTAGTAACACGCGCCGATATTTGATTAGAGAGCTGGATGAATTGGAATACAGAGTTGTATCCAGGAGTAAACAGCCAGAATAATGAAAGACCTAAAGACAGTTTCAAAGTACAGAAATATTTCTTTTGCCCTGAAAAAGAATTAAGGAAATAATCATTACTTGCCGCAGGAAAGGATGTGTTCAAACATAGACTTGGACCACCAGAAAGATTCAAGCAGGTGACCGCTGTTTGCACCTGATGATGTAGGATCCTTTCTAACCCCGCCCCTTCAAGGCTGCCATGGGAACACTCCTATGGAGGTGCCATTTTATAAAATTGTGTCCTTTTTAAAATAAAAAAATGTTTAAAACTTTGTAGTATTTTCCTTAATCGTCTGGAGTGGGGCTGCTCAATACTTTATTGAGAAAATGGAAATGTTTTCTGTTCTGTCCATTATGATAGCCACTGGCCACATGGAGTTAATGAAAACTGGAAATTTGTTACTCCAACTGAGGAGCTGGATTTTAATTTTAGTTAACTTTAATTTTGATTTAAATACCCACAGGGGACTGGTGGTTATGGTCCTGGGCAGTGTGGGTCAACATATTGCCATTCTTTTCCATTTCACCTTGCTAACAGCTTTGGCATTTAGTCTTTTGCCTTTCCAGATTAACCTAACTGCTTAAAAGCAAATGAGTAGAATTAAAATCTAATATCCAGATTACTAAATGTGAACTCTTTCTTTTTAAAATGCCTTCTGGCTATTTCCCAAGTTCCATATCCGGGTTCTTCACATTTTTGCTTATCAAGTGACGTCTGCTTCAGAGCACCTTGCCCCCATTCCTTGCATGTTGAAATATTGATTGCAGAAATTAAGTTCTGCCAGAGCCTTCCTTTCGGGAGCACTCGTATTCTCTTGCAAGTTCTCCAGAAATGGTGTTTTTTGAAAGGACTTGCATTTGCTGCACTCTACCCAGTGTAAACTGATTTGAATGACATGGTAGGCAATCCCACAAGGTTTGCCAACAATTTGGCAGGAGAACATATTTGATGGTTGTATTGTATTTTCTCATTTGGTTTCAAAACTTTAAAACATATAAACATTGTTTGGGATGTGAGGCAAAGTGTATTCTTGGTTTGATGCAAATCTTCTTAACCCACAATTAAGCCCTCTGGGTCAGGAAAATCACTTCCCCAAATCAATACCCCAATTTCAAGATCCATCCAGTTAATTTAGGAAAATACTTAGTATCTTCTATTTGGAGGAAATCATTAATATAATCCATTTTCTTGAGATGAATTTTTCAGTATGGAATGATTTTTAGTAAAAAAAGAAAAGCATTAATCAAATGTAAGGTATTGCTTTTGTTTTTGGTCTTTTTATGGGTTTTTAAAAACTTTTTTATTTTGAGATAGCTGCAGACTTATATGCAATTATAAGAAATAACTCCTTTACCCAGTTCACTCAGTGGTAACACCTTGCGTAATTATAATACAGTATCACAAAGAGGAAATTGACATTAATACAATCCTCTGATCTCATTCAGATTTCTCCAGTTATATGTGCCTCATTTATGTGTGTATGCGTGTATACTTAGTTCTGTGCAATTTTACCACACAAGTAGATTCATGTAAACACCACAGTAGTCAATGTATAGAACAGTTCCTGCACAAGGATCCCTCATAGTACCGCTTATAGGCAATGTTAATTTTCAACATCCCACCTTCTATAATCCTTATCAACCACTAATGTTCTCCATTTCTATAATTTTTTCATTTCATGAATGTTATATAAATGAATTCATATAATATGTAACTTTTTCATTTCAGCTTTTTTTCACTTAGCATAACTGCCTTAAGATACATCCAAAGTGTTGCTTGTATCAATAGTTCATTCATTTTATTGCTGAGTAGTAGTCCATTTAACAATGCCCAACCATTCACCTGTTGAAGGACATTTGGGTTGTTTCCAGCTTTTGCTATTACAAATAAGGCTGCTATGAACATTTGTGAACAGATTTCTGGGTGAACAGTTTTCATTTCTCTGGGATAAATATCCAGGAGTACAATAGCTGGATCATAAGGTAAATGCACATACAGTTTTGAAAGAAACTGCCATATTCTTTTCCAGTTGGACTGTAAAATACATTCCCACCAGCAAAATATGAGTGATCAAATTTCTTTGTTTTGGTGGGATTTGGTGCTATCACTATTGTTTATTTTAGTCATTCTGATATTTTAATTTACATCTCCATGATAGCTAATACTATTGAACATTGTTCATATGTACTTACTAGCCAAGTGTATATTATATTATGTGAAATGTCTATTTAAGGGGCGCCTGGGTGGCTCAGTTATTAAGCGTCTGCCTTTGGCTTGGGTCATGATCCCAGGGTCCTGGGATCGAGCCCTGCTTTGGGCTCCCTGCTCCGTGGGAAGCCTGCTTCTCCCTCCCCCACTTCCCCTGCTTGTGTTCCCTCTCTCACTGTGTCTCTGTCAAATAAATAAATAAAATCTTAAAAAAAAGAAATGTCTATTTAAGTCTTTTGTTAATTTCTAATTGTATTGTTTGATATTTCATGTTTTTTAGCTTGTTGAACACGTAGTTTACAAACATTTTCTCTAGGTCTAGAGTTTGTCTTTTAATTTCCTTAACATGGGGATGCCTGAGTGGCTTTGTTTGTTAGGTGTCTGCCTTTGGCTTGGGTCATGATCCCAGGGTCCTGGGATCGAGTTCCGCATCAGGCTCCTTGCTAAGCTGGAAACCTGCTTCTCCCTCTGCCTGTGGCTCACCCTGCTTGTGCTGTCTGTCTGTCTCTAGCTCTCTGACAAATAAATAAAAATCTTAAAAAAAATTCTTTTAACATGGTTTTTCACTGAAAAAAATGTTTTTAATTTTAATAAAACCTAATTTATCAATTTTTCTTTTTATGAGTCCTGCTTTTGGTGTCAAGTCTAGGAACTATTCACTGAGTCCTAGGTCCCAAAGATTTTTCTCCAAGTTTTTATTCTGAGTTGTATAGTTTTACATTTTACATTTATTTCTATGATCCCTTTTGAGTAAGTTTTTTTATAGGGTGTGCAACTTAGCATGAGGTTAGATTGCCTATGGATAGTCAGTTGCTCCTGCACCATTTGTTGAAAGGCTATCTTTACTGTTTAAATGATTTTGCACCTTTGCCAAACATATTGAGTCTTCCAATCATTAATACAGTATGTCTCTCCATTTACTTAGTTCTGCAATGATTTCTTTCATCAGCATTTTGTCATTTTCAGCATACTTATTTTTTTGTATAAGGTTTGTTCATTTTCTTTACAGGAATTGGAAATAGTGTTGTTTGTAATCAGTTTCCACATTTTCCTTGTTAGGAAATTCCACATTTCTATATAAGAAGTGTGATTACTTTTTGTATTTTTATCTTGCATTTTGCAACCTTGCTGAAGTCACTTCTAGCAAGTCAACCTTACTAAAAGGTGTTTGTTGTTTTGTTTGTAGATTATTTGGGATTTTTTTTACATAGCTATGTCGTCTGCAGAGGGACATTTTAATTTCTTTCTCTCTAACTCATATGCCTTTCATTTCTTTTTCTTATAGGGGCTAGAACTTACTGTACTTATTGTTGAACAAGAATGGTAAGAGTAGACATCCTTGCCTTGTTCCTAATCTTAAAGAAAAGTAGTCACTCTTTTACCATTAGGTATGATGGCAACCATTGTGTTTTGTAAATGCTTTTTATTAAGTTAAGGAAGTGCACTTTATTCCTACTTTTCTGAGAATATTTTTCACAAATAGATGTTGGATTTTGACTAGTGTTTTTTCTATATCAATTAATATGATCATATGATTTTTTTCTTTTTCAGCCTTTTGATATGCTGGATTGAATTAGTTGATTTTCAAATGTTGAACCAGCTTTTGCATAAATGGACTAGATCCCACTTGGTCATAGTGTATTCTTTTTTTTTTGCACATTTAATTTGCTAATATGTTGAGAATTTTTTATATTAAAATTCATGAGGCATTAATCTCTAGTTTTCCTTTTATGTACTATCTTTGTCTAGTTTTGAGCTCAGGGTAATACTAATCTCATAAGGTGAGTTTGGATGTGTACTTTAATTTTCTATATTCTGGAAGTGATTGTGTAAACTTGGTGTTAATTCTTTAAATGGTAAAATTCTCCAATGAAACCATCTGGACTTTTTCTGCATCTATTGAAATGATCATATGATTTTTATCCCTCATTTTGTTTATGTAGTGTATCACAATGATTAACTTGCAGATGTTGATCCATTCTTGCATCTGTGGAGTAAATCCTACTCAATCATGATGTATAATCCTTTTAACATATTGTTAAATTTGGTTGGCTAATATTTTGTTGAGGATTTTTGCATCAATGTTCATCAGGAATATTGACCTATAATTTTCTTTTCTTGTCTATCTGCTTTTGGTATCAGGGTAATGCTAACCTTATAAGTGAGTTTGGAAGCATTCACTCTTTAATATTTTGGAAGAGTTTGAGAAGGATAGCTCTTAACTCTTTAAATGTTTGGTAAAATTCACCTGTGAAGTCATCTGGTCCTGAGCTTTTATTTGTTTGGAGGTTTTTTTTTTTTTTTTAAAGATTTTATTTATTTATTTGAGAGAGAGAGAATGAGAGACAGAGAGCAAGAGAGGGAAGAGGGTCAGAGGGAGAAGCAGACTCCCTGCTGAGCAGGGAGCCCGATGCGGGACTCGATCCCAGTACTCCAGGATCATGACCTGAGCCGAAGGCAGTTGCTTAACCAACTGAGCCACCCAGGCGCCCTCTTTGGAGGTTTTTGATTAGTGATTCAATCTCCTTACTAGTAATCTATCAATTTTCTATTTCTTCATGGTTCAGTCTTAGAAGATTATATATTTCTAAGAATTTATCCACTTCTTCTATGTTGTCCAATTTGTTGACATAGAATTGTTCATAATAGTCTCTTATGATCCTTTGTATTTTTGTGGTATTAGTTGTTAACTTCTCTTTCATTTCTGATTTTACTTATTTGAGTCTTCTCTTTTTCACTCTTGGTGAACCTAGCTTAAGTTATATCAGTTTTGTTTATCTTTTCAAAGAAACAGCTCTGAATTTCATTGATCTTTTCTGTTGTCATTTTACTCTCTATTTCACTTATTTCTGCTCTGATCTTTATTATTTCCCTCCTTTTATTAACTTTGGGTTTCATTTCTTCTCCTTTTTCTAGATCCTATAGGTGTAAAGGTAGATTGTTGGAGATTTTCTTGTTTCTTGAGGTAGGCCTGTAATAATCACTTTTGCTGCTTCCCACAGATTTTGGTATGTCATATTTCCATTTTCATTTATTTCCACTTTGATTTCTTCAATGACCCATTGGTTGTTCAGTAGTGTATTGTTTAATCTCCACGTGTTTTTTTTCAGTTTTTTTATGAAATTAATTTCTAGTTTCATACCATTATGGTTAGAAAAGATGCTTGATGTGATTTTAATCTTCTTGAATTTAATGAGACTTGTTTTGTGGCCTAATGTGTGATCTCCCCTGGAGAATGTTCTATGCATATTTGAGAAGTGTGTATTCTGCTGCTTTGAAGTGGAGTGTTCTGTATATATTCATTAAATTCATCTGATCTAATATGTTGTTGAAGGCTGATGTTTCCTTATTTTTTTTATTTTTAATTTTTTTTAGAGAGGGAGAGAGGAGGGCCAGAGAGAGAAGGACAGAGAGAGAATCTTAAGCAGGCTACACTCCCAGCACGGAGCCTGAGGCGGGACTCAATCTCACGACCCTGAGCCAAAATCAAGAGTTGAGCGTTTAACTGACTGAGCCCCCCAGGTGCCCCCTGATGTTCCCTTACTGATTTTCTGTCTGGATGATCTATCCATTGATGCAAGGGAGGTGTTAGGGTACCCTACTATTATTGTATTGCCATCAATTTTTCCCTTTAAATCTGTTCATATATATAATATATATTTATAAATGTTATATCTTTTTGCTGGATTGACTCCTTTTCTTTACATAATGTCCTTCATTGTCTTTTATTACAACTTTTGTTAGGAAATCTATTTTGTATCAGATGAGGATAGCTGCACTGGCTTTCTCATTTGCATTTTCATGGACTATCTTTTTTTATCCTTTCACTGTAATTATCTGTGTCTCCTTACTTCTCAAATGAATCTCTTGTAGGGAGCATATATATGAACATATGGTCTTTTTTCTTTTAGTCCATTCAGTCTTTTGAATGGAGAATTTAGTCCATTTACATTTAAAGTGATTATTGATTGTATGTATTTATTTCCATTTTATTAATTGCTTTGGTTGTTTTTGTAGTTTCTTCTTGTTCCTCTTCTCTTTCTCTCTTTCCTTCTGATTTGATAATTTTCTTTATTGTTATGCTTAGATTTCTTTCTCATTTGTTGTGTATTTGCTATAAGTTTTTACTTTGTGGTTACTGTGAGATTCAGATAAATTGCATATAACAGTCTATTTTAAATTGGTAGGAACTTAAATTTCAACACATTAAAAAACTATACATTTTTACTACTCCCACTTTATGTTTTTGATGTCACATCTTACATCTTTTTATTTTATGTATCCCTTAACTAATTATTGAATTTTTAGTTAATTTTACTACTTTTGTTTTTTGATTCTCATACTAGCTTTATAAGTGATTAATCCCCTACTTTTACTATATACTTTTTCCAGTGACATTTTTACTTTCATATGTTTCTTGCTATTAGTTAGTGCCATTCTTTTCAGCTTAAAGAAGTGCCTTTAACATTCCTTATAAGGTCAATTTGTTAGTGATGAACTCCTTTAGCTTTTGCTCATTTCAAAAACTCTTTATCATTCTTTCTATTCTGAATGATAACCTCCCCAACTAGAGTAGTCTAGGTTTGGAGTTTTTTCCGTTCAGCACTTTTAATATGTCATGCCACTCTTTTCTGGCCTGAAAATTTTCCACCAAAAACCCCTAGCCTATGGGTTTTCCCTTGTACATAAAAAGTTGTTCTTCTCTTGCTGCTTTTATGATTCTCTCTTTATCTTTAACTTTTGACATTTTAATTATTAGGCATCTTTGTGTGGAACTCTGGATTCTTCTTGTTTGGAACCCTCTGGGCTTCTTGGACCTGGATGTCTGTTTCCTTCCCCAGATCAGGGAAGTTGTCAGCCATTATTTCTTCAAATAAGTTTTCTGCCCCTTTCTCTCTCTCTCTTCTCTGTGACACCTGTAATGTGGATGTTATTCTGCTTGATGTTGTCTTGTAAGTCCTCAAGTTATCTTCACTTTTTTAAAGCTCTTTTTTCTTTTTGCTACTCTTTTTGGGTGAGTTTCGTTGCTTTGTCCTCCAGCTCACTAATCCATTCTTCTGCTTCATCCAGCCTGCTGTGTAACCCCTCTAGTGTATTTCTCAGTTCAGTTATTGTTTTTCAGCTCTGTGTTTGGTTCTATCTCTTTGTTGTAATTATCATTGTATTTACCCACTCTTCTCCTAAGTTCAGTGAGCATTTTTTTAAAAAAGATTTATTTATTTGAGAGACAGAGAGAGAGAGAGAGAGAGTGGAGTGGGGAGGGACAGAGGCAGAGGGACAGAGAGAATCCCCAAACAGATTCCCTGCTGAGTGTGAAGTCCAACACAAGGCTCAATCTCATGACCCATGAGATCATGATGTGAGCCAAAACCAAGAGTTGGTTTGTTGGTTTCAACTGACTGAGCCACCCAGGCAACCCCCAGGGAACATTTTTATAACCATTATGTTAAACTCTTTATCAAGTAGATTACTTATCTCCATTTCCTTAATGGCTTTTTCTAGAGTTTTGTCTTATGTTTTCATTAGGAAAATATTTCTGTGTCCTCATTTTTCCTGATTTTCCATGTTTGTTTCTATATATTAGATGAAAGAGGTACTTCTTCCAATTTTTGGGGAGTGGTCTTGTATAGGAGATGACCTGTGGGGTCCACAAGTGCAGTCTTCCCTTGCCATCAGAGCCAAACACTCAAGGTGTATACCCTTGTATAGGCTGCACATGTCCCTGGCCATGACAGGTCTGCAGCTGCAGCAAGGGAGGTGGCAGGGTGCTCACCTGGCTGGCTCTGGTGTGGCTGTGGCATAGGTTGGGAGGCTGGGGTGCTTGCCTGGCTCTTGGTGTATGGCTACAGAGTGGGGGGTGAGGCATGTCCAGCAGTGCTAACAGGTTAGAGCGATCTTGCCAATATAGCATTTGCCTGTGCCCACATTAGCAAGATAGAATAAGGTAGCAAAAATGGTGAGAGTCCCCAGTGAGAATCCTAAGAGGTTCCTTTCTCTTCAGCAGTCAGTTTAAAATCAGTAAGTAAGTTTTTACATATGGTCTAAACTTTTCATAATTATTTCCTTTGCACTGGGTCCCAAAGTGAGTGGGTCTTTTGTGAACCCTGGAAGAGCAGATTCTCCACTCCCTACAATTACATGGTTCTCCTGGATGTACTTCCCATTGTTTTAAAAGCCAAACATTTTGAGGGCTCATCTCTTCAGTAGAGGACCCAAGAGTTGGGGTGACTTATATGGCAGACAAACCCTTTGTTCCTCAAGGAAAACTTCCATATTTTTGAAATCCCTGCTGATTGTGGGTTGACATGCCTGTGGTATGATTTTTGGTGAGAGCGTCTCTATCAAGGGTGAGAGAGGCCCTTCTATCATTTGTTGTAGCTGTGCTGTTCATTTAGTTTTCAGGACTTTTTCAGAGGAAATTATTCCACATGTGGTAGGTTTGTTGTGTCCATGGGAAGAGGTGAATTCAGGCTCTTCCTATGCAACCATCTTGAACTGCCTTCCTCTAATATACATTGAGCACATCATCAGATGGTGTTATAATTTTTCCTTCAATCATCAAATATAATTTTAAAACTCACAAGAAGGGTGGTCTATTATACTTATCTTTATTTTTACCCATTATAATGTTCCTTTCTTTCTGAAGCTCAGAGTCTTCTTGTTTTATAATTTCTTTTCTGTTTAGAGAATTTTCTGTTTATGAGGGTAGGTTTGCTGTCAACAAATTCTTTTAGTTTTCCTTTGTCTGAAATATCTTGATTTCTTCTTCATTCCTGAAGGATATTTTTGCCAAATATAGAATTCAGAGCTGACCTTTCTTTTCTTTCAGTAATTTTAAAAAGTTCCATTTTCTTCTGTCCTACATGGTTTCTGATAGGAAATCTCTTGTCATTTGCATTGTTTTTCCCCTATAAGTAAGCTGATGTTTTCCTCTGACTGCTTTCAAGATTTTTTCTTTGTCTTTTGTTTTCAGAAGTTTAATTATGATGTGTCTTGGCATAAATTTCCATGGGCTCATCCTATTGGAGTTTGTTCAGATTCTTACAACAGTACATTTATGTCTTTCGCCAAACTTTCTGAAGTTTTGGGCCATTACTTGTTCAAATATTTCTTTAGAAAGTCCCACTTTCTCCCTTTCTTCATCTGAGACTCCAGTGATAGAAATGTTAGCTTTCTGTTATTGTCCTGATTCTCTGCAATTATTTTTTTTCAGTCTATTTTCTCTTTGTTGTTAGACTGCTAAATTCTATTGATTGGTCCTCATGTTCATTGACTTTATTCTTTGTCATCTCTACTATGTTGTTGAACACATCAGTAATTTTTAAAATTTTAGTTATTGTACTTTTCAGTTGTATAATTTCCATTTATTTCTCTTTAATAATTTTGATTTCTTCTATTTTATGCTGAGATTTTATATTTTTTTCATTTGTTTTGTTTATTTATGAAGCATTTGTATGTCTGTTTTATAATCCTTGTCAGATAATTCCAACAACTGATTTATCTTGACATTGGCATCTGTTGTCTTTTCACATTCAAGTTGTGATTTAGCTGGTTATTGCTATGATGGATGGATTTCAATTGTATCCAGGGCATTTTGGATATTATGTTATGAGTCTCTGCATCCTCTTTTTTTTTTTGAGCAAACAACCCTCCTCTTAGGGTGTAGCATGAAGGCTAAGTGGTCTTTATGATCAGCTTCCTACTGGGCTCCCCAAGCCCACTCAGCTCACTGCTGGATGACCATGACACTATCTTGGCAACGTAATTAAAATACATCTTTTCCATTGGATGGGGAATGGGGCATCTGCTCCCCGTTTTGGTCCTGCTGATCCCTCAGGGCTGGAAAATCAGAGTGCCATTGCCTGCTTCTGTGGGAGTGGGGTTGGAGTGATAGGCTAGAAGATCAGCTCTTGGCTTGGCTGCACTGAAACCACAAGGCAATAGTGTTGGAGAGGTCTTGTGTTGGTGTCTGCCCAGAGTATGGCAGATATTGACAAATATCCTGGTTCTTTGGCTTGGAGGAACAAGCTTTTCTTGCTATTTATTTTGTCTCAGGTTGGAGGTTTCTGTTGTGCCCTGTCCAGGATGTATAGGAAGCAACAAGGAAACCCAGAAAACTCCCCTCAGTGTGGTTCCTCAAGCTCCAAGATCCCTTGGCAGTCATCTTTTTGTTTCAACTTCTCAGAATTTTCCTATGATTTTTGTTGCCTCATGTCCAAGGTTTTTTCATTGGAACAGGGAGGACTTGAGAGGAATGGGGCTACTTCATCTTGGCCAGAACTGGAAGTCCAAGGTCTTGTTTTTTATGTAATGTTTTATCAAGCTTTCATCTTTTCTAATGGTAAAATAAATTGCCTCATTTCAGAAAGAGTCAGACTAGATCCTAAGCATGAGTTTGAATCACTGCTGGTCATCATGAAGCAGGAACTCAATTCTATTTGCTCTTTCCCCCTAAAGCCCTGCAGTGTTAATTATAATAAGAAGAATGAGAAGAATTAACAATTCTCAAGTGCTTAATATATGCTGGGTTCTGGGTTAAGTACTCGGCAGGCATTTTTAAATTTAATTTTCCAAAATAGTGCATGAACTGGATATGGTTATCACCCTCATGTTCTAGATGAAGCTACTGAGGTTAAAAGAGGCTGAAATATTTGACACCAAATCCACAACTTGGGAGTGGCAGGACTTTTCCAACTTAGTGATTCAAAAAACTTCTGAAGTTGATATTCAAATCCGGATGACTAGCCCTACTCCCAAAGATCCTGATTTGGTAGATATAAGGCCAGGGTTAGCAATATGTAATATTGACTTGGCAGGCTAGAAAACTGAGGTAGGAAGCCCTCTACTGACACTTTGACAAACATCTAAGGCACTGAGGCATTTGCTTCATCTTTGGTAAGATGGCTCTCACCAATAAAGGATGACGAAAAAAAGCAAATTTGTCTTTTTTAAAGAAAACAAGAATTTGGGGATGATCTGCTCTTCTGGGTTTTGCCCAAGAAGATGTCCAAGACTTTCTAATATGCTGTGTGGGGTTTACTGCACATTCGCTGTCATACCACTGGGCCGGGCAATCGGACTCACTCCAGAGTGGTCACTTGGATGTTTCTTGAATGTTCTGTTTCATAGGAAACAAAATTGTGGTTATCCTTAAAATATATGTCATGTGTTTGGATGTTTTTGACTTTATAACACTCTTTTTATAGTGTGCCAACTACCAGATCCTTTTATAGTGTACAAAAATAGTCACTTTCCTCACATAAACTGTTTTATACATTGTCATGTAATTTTAAGGTACAAAAACTGTCAGAGAAAGTTTTATACAGAGAGGACTCTTAATTTACAACACATTATTGTTAAAATACTTTCCCTTTTTCTTTCACATGATTCAAAATGTCATGTAGAAACCTTCTACTTAGAGTTTTTTTTATTTACTTATGTTTGTTAAGAAATTGACATTTGACAAATTATCCTTGAATCACTGCTCATCAAAGACTTTCTAACTTGGGATAATCTATAATCGGGGACCAGGTCTTCTGGTTTTAGGGACGTTGTGAATTTAGAGACCTGGGAATAATAACATTTTTAAACTTGGTTTTCATTAACTTTGGATGTATGATCATTTAAATGTTTAGATGATCATTTTAAGGTTTATCTTTGTGCTATCTTGTTAAAGACAAACCCTGAACAAATTATTGGCTTAATTATGATTACACAGGAAATGTTTCAAATGTTCCTAAAAATAAGCATGCTGAAACACAGAAAGAGTACCCTTTGTAGGCAAAGAACTGATTTACTATTTAAAATCCACTTGTGTATATTATTAAGTTTTCTTATGGATTTACAAGACATTTCTGGTCTAATTTTATTTATTTGTAAGAAATAATGTTTCATATTTTTCATTTGTTTAAGCTGGATTATTACTCAGGCAAAATTAATGAAATTCCAATGTGGAAAGAACGTCTTCCCACTCAGCATGAATTGAGGATATCCTCACACATTTCAGAGACAAGAGCCAACTCTACCCTTAGCGGAAGAAGAGAACCAAGTTTGTGTTCTTGTAAGCTGTGCAAAGAGCTTTATGTGGGAAGAGAATATTACCCATGCATTTAATTAACATATGAAAAAAGTAAATGACCATCTTCAAATTTACAATGTAACTGTGAAAATGAAAACAACACTTCAGATATTTAATAGCCCTTTTTACCTTATGTGATAAATACATTTAAATAATTCAAAAGGTACTAGGGAAAGAATAACCACAGAATTAATGTGCAAGAGAGTCAGCAGGGCACTTTATAAGCACCAATCTAAATAGCTAACAAGGAGAATGTGGGAAAAGGGAAGAATCAGTAAGTAGGAAAACGTTTGTATATCACAACAGGCGTGTATTATTATTATGTGAAATTTACAACACCCACTAGCAAAGAAACATGGGAAATAAAATTAAATTAATGTGCAATTGTAAAAATTATAGTCTCATATAAATAAAACTGAGATTTATGTTTTCAAATAGAAAAACAAATAGTCATTAAAAATCCAAAGACCTTATGTTCTTCCAAGAAGGAATAAACATTTTTTTAAGTCTGACAATGTTTTCGTGAGCTATTTTACATTGTTCATAGAGTCCTACATATTATTGTCAAAATAAAAAATTAACTTCTAAGCAAATTAAATTAAGGTAAAATTTGGTATCATTGCACCAACATCCAGATGGTAAAACCTTTCTTTGTATGAACAGCAAAATTACCTTTCACTGCCTTGTTTATTTCTGAAAATATAGGGGTTCTTTTTCCTCAAGCATACATTCATTCAACAAATGTGCATTGAGCATTCCAATTTACTGGCTTTTGGACATACAGTGCAAACAAAACAGATATGATTCCTGCCCTCATGGAGCTTAAAAATCCTTCCGAACACTTGTTTTTATCCAGTCTATGAAATGAATCTTGACACTCAAAAATTCTGCACAGCTGTTGGAATGTTTCATCTTTGGAATATTGCAGGTGTCCGTCCTCATGGGTAGTGTAAGTTTAAGTTATGCAATTGGATAAACCAGATGTAGTAAGGACAAACACATTGCATTTAACACTTTTCTGTTTGTGTGTAACTATTTTGGCTCATAGTCAACAACAGGGTTTTACCTTGCTTTGGGGTCTGTTTGACAGGATTTATTTTGCTAGAATCTTGAGGTCTGAGGCTGTGAACACTTTTGAGCTTCATTGTTTTAGAACTCTGAGAACTGAATTCAAAGCTTGGTTGAATGAAATGATTCACTCACTCACATTCAGCAAAAACTTGTTGAGGAAAACAGACAATGCTCCCTGCCATTGTGAAGCTTACATTCTAGAAGAGGGAGACAAAGAACAGTAGACATACATGAAAAGTACTATGGACAAAAGAGAAAGTAAAACGGAGTGAGGCAGATTGGAAGTGGCAGGGTCAGAATGGCAGGTGGAAATGGTAAATGTGGTAGTTAGGGTAGACCTCATGGAGCAAAGAAGTGAAGGATTTAAGGGAACAATTAGTATAGATATCAGAAAGAAAAATGTTCCAAACAGGGATATCAGCTGGAACAAAGTCCCTAAGGATGAGCAGGCTTGGTGAAGAGCAAGAAGGCCAGCACTCCTCAAGCAAGATGAGTAGGAGGGCAGAAGGCAGGAGGGGAAGTTGGGGGGTAGCTTAGTGGGGAGGCAGGTGGATTACGTAGAATCCCAGAGCCCACCGTCAAGAGTGAAACAAGGAAAACTTTGCAGAATTTTGAGCAGAGGAGTAAAATGATGTGACTTAGGTTTTTAAAAAGGCGGCTCCAGCTGCCTTATTGAGACTATATTGCAGGGGAAGCTTGCAGGCAGGGAGTCATGATAGGAGGCTCCCACAGACATTCAAACAAGAGGTGATGGTGGCTAAGACCAGGATGTTTGTAAAAAGAAGTTGAATTCTGTATACATTTGGAAGTAGAGCCAATAGGATCTACTGATGAGTTAGATATGGAGTGTCAGAGAAAGAAGAATCAGGATGACTCCATTTATACACCATATAAACAAGCCTTAATGTTTCTTTTGTATATCACAGATTTCTAGTGGTCTTATTTCCTAATTCAAGATTCTAGTTAGGTTGCTTTTTTTTTTTTTTTTTTTTTTGGTCTAATCCTTCAGTTATTTACTGAACACTCACCATATGGTAGGTACTATGAGGGATGAAAGATGAGCAGAACATTAATTCTGGTCTCAAAAAAGATCTCAAGAGACAGTACAATTAGAGATTGAGATACACCATTGAGGAAAAACAGATCAAATGTTATAAGGGAATCAGACAAGAGAGATGTTCCTTTGAACTGTGAGAAAAAAGGACTGCTCAACATCAAGTTAGCTTGAGCAGAGCTTCAAGAATAACATGGGCTTGAGGATTGCCATGCTGAGATGCATTCTGGGTCGGCAAAAGGACCAGCACGGTGTCCGGTCCAGGTGAGAATGAGTGCAGTTTAGTTGGATGGAGCATCTGGGAATAAAGATTAGGCAAGCTGTCCCCTTATTTCAGAGTGCTTTGGCCCAAGGAGGTGGCAGGAAAGATGAGAAGTGTGGGAATGTGTGAGAGACATTTCAGAGGTAGCACCATTGGGATAGCAGGTATCAAAGGCAAGGCTGGGGATGAAGACCCTGTCATTGAGGATGATCATGCCAA
This sequence comes from Callorhinus ursinus, assembly GCF_003265705.2. Lineage (NCBI taxonomy): Eukaryota > Metazoa > Chordata > Mammalia > Carnivora > Otariidae > Callorhinus > Callorhinus ursinus. Next base: position 2,561,774 of record NW_027397135.1, read on the forward strand.
AATAGAAATAGGGGCATAGAGGGAAAGCATTTTCTAAAATCTTTCCATCTGGACCTCAGAGGTAAAGTGAAAGGGAAAAACTAAGATCACATCTTATGGCAAATAGTTAACACATTGCTATTTTCCCAGCAGCAAGTTTGTGGACCTATTTTTCTTGATCCTCTATTTGCTTGGGCTATGATTATGATTTGTGTGATCTCAGGCGCTCTTGGGAAAGCAAAGAAGATGGTAAATGTAAGGCTGATTCCTTTAAGATAGAGATTAAGAAGCACAGGAAAATTTTATTAAATTATAGAGGCTTACAGAAGAACTTTTCAAAGCTCATCTGTAGCAAGAGCCACAAATAACCACCTGCTCCAGCTCTGTTCAGTTCCTCCCCTCAAAACAGAATCGAAATGCAATCTGGCTTCTCTGACTGGAAACTTCTTCCGGTATTTTCCTTAATGGAGCACAGAGGCAGAGGAGGTGAGGAGGAGGTCACTACTTTGAAGGTCTATGAAGCTTAAAATGTTCTGGCTACAGATTTCAGCTGAACCAATTTTGTTTTCCATGGTGAAGTCTAACCAAACAAAATCCTGGGAATGCGCCCAAGGAGTTTGTATTGGATACTTGAATTTTACAAGGCAAAGAAGTGGGAGAATTGATTATTTTGGCAAAGAACACGTTGTCAGCAAGGTGTTTCTTCACCCTTTTCAGCATTTTCAGAAGTGTTGAGAATAATTAGAAGCAAACACAAATGTTGGAAAGAAGCATTCAGGGGAGCCCTTTCTCTAGTCCACAGTTTTTCAGAGACCTCAGCCTCAAGTTTGGGTAGCGTGCTCTGAGGGGAGATGGCATGTTTGCTAATGAATATGAATAGCATTTCCTTATGGGCCATATATTTTTCCAGCAGGAAATGGATAATCTACTATGACATTTCAGTGGGTTGGAACAAGATAGATAAATCAAATTCAAGTTGCCCTGTTTCTTTTTCAAATGAAAGATAAATGCCTTAATGGATTAGCAATCATGAAATATATAAGTATTTATAATACAGTGCTGCTTTATAACACCATCTGCCAAAGAATGGTATTTATTCAGCCACTGATATGAGAACAGATTTTCTTCCACATTATGCAGGGAGGAAATACATCCTAGTGTTAACGAGCATGCACTTAGTATTTAGCCAGCCTAAGTAGTAACAAAATTCTTTAGTTGACTGGCTGTGTAATTTTGATAATGTTACTTAACCCCACTTCCCTTGTTGATAAAATGGTGTAATAATAATCCTGCTTTTAAAAGTCATTTAATCTATCAAACAAGGTAATATATGGAAAGCATTCCACCAAATGTCCAACACATGTAAGTACTCAATATATAATAGCTGTTATCATCATTCCAGTGGTCAAAATTGGCTCTGCACAAGATGAAGTATTTGGACCATCTGAACTGAATGCTTTTTAGAGGAGTGCTGAGGGGCTGGGTTAAGGAGTCCCTCCTTTGGTCTCAGCAAATAGATCTCTGTATTAAAGTTGAGGCATATAATCAGTCTTTATCAGCTAGGGTTATGCTGTACTAACAAACAGTCCCCAAATAACATTGGCTTAGGACAACACAAATGTATCTCTTGCTCACAGAAATGTGCATCCTGGATTGAAAGGGCCCCAGACTGATGGAGCAGTCACCATCTCACACATGGCCAAGTCACTACCTCAGAGAGGCCTGAAGGGTCTTAAATCAGCAATCGAGTGTTCTGGCCTGGACGTGGCATACACAGCCCCTCTGTTCACCGTGTGTTGGCCAGTCACATGACCTCATCCTCCATCAAAGGGGTCAGGACAGGCAATACCAGCGTGCTCCGGGAAGGTGAGAACTGGAGATTTAATGGACCTCACTGATGACTACCACAGGGCCATAGACATCGTTGAAAGTATACTCTTACCTTACAGGTGGTGGTTCTGGAGGACTTCTTTATTGATTTACAAAATAAGGAATTAAAATTTGCTACAGCTGTAATGACAAATGGTGCCCGTGAACTCTGGATGAGACTAGGGTGATCCGTCCAAGCTGGTGGTACATACCACATGTTTGCCTTGAGTTTCTGGGATGCCTGACCACAAAAGTAGTGCCACAGATTGAGTTCTTCTGTTAAAGAGGTCCAAAGCCATTTTGATTCTCTGTGGCTTTTTCCCACCACCCATGCGAGTTTAAATGGCTTTATCTGTTTTTATCTCACATCTAATGGGCTTAATGTGTTCTAACTGTGTGGCTCCATTTGGCGCCTTGGATGCTATGGCTGAGAGGCGCCATATAAAAAATATTGTTATTGTTATGATGATGAGTTCAAGCACTGGAGGGGAAATTGTGAAATAACTTGGTACTGGAGCTATCATCATTTTCAGCAAAATGAAGTTTGGCTTCTTATTACACTAGTAAGCCTTGAAGATTAAATGGTATCTACAGCATGTATCTTAGTGATGGGCCAAAGAAGTCAAAATAAAAATGTTTGATATAGCATTTCATATATTATAAAACAGATGTTTGCTTTTAAGTATTCTTGATATTTTTAAAAAGTTGACACCCGTATCAGACATTAAAAAAGAAAAGAAAAGATGCACACACTTAACTTTTAATTTTCTTTATTCTTGCTTCCATTATGATCAGACAGGCCAGCTATGTTAATTAATTTAACCCTTCGTGTTGATCGTTTGCCAGTTTGCCGTGAGGTTGAGCAATGGATTGTTTCATTGCTTTAGAAATGCATCATCAAGACGGGAGGTGCATGGAGTTCTGGAAAAAAGGACTGTTTAGGTCCCTTCCCTCATGATGATGTGATATTATGTTCCCATTACTTGAATATTCATTATGGTTTCCCACATGTTTTTGGCTACCTCTGTTTCCTGCAACTGTTTACATTATTAAGTTGGTCTGGATTATAGAAATGTAGTTTGAATTCTGTATATAGTTAGAGGAGCTTGGGATGTTTGCATAGATTGGGTAGATTCCCTTTTTAGCCTAAGAGAATCATGGAAGTTTTCTAAAAAGAGATGAGACAAAATAGTCAGGGTCTTGTTACTGAAGGGCCTCAAACCACAGATGGAAAACACTACAGGGCTTGTCTGAGGAATTCTCTGGCACGCCAGGAACTGGCCCTCCCTGTGCCTTGAACCAGATAACTTTCCACAGGGAGCACAGGGAAGGCTTCATTCCTTTTGGGGCGGGTAGAGGGGAAAGCTTTGGAGTACATTGCCTGACTCAGAAACATGGGACATTGGGAATGAATTGATGGGGCTGTGATTCTAGGGATTTCTACAAGGAAATAAGTGGCATCTGACAAACGAATTTGAAAAGATGAGGTAATAATGAATACATATTGCATAAGTTATCTTGTAGAACTGTAATCTAGAAGGACAGAGACAACAGACTGGTCAGAAGATGAAATGCAAAGTTGTTCTTGGCATGTTCTACTCCAAGACTGCCTGAATTTGGTTTCAAACTTGACAATCCCCTCTTTTTGGGCGTCTGGGTGGCTCGGTCGGTTCAGCGGCTGCCTTCGGCTCAGGTCATGATCTCAGGGTCCTGGGATCAAGCCCCACATGGGGCTCCCTGCTCAGCAGGGAATCTGCTTCTCCCTCTGCCTCTGCCCCTCCCCCTGCTCGTGCGTGCGTGCACACCCTCTCGCTCTCAAATAAATAAATAAAATCTTAAAAAAAAAATCCCCTCTTTTGCTCTTCCCCTTTCTCCAGGAAGCAGTGTAGCCCATTGGCAAAGACTGAGGATTTGGAGCAAGACTGGGTATGAATCCTGGCTCTTCTTGCTAACTCTGTGACCCTGAACAAGTGACCTCCTGTCTATGACTCTCAGTTTCCCCATTTGTAAAACAGTGATAATTGGAGGTTCTGGCATTATCTGAAGGGCTGAAGGAATCAGATGTATAAATCCCATAAAATAGTGCCTGGCACATGGTGTTTGTTAAATAAGTAAAATAAGCTCCATGTTTTCAAAGTTCCTTCTAATATAACTCGTTAAAATCCAAGGGAGTATAGAATTGATTTCTGGTGTAGGTTCCGATGCTGTTGAAAACAGTAAGTGTATACTTAGCGGATGTGTGACGTGGGTAACCTCACCTCCCTTAGCCTGCCTTTGCTGTCTGTAGGAAGAGGAGAAAAATACATATTTCCAAGGGTGTGTAATGGAGAATGAACAAAATAAACATTTGAAAAGTGCCCATCATGTAATATGTGCTTAAGGAATGGTGGATTCCTTTCTCCCTTTTCCTTTTCCTTTAAATACTTATATCCTTGACTGTGAGGGATTTTTTTTTTTTATGTTATGTTAGTCACCATACAGTACACCATTAGTTTTGATGTAGTGTTCCATGATTCATTATTTGCATATAATACCCAGTGCTCCATGCATTACGTGCCCTCCTTAATACCCATCACCAGGCTAACCCATCCCCCCACCCCCCTCCCCTCTAGAACCCTCGGTTTGTTTCCCAGAGTCCATAGTCTTTCATGGTTTGTCTTCCCCTCTGATTTCCCCCCTTCATTTTCCCTTCCTTCTCCTAATGTCCTCCATGCTATTCTTTATGTTCCACAAATAAGTGAAACCATATGATAACTGACTTTCTCTGCTTGACTTATTTTACTTAACACAATCCCCTCCAGTTTCATCCATGTTGATGCAAATGGTGGGTATTCATCCTTTCTGATGGCTGAGTAATATTCCATTGTATCTATGGACCACATCTTCTTTATCCATTCATCTGCTGAAGGACATCTCAGCTCCTTCCACAGTTTGGCTCTTGTGGACATTGCTGCTATGAACATTGGGATACAGCCGTCCCTTCTTTTCACTACATCTGTATCTTTGGGGTACTCAGTAGTGCAATTGCTGGGTCACAGGGTAGCTCTATTTTTAACTGGAGGGATTTTTAAACATTAAAAACTTTTACCCCAACTTGCTGTCATGAATCTGAAATGCAGCTAAGCTGTCAGTGTTCTGGGAGGCCCATGTCTGAAATCGGCAGGTAACCTGGGGCTCTGCTTAGGAATCTAGGTTGCAAAGGCAAGCACTGCAGCAGAAGGAAAGAAAATGGTAGCAGCCAGCATGTATTAAGCACTTACTGTGTGCTTGGTACTTTTCTAAGAATTTTTTCCTAAGTCCTCACAACTTGATAGGGGAGGTGCCATTATCATCCCTATTTTACAGAGAAAGAGACTGAGGCACTGGTTGGTTTAGTAAATACCAAAGGAGATACAGCTGGGATGTGAAGCTAGACACTCTGGTTCCAGAACCCACACTCTTAATCACCTGGCTATATCACTTCTCAAACCCAGCAGCTACGAAGTCAGCAGACCTGTATGTGCATCTGCTGTATGTTCTTTATACACATTTCATAACCTCTCTAAGCTCCATGCTGCTCTTCTGTGATAATGGAATAAAATGCATTAATGAATATTTTAAAAGTGCATAAGATCATTGTGAGGATCGATTTAGATAAAAACCAGAAAGCACTCTGCCCCAGGCCTGGTTTCCAGCAAGGACTCACTAAGTCATAGTCTCAGATGTTCTGGTGTATGACTTACAGGCTGTGACGGACTCTTCTTCACCTGCCTTTGCATTGTGTTGGCCGCCAGCTCTTGAACTCTGGATTCCATGAAGTTTATCAGTTCAGCCTCTCAGGAATGGGCATACACAGAAGTTGAAGTAAAAGGTGTTGCCATTTTCCTAGAATCCTATAGACTATCCCTGAGGGGACCCCAGAGGGCATTCCACACACAGTCCTCACTTAGAGGTGGGTACAACTTACAAGCTGTGCCACCCAGCCCCTTTCCTGGTGAGGGGGGGTAAGGAGACGCAGGGTCTTGACCATTAGTTGTTAGACTAGGTGGTCTCCTCAAAAGGACGGTACCTGCGGTTCAGGATTTAGTACCAAGTTATGTGCTCGGGATTGCTGTGGTGGGCATGTGTTTCAGTGTTTTCTATTTGATTGACTTTATTAAGGCAGAGGAAAGACTTTCCCACCTTAGTTTATCCCTAAGTAGCTATGACTCAATTTCCCTCCCTGCCTCTTTCTGTGGGGCACAACGTTTACAGTTCTTTCAAAAATAAAAATGACTTATTTTTGGCTGTCAAGTCAATGGGAATTTGTCTGTTTAAGTCCAAGAAATGCATTTATCTCCAAACTTACCAGCTATAGATATTAACTTCTTATTCATTTATTTTGCTTCCCGTGGGCACAAAATATTTTAATGCAAGAGATATTGATATAGAGCTTAGATAGTAGAGAAAAAGCTCTTATTTATTTAAAGAACTTATTTAAGTAAGTTAAATAAATAAACAACATACTTAAATCCTCAGCATCAGGGCACCTGGGTGGCCCAGTTGGTTAAGCGTCTGCCTTCGGCTCAGGTCATAATCTCAGGGTCCTGGGATTGAGCCCCACATGGGGCCTCCCTGCTTAGCGGGGAGTCTGCTTCTCCCTCTCCCTCTGCCCCCCACCTCAGCTCGTGCTCTCTTTTGTTCTTGCTCTCTCAAGTAAACGAATAAAATCTTTAAAATCTTCAGCATCAAGGTTGTTGGAATAAATACAGTTGCCATGAAAATATAGTGTTTTGGAATGTGGACATTTAGATGGTAAGTGACTTCTAAATTTATATGTCCTGGCCCCAAATCTTCCCTGAATTCCAGACTTGCATAGCTAAAGGCCCACTGACCTCTGTCCTTGGATATCTCATAGGCACCTCAGACAGTACGTCCAAAAGAGAATTTGACTTCTGCTTCCACCAAAACCTGTCCATATGCAATTTACTCAGTCTTCCCCGTCTGGCAAATGGCCCCACCAGGTTTCAACCCCCAAACACAGGATTCTCCTTTGATCCTTTCTTTCCCTTCACAGCTACCCTAGCCCGTGTAATCCATCAGTAAACCTTGTCATTCTATCACCAGCATAGCTCTCAAACACATCCACTTTTCTCAAACCCTACAGGCACTGTCCTAGTCTGGCCACCACCATCTTTTCCAGTCTACCCACAGCAGCCTCCAATAGCCTCCTGCTCTGCTTAGCAACAGGAGTGTTCCATCACTGCTCTCAAACCTCCATGGAACTCAGAATAAGATCCAACTTCCCTACTGTAACTTCTTTATTTTTTAAGATTTTATTTATTTGAGAGAGAGAGAGTGCAAGCAGTGGGGGAGTAGTGTCAGAGGGAGAGCGAGAGAGAGAGAGAGAGAGAGAGAGAAAATCTCAAGGAGACCCCATGCTGAGTGCAGAGCCTGATGCAGAACTGATCTTACCACCCTGAGATCATGACCTGAGCTGAAACCAAGAGTCAGACGCTCAACCGACTGAGCCACCCAGGTGCCCCATCACTACCATACCTTCTAAGTCCCTGGGCATTCTCTGCTCTGCCTCTCCCTCCAACTTCATTTAGAACCTCCCTTCTACCAAATTCTTGTTCTAACCACACTGGATCTTTTTTGAGTTTTTTGAACATCAAACCTGTTTATGCTGCCTGGAATCTTCTTTCCTCCACTAATTGTACTAATAGCTCAGTTTAGGGCTCAGCCTAAGGATCATCTAATCAGTTTGGCCTTATTGCCCATGCCATCTAGAACAATCCTTTCAGGGCAACCTGTCTTCTCCCCACTCTGCCTATAATGTTCTCATCTTCCCAGCTAGATTTTAGATAATTTTATAATTTCTATAAAATTTTAACTATTTATTTGTTGACTTGTTTATTGTCTCTCTCCCAAATCAGAATATAAATTCCATGAGAGTAGGGTCCAGGTATATTTGCTAATACATATCTAGGTCATACAGCCAAGATCCTGACACAGGGATAGATTCTAAAAAATTATATGTTGAATTAATTAGTGGCTAAATTAATTAATTAAAATGATGGATATGGTATTTATTCAAATATCTTTAATTGTTAGCAATCTTTAGTTCAACAAATTTGTGTCAAATGACAGAACATGGACCATGAAATCTGATGAACAGGGGATCTTGTCCTGGTTCTATTATTTATTTAGCTGGGTAACCTTAGACAAACTAACCAACCCTTTAAAGGACCTTGGTTAAAACGCCTAGCGGAAGCTGTGCTTTCTTTCCTGCATGACCACCAAAGGAGGAGGGTGCACGAGGCACCATCGGCCAAGCCCGCTGGGCGGCAGCATCTGTGGGCCAGTCGTTGGGCTCTTCGAGGTGCAACAGAGCCTATGAGGTGAAGATGAATGAAGGTCGTTCTGATGTTTTCCAGAAACCGCTCAGAGGATGGCTCTGATAAAACCACTAGGAGCACAACTGCACATAATGAGCATATAGGTAGCTGCAGATGAATAGTCAAGTCCATAACCATCATGGTTAAAATTCTTCATTGCCTCAAAGGCATGCAATTGGAAGGAAAAATGAAGAAGGTCAAGAAGACATGAAATGAAACATGATGAAAATTAATATTTAACATTGATCACCTCACAGTAAGTTATATAGAAAAATACATGTCTGAATACTTGTAATTGCGGGGCAGTAAAGTCTGTTATCTTTAAAATATATCAACTGTTTATCAAACAGCTCTATTCTCATAATCACTAGTCAGACTTGTTTTTAACATACTTTAAGGATAATATGTTCTTGTCAATACCTAGCTCATTTGTGGAATGTGCCCCCCCTTTGAGGGGGAAGTCAGCTGGGGACACATTCTAGTACCTTCTGTTCTCCTGCCCTTTCTTGCCTTAGGGGATTTCAGCAAACTAGATAACCATGGAGGCCTCCCCTTCAGAACCTGCTATGATACCTAAAAAACAAGTATTTGGAATCTCCTAAACACCTTAATGAATTATCTCTTGCAAGGAAAGATTTCACCTGTGACATACAGAGTTTGTTTAAAATTTAAATCTTATTTTATTCTTTGTTTTTACCTTTGAATAAAATAGTAATCCTGGGGGGGGGATTAAAAAAAAATAGAAGACCTCAGTTTTCTGATCCATAAAATGAGAGTTATTATAGTCTATGAGGAGGGCTTGTGGCTCAGTCAGTTAAGCGTCCAACTCTTGATTTTGGCTCAGGTTATGATCTCAGGGTTGTAGATCAAGCCCCACATTGGGCTCTGTGCTTGGCATGGAGCCTGATTAAGATTTTCTCTCCCTCTCCTCCTCCCTCTCCTCCCCCCACCCACCTCACCCGTGTGTGCGCTCTCTCTCTCTAAAAAGAAAAAAAAGAAAGAGAGAGAGAGAATTACAATGGTCTCTATTTTATAAATTGAAAAGTCCAATGAGATAATGCAAATAAAAACACAATCTACACTCATTACAAGTGTTTAAGAAAAGAGGCTTACCTTTCTCTTCCTTCTATAGCAAAATGAAAAGCATTGAGGGCCCATTAGCAAATACAACTGCATTCTCCTGCCCTTATAGGAAATACAGACAACTAAACAGATAATGTAATAAACCGTGCTTAGTGCTGTTATAGAGGATGCACAGGTAATATGCACTACTCGAATGTTCTTGGCATCAAGGTCAAGTGGATTTCCTTTGTTTGTATCCCATCAGTTACTTAAAATCTTGCCACGTTATAATTTGCATCGTATTTGGATCTTTATTTTCTTATGTAAATTTTGTTTTTTCTAGAGTTTCTAATTATTTTTTCTTGCATAACGTAATTTTATCTTATTATTATATTTTTCAAATTTTTAAGTTATTCTTAGTTATACAATTCAGGCTCTTTTGCTCTCTCAGACTCCCTTTTTGAAGGCCTCTGCCCTCTTCCATTTCTACCTTATTGACTGTACAGGTCTGAGTTATCACCCTGAGGTCTTCCTTCCCTGCACTTCCTAGTTGGTTCTCACCGTGTACCAGAATTTTATCCTTCTATTATTGACTCCCATGTTCTACTGGATTCGACATCAAGAAACTTCATAAACTTTTTAATCTTTGAAAGTTTGAACACGTCTTCGTATTTGATTAATCATTTGTTTGGGTAGGCAGTTGTAGGTTTAATATCATTTTCATGTTGAAACTTGAAAGCAAGCTTCATTTTTCTTCTAGTTGCTAGTGCAAACTAGTGAGTCAGTCAAAATTGACACAGTCAATCCTTCTGCTTTCTGTCCTACTTCTAAGACCTGTCTTTCTCATAACCATTGATTTTAAGATCACAACCTCTTGGGGGGTGAGATGGACCATTAACACCCGTTTCCTCTACCCCTTTTAAGACATCAACATTATCCTGTCCATGTCATTCTTACATTTGTTGAAGTATCTCATTCATTAGTGATGCTACCACCCATTCTCTTCACTCATGAATTTTTATATTTATTTGTTTAATTTCTAGACTTTTATGTCAGTGGTATTTCAGGAGAGAGTGATTTGTGTTCAAAACCCCCCAAAATACAACTTGAAATTACTGTACAGACCAGTTGCCATCATCTAAATGCACTGTAATTTATTTAACCAGTGCTCAGGTTTTAGACATATTTTCCAAATATTTTTCAATATGGTAGCTATGTGACCTCTTCATCTGGAAGGAAGGGGTAGGAGATAGACCTATGGGCACAATATATGAAGGAATGTGTTGGTAAACACCTAGTCCTAACAAAGTAACTTTTGGAAGCTAAAAGTGTTTTAAAAAAAAGTACAGAATAACACACAAAGAACCCTTACAGCCTGTAAGTTAGAAAGCTATGTGGGAAGGAGATAGGTATTAAGAGTATTGAGTATATTTTGAAATTTATGTAGATCCTTGCCTATGGAATTTGTCAACATCCTGATTAAACCCATAGAAGAACATTTTTAAAGCAGAATTTCTCCATTCAAGTATGGGAACACTTTTAAAACTCTTCATATTTAGTTGACAAAATTCCCGCCAGGAGGACTGTACCAATTTATACTCCTACTGGTCACTGACCTCTTAAAAACAAACCAAAATTGCCACAAGATTTGCTAATTTTATAAACAAAATTGTACCTTATTATCTTTATATGTATTTCTTTGATTATTACTGATATTGAATATCACCCATATTATATTACTCAGATGCTCAAACCAACCCTTGGTAGGTATTGTCAACCTCATCTTAGAAATATGTAGCCTGAGGCTCAGGGACTTTAAGAGTTCTCAAGATCACACAGCTTGCAAGTGTTTGAAAGCATATGTGAACATAGATGTGACTTTGCCAGAAAGTAATTTAAGAACATGTGACTTATCTGCTCTTTTTTTAATGGAAGATCAAATTATTCATTCTTTCTGGACCTTAGATGTAAATAATTGTGTCAAACGTTTTGTACTTCTTGAGACAAATGTATTTTAAAAGGACTTTATTCCCTCTGTGCAAAAGCTAGACTGGGAGGGATGTCCATGGAACTTAGCTTGCTCTGGGACCTGGATATCACCTTTATTTGTCCCATTGCATATATATATTACAGAGACTATAAATTTTTGTTTTTTAATAAACCACATGGCAAAACAATACTTTATTTTAAAAATGTATAAAAATTAAGATTTGAAAATTCCTAGTACAGTACAGGTACATATACACTATACTTTGATCTTAAATTACATGAACGAACCCCAGCTTCAGAATCTTTCTGAACTCAACCATATGCAAAATACCTGATTTCTGAAGGGGCTTAGGGAAAAGCATATACAATTTATTAACCTGTGATATGCCTTCTTTAATAACAAACAATTATTTAGAGAAGCATAAGCTTTCCAAACATACAGTATTTTCTAAGTGCCTTTATGCTAACAAGGAATACCATTCTAGTTCTTTAATAATACCATTCTAGTAAATTGTAGTTAGTAATACCATTCTAAATTCTTTAAGACTTTTTTGTGGAGACAGCTGGGTGGCTCTGTCAGTTAAGGGTCTACCTTCAGCTCAGGTCATGATCCTAGGGTCCTGGGATCCAAATCTTGCATCGGGCTCCCTGCCCAGCGGGAATCCTGCTTCTCCCTCTGCCTGCCGCTATCCCCTGCTTGTGCTCTTTCTCTCACTCTCTGACAAATGGATAAATAAAATCTTTATTAAAAAATAAGACTTTTTTGCATAAAATGTTAAATACTTCTCATCCGGAACTGGTAGCAGAGTCTTTGGCGTAGATCTGGAAGCTACCGTGAAAGCATAGCGTATAGTGGGAGTAACACAAGTTGAACTGCCCTTTAGTATGGCTGGACGTGAAGATTCCTTCCTGTCATCACCACATCGAGGCTCAAAGTCCAGGTTCTTAGTACTGATCCATGCTGCTAGATGGATGGATCTCAGACATTATGCTATGTGAAAGAAGCTAGACACAAAAGGTCACATATTGTATGATTCCTTTTATAGGCAATATCAGAATAGATCACTCCAGAGACAGAAAGTAGGTTTGTGGTTGTTGCCAGGAGTTCCAGGGGAGGACTGAGTTGAGGGAAGCTGCTTCAGGGATAGAGAGTCTGACTTTGGAGTGATGGAAATGTCTTGCAACTCTTAAATAGAGGTGGTCATTGCACAGCATTGAGACTATATGAAATGCCACTGAATTGTTCACCTTTAAATGGTTCATTTTCTGTTATGTGAACTTCACCTTAACAAATTATTATTTTGTTTAAAAACCCAAGTTTTTGCACCCAACAAACTTGGGAACTGACTCTCACTTCCCACCTGGGTGATGTTGGACAGGTTATTCTCATTCCCTAACCTGAACCCTCACTCTGACACTTGTACCCTAAGCCTCCTTGACCTTCAGTGTCTGTCCGGGATTGTTGTGAGGGTTCTCAGACATGATGGCTCAGTGGTTAATGCACCCTAAGTTCTGAAAAAATGGCAGCTGCTGTGGTGAGACCACCAGCAGTATTCCCAGCAGCATTGGCCAGCCCAGATTCTCGGTGTAGTCAAGTGACTCTTTTCCAGCTGGAAGTCTCACTCCAGATCATTCAGTTAGGAAGAAGTCACATGACATTGATTCTCTCAGCGGCATCCTTCTTTTGAAAGACATGTTTTAGATTAAAACTTGTTCATTAATGTCAAAATTGGAACCCACTCTGAGAGCAGTGAATAAGGATCACATCCCTAAAACATCAAATTATCAACCTTTTCATGAGAATAGTGGACCCTGCCTCCCATTGGGTGCTCCTTGACTGAAAAGAGATGGACCAGTGAGAAAGCAGTCTGCACTAGGGCATTTAGAAGGAAGTGTGAGCTTCTTTGCAGCTTCTAAAAATGGAACAAATGAATAAACGAACAAAAAGCAGAGACAGCCCCATAAATACAGAGAACAAACTGGTGGTTGCCAGAGGGAAGGGGGAGGATGGGCAAAATGGGTGAAGGGGAGTGGGTGGTATGGGCTTCCGGTTATGGAATGAACAAGTCAGGGGGATGAAAGGCACAACACAGGGAACCACAGTCTGTGGTACCACACCGGTGTGTGTGGCAGCAGATGGTGGCTAACACTTATGGGAAGCACAGCATAATGGGTAGACTGTGTTGTACACCTGAAACTGATGTAACATTATGTGTCAACTCTACTTCAGTAAAAAATACAATTTAAGACAATAAAAAGAAGGGTGAGGAGAAGAAAGAAGCAAAACTTTGGTCATCAGTTGGAAGTTGCCATTTGTCCATAGTGAATGGTGTGTTTCACAGTGTGGCTTGATGGTCTGGGGAGGTCTGTGTCCTCTCTATCATCAACAGTGGCTTACTTTTTATTAAGGGAATTCTCCGAAGAGCTTGAAGCACATTTGCTGCTCTACTCACTGATGTTGTGTTACCTACATGGGCTTTGGTTTTGCGTGTCCTTCCTCTGTGCGCCCCAAATCAGGAGCAGGCTGGAAAAATTTTTATGAGATAGAAATGCATTGTTTTGTAGTCTTCTTGTGACTATCTAATTTGTTTTCCCAAAGCCTAATCAAATGAGCTGTGAAGAACAGCCAACAGAAATACCATTTATTGAGTGAGGCAGCAAAGGTAGAAATCTGCTGAAACAACATGCTCCGTGGCGCCCAAACAGCTTCTCTGGGGAAAACTGGAGAAGGAAGAGCAGGCTGCTAAGGTTATAGAGAGTGCAAGATGGTTTCAGTGGACGTGGATGGGAGTCCCGGTGATACTAATTATTAGTCTTGTGACCTTGAGCAAAACTTGAGCTTTTTGGGCTTTCGTGTCCTTACCGTGGAGAATGAGGATCATAAAATCCATTTCCAACAGTTGTTGAAAGTCCTCCCTGAGTTACCCTGTGCACAGTGGCTCAGTGCTCTGCAAACAGCTGAATAAATATCCCCTCCCCCTTGCACTGCACATGCAAACCCAGATCTCCCTGATTACAAAACTTGCACATTTCACCTCTTTTCCCACCAAAAGTCTTCAGCAGGGTCTAGCAGAGCTTTAGTTGATCTGCGGTCTGTTGAATTAAACCTTATAGTTTATATAGGAGACACTGAATAAAAAACATCCAGATTACCTTCACCTGGGTCAGATTCCAGCTTCAGAGAGACACTATGTACCTGTGGTCCTTGTTCTCTTGGATCCAGAGAGTCGACCAAGCTGAGTGACTGAGCCCCAAGAGTCTTGGTGACAGGACTGGCCACTTCCGCATGGGCTGGCACACACCAGACACACACATACCCCCCCCAACCCCCCTCCCTGCCCCCCGCATGGGCAGGTCAGATGACCACGGCACAGTTGGATGAAACCGAGTCAAGAAAACCTCACCTAAAAATACATTTCTTTCCAAAATGCGCCACCATTTTGTAACTGGCAGTGATAGTCTTGGCATTCATTGAAAACACCCCAGGCTGCTTGGGTAATGAATTTCCTAGGGTTAGTCATTAACAGGCTTCCTGCTTTCCTCCTCTTTTGACAGGCCCAGCTGTGAGATACAGTAAGTTCAAGATGTCAGAGGCCAGGCCACCCCCCCTGCTCGGGCAGCACACAACGCACATCCTGAGGGAGGTCCTCGGATACAATGACAAGGCCATTGGGGAGCTGTTCAGCGCTGGAGTGGTGACCCAACACAAAGCCGAATGATCAGAAATGCTCTTTCTCAACACCACAACCTGAATGTACTTTGCTAGCAAAGGCAATCTTCTTTCTGGACCCTTTTCCCCAGTTCTGGTGCCTGCCTCTGCAAAGAAAAGTTAGAGTAATTCCAGATTTCCTGCCTGGCGCCTCCAGAATGTTCTGGTATCAATGCATCTAGTGCTTTCTAAATGTGCCCCACCTTCTACTCCTTGCCATTCTCCCCCCACCCCAGATAATAGATTAATTGTGGATTGGTGGGATTTTTTTTTTTTTTGGTAAAGATTTTTTTTTTCCTGGAAAAATACATTCTTCATTCTAATTACATTAATAGCCTAAACGTTTGCCCCTCCAGCCCACGCAGGTCTGAAAAAGAGCAGATCTCTTGCCATTCTCTACTTGCACATAAAGTCTTCATTTAAACCTTTGTTAGGAAGTCAAAGCAATAAGCAGAATGACAGTTTCAGTGATTGATTTTAAACAGAATAACTTAATTTTGAGCTCATGAGTCCTTTGTTAATCTGTAATTTAAACCATGGACTTTGCTGATGTCCGTTAGGAAAACTGAGCTTCATTCTCCCCATGGGGGTAAATATTTGCTTTATGTTGTATTTCTCTGATTATTTCATGATATGTGGCAGAAAATCAATTTCCATTGCTGCATTTTGGGGTGTATGGATCTATCTGCATTAGGGGGTGAAAAGTGGCTTTTTTAATCAGCACCTTATTTTGAGCCAAGTACAAATGCAATAGGTTTTTAAATGAGTGTCAAATGACCATCTAGGTATTGAATAATGTTTAAATAATAGGAGAATGAAAGGAGAACATTCTTTTGTAATCTGAGCACTCACTGTAGAAGACTATATAATGTCTTAATATTAAGTATTTGCATTTAAGTATTAAAGTATTTGTCAGAGAACTTAAAGTATAGAAAACATTTTCTGTCCAGAAGGTGGCAACTGATTTGACTCTATGTTCCAGGATAAACTGTCACTCAGGCTACCAGTCCCCCAAGCCCAGGTACAGACCGGCGCATCACATGACCTCATGATCAATCTCCCGACATGATCTGAAGTCATGACCTTAAGGCACACATTTTGCCGTCATTTTATGACATACCATGTGGCAATTGAAAGTTAAGTTAGAGGTGTTCATCTTTCAAATTGTGAGTTAGAGCTGGTTTTACTTTCATGCTCTTTTTGATTGGGATGATTTGATCTATTTATCCATGCTGTAAGCCCCAATATATTTCTAGAATCAAGGATTGCAAATAAATAGGAAATGTGTCTTCTCACAAGGCCTCGTGGGACTTTTTTAGAAGAATGCCTATCAATTCTTGGAGGAGCTATTGTCCTCCCTGCTTTGCTCTTTGTAGATGTTTTATTCTGAGGCACTCCTGCTGTGATTCCATTAGTTAGACTTTCATCCTACAAGGGTAATGCCTTTTGCAGTGCTCTGCCCCCAATGGCTAGCCCACAGATATACATTTGGAGACATTCGCTTCAGGCCAGATATCTAAATGAAATGCCTCCATGTCTATACAATCGGTAATGAAAATGGCAAAAACTGAGATGACAGAGAATTGGCAAAAGCACATGATCTTGAACACCAGATTCATCATTTCTCCTATGGGTCCAAGTAGATATCTTGAAATGCAAATTACTTGATTAGTGAAGAAGAGTTACCAAAAGAGACTGTCTCCAGTGTAATTGTGTATCCAGATTTCCACCTACACGATTCAGAATGATCCGAGAGAACTTTGAAACTGTTCATCACCCAACAGAAAGCATTTACTCTCCTGACTTAGTGAGAGAAATCATTTAGAATATATATCAAGTTCAGATCAATAATTAGTCCTGAAAGAAACATTGCACTGGCTAAAATTGCTAGCAATATGCCCAGATCAAGTTATGCTTATAAACAAATGTGCTGTTTTAATTATCAGGGCCTATTTTCTTACACATACCCAAAGCTGAGCACACTACTAAGAGACCATATGCTCAAATTCAGTATGTGTCAAGGCCCGCCTTCTGGCAGGGTTGTGTCTGAGGTTGACTTATAAATTCTTTGAAACTTAGTGGGTTAATCATTATGGAATCGAGGGTGTGTCCACAAACAACTAGTCTTCCCTCTCTTGATTTTTTTCCTTAAACTTTTTGCTGTCATGATTTTCTGGTTAATAAAGCATGATATTTTCTAGCATGTGCTCTGATAGTCTGAATGTTTCCCTAGAAGAAGAGAAATGAGCATTGACCAAGTGTATGTGACTAGTCCAGTTACTTGAACTAGTATTTTGTCTTTGGTCCATCTACTAGGAGTTGGAAGTACAATCTTGATTTTAAAAACCACATTTCATATGAGGTCATCAGACTACCTCACCCACATAGCCCCATACTGGGGGACTTTTGCATGAAGACTTTGTGACCCCTGCTTTTAGCCTTTTTCAGGGAAATTTACCTCACTCCTATGTTACCTAAATTTGATAGTTCACCACTGACTCTTTCATCCCATGACATTAGCATGTTGTCTGCTTGAAAAGCTTTGTAGAATTTTGCTTGTCACTCTCCCACATGGCTCAATGCTGCCTTCATCCGTAGGACTCTGAGAAAGAATGCCAACCCCAAGATGAACAGACTGTCCAGATCTGCCTCTCCTCTGACTGCTCACCGTGGATTCTCAACTGGCAAAGGAGATGAGTGTGAAAAAAGGCACATGACTCAGTCTCCATGCCCTGACCCTGGGCTGTTCATATTCAAGCTTGTCCCCAAGATTACAAAATTCTTCTTACATTTGCCTCTATTTATGGGAGGCTATCTGCTATAGTGAGCCCTTATAATTGATGAGATTCTTAAGAAGCAGTGTGCCTTAAAAAAAATTATTCACCTTGAACACTGTAGTATCAACAATCCTTAGGAGGCCAGAATATCTAGCTCACTTCTTTTCCTTCTTGATTTTGAGGTACTAGGACTGGTATATTCATCATTTGATAAGGAAGATGAAAAAGTTAAAAAAAAGATACATCTTTCCATTCCAAACAGCAGTTAAGAAAAACAAACAAACAAAAAACACATCTCAGAGGCTATCATATTGGTGTGAAAAACCATAGAGTTTTTCTCAGCTATCAGGACAAAATTGTATTTCTTACAATTCTAGTATAGCAATACCAGGGTTGAATTTTTTTTTAAAGATTTTATTTATTTATTCATGAGAGACAGAGAGAGGGAGAGAGAGAGAGAGGCAGAAGAAGAAGCAGGCTCCCAAGGAGCAGGGAGCCCGATGCAGGACTCGATCCCAGGACTCCGGGATCATGACCTGAGCCGAAGGCAGACGCTTAACCATCTGAGCCACCCTGGCACCCAAGGGTTGAATGTTTTAAAAATTGCTACTCTCATAAGATACTTAAATAGTTTCTCTGTATAGACATACCAAGCTATCTTCCGAGCACAAATGGCCCTGAACTTTTAAACCAGGCTGGCTATATGCAGGACACGTTTATGTGATGGGATTAGTGGGCTATAAGCAACTCCAACAGACATGTTTCTCCCAACACCCAAAAACAAGTCTTCCAGCATCACCCTAGAAGTACTATAGACAAATGAATGCAAATACTTTGAACTCATATATTTATTTCACACACTGGGGTGGGGGGAGAAACGTAGAAAAAGGAGAGTTTTGAAAAAAAATGAGAGTTGGAATATGTCAATTTGATTATCAGAAAGGGAAAAGAGAAAGCATGCCCAGCGGGTGCCTGGGTGGCTCAGTCATTAAGCATCTGCCTTCGGCAGGTCATGATCCCAGGGTCCTGGGATGGAGCCCTGCATCGGGCTCCCTGCTCAGCGGGAAGCCTGCTTCTCCCTCTCACACTTCCCTTGCTTGTGTTCCCTCTCTCGCTGTCTCTCTCTCTCTGTCAAATAAATAAATAAAATCTTAAAAAAAAGAAAGAAAGAAAGCATGCCCAGGTCAGACAGACCCAAGGGCGCATTTATTCTAGAGACTCTGGTGAACCTATGAGCCCAGCCTTACATATAGATGCCAAGAGGGAAGGCAAGCTCTAGAAGGAGCTCAAACACTACCTGGGAAATAGATTTCATCCACCTCAAATTTTTTCTTGAGAAATAGCTTTTTTTCCTCCTATTCCTTAAGACTTTCACATTAAAGGGCTTGCCCAATTGCCTGTCTCTTTGCAACACTCTTAATGAGAGGCTGTGGTAAGCAGAATAATGGCCCACCAAAGATGCCTATGTCCTAATTCCCAGAACCTGTGAGTATGTCACTGTCCTTGGCAAGAGGGAACAAAGGTTGCTAATCAGCTGACCTTGAAATGGGGAGCTTATCCTAGACTATCCTGGTGGGCTCTGTGTAATCACAGGGATCCTTCAAATGTGGAAAAGAGTCAATGTCAGAGAGATGTGATGTAAGAAAGACTTTAAAAACCATTGCTGGATTTGAAATGGAAATGGACGAAGGAATGTAGGCATATTCTAGAAGATGAAAAAGGGCAAGAAAAAGGGACTTTCCCTTTGAGCTTCCAGAAGGAACACAGCCCTAGTTGATCCTTAGCCCAGTCAGACCGATTTTTGACTCATTTTGGACTTCCGATCTCCAGAACCACAGGGCAATACATTTGTATTGTTTGAAGCCACTAAACGTGTGATATTTTGTTATAGCCCCAGTAGGAAATGAATACAGAGGCTGTTCTGCCTCTGTTTGAATGTCTAAAGTGACAGAAAAATTACTATTTTGCAAAGTAATCAATTGACACCTTGTAACTCCATTTTTTTCTTTTTTCCTACCTACCACCTTTCCTACCTTTCTTTTTTCTCATTCTTTGAAGCTCCCATCCTTCCTCTCTTTCCCACTGGTAATAATATCCTTTCTCCCTCTGTCTGCACAGAGTTCTAGATCCCTGTTACACAAACCTATATCCCCAGACCTGCAACTGACGTTCAGAAAAATAAAACTAGCTCAGTAATTTGGAAGGTAACTTGTGGTAATTCTGGCCATGGCTTTACCTCCACTAGCAATCCTGAATTAATCTCTGGATGGGGTGGTCCTCAAATAACTGGCTGCCCTTCCCGCCCCCCTGCCCCGAAACTCAGGAAAGGAAATGAAAGAGTGATCCAAATGCTACTCTGGGCTATGGCAGAGGCCTCAAACTTACTACCTCTCTGTCCCATGTCCTCAGTCTTTAGGAAAAACAAAAACAAATAAAATATAATACAGAGCAGAGTTTAGACTTTGTGACAGTCAGGGTCCTACTGTTGTAGTTACTGAGCCTTCAGCGGAGGAAGGAGAGGGAGGGCATGGTGGTCAGTGGTTCTGCTCCAGCAACTAGGCTTTGGCCTTTGTTTCTTGCTTTTTTGTAGAAACAGTGGGCTTACTCAGTCCTCAGGTGGTGATGAGTAGTTTGTACCTTGCCATTTGAGCCCAGAGGAAGTGGTGCCTTCTTCTCTACCTTGGTTTTGCCATCTGTTAAATAGGGCAAGTGGATCCACACAGCAACCTTTGCTTTCTTCTTTCAACAGGATGAGAAACACTTTGACATATCTCTCCTCCAACTCCCCCCCCCCGCCCTTTCTTTCTCTTTGCAAATTAACCACATGACAGTCTCTTCAACTCAAGTTGGTTTCTTTGGCTTCTGACCACACAGATGGGAACAGCTCCTCATCCCATTACCAGCACCCTTTCCTCTTGCCCAGAACTGCACACGTGCTCACCCTGAAGCAAGCCACTCAGCTTACTAATACACAACTGAGTTGTTGAAAGAAATTAACGTGAAACTGCCATAGGAAAATATCTTTCTTTCCATCCCTTTACCTCATTGTGACCCCCAAGGAAAAACTCAGATTTCCATAGCCTCTCTTGGTATGAGACATGGCAACATGTGTAACACACGTTCACCCTGAGGGTCTTGGATTTATGTTTTTAGATTTTTACAAAGAACTTCCTGGCTGTTCTTGACGGGAGCTTTGAAATATACTATTAATGAACATTATTGTGTTCTTCCTTTGGAGAGGGTCAAGGAAATTGTAGCATCCGTTTTGGGGGGACTGTTAAAGAATCACTATTTCTGGGGGTAGAAAAAGGAAGTATATTTCCCCAGCTAGGATTGCTCATATATACAGCCAAACATGCTTGCAGTGGTATTGGCACAGACTAGGGGACAGGACAGAAGGGCATTGACACACAGGTCACCTCTGGAAACAGTGCCCAGTGATTAGAATCTTCTCAGCCCAATTTGCTGAACTGTGCAATGGGAAAGGTCTGAAATAAGATCAAACTAGTGTCCCTATTCTTAAAAACATGACAGATTTGGAAATATCCAATCACTGAGGCTTCCACTTCTGGGCCCATGTTTCCCATCTTCTGAGTCTCAAACATGGTGTCTGGTTCTCCAGCTTTACTTTCTGGGAAAACTTAAGTGAAGGGATGTGGGCTCAGTGTGCAAGCAGAGGCGGTGCTCAATTAGCTGAACTCACTGACAAAATCATGAAGGGATGACGGGAATGGAAACACATGTTTTGTACAGCTACTCTCATATGACCCCGGTGACATAAGGTGAGACGAGTATGGTGGGTATCTGCGTAGTGCACTTCTGGGAGAAGATTTATTAACTCAGCAGCATGAGCACTCAGATCTAGAATAGGTCCAATTGGGGGAGGAAGAAGGCTCTGCCACTAGTCAGTTTTATCTTTAATTTCCTGTACAAAATGGAATCAGACTTACTCTATTCATCCCTATAAAATAAGAACTCTTATTATATTGTTTTTTTCTCTCTTAGGATACATACCAGCTATAGTTTAGCAATGCTGGCAGATCTGTTTATGAGTTCTGTGACTGGGGTTAAATTTGAAGCCAGTAACATCTAGTAAGCATAGCCTGTAAAGCACTGTTCTAGGTAGACTTAAATGTATTAACTCACTTAACAAACATGCCTGGGAGGGCCTGACAGAGGCTCCTAAAGAGCATACCCTCTAGTCCATCATATTCAGTGGGACTAAGTGATACTTGCTGTTATTACCATGATGCTACCCTCGGGTCACATCCCTAAAGCTCATAGGCCCAGGACTTTTGGAATCTTCAAAGGGGTGAAGGACAAACAAGTCAGAAGCAAAAAGACCTTAGTCCAAATCTTTTCAACCTTTGGAAATGATCTAAAACTAACGAGGTTCCCAAGAGGATCAGCTGAGCTCAAACACTGTCAGCAAAACCCTGACAAAAGTCTTCTCAGGTTGCTACTTCAGGGAGATACTACAGTTTCCCATGTGTTAAAAGTCCTAAGAAGATATACTTCTACAAAATAGGACCTTAAGATGTTTTCCCCACCCCAGCAGATTTTTCTGTATGTAAATTTACAGATACAAGCTGCCATTTCTAGTTCTTTTTAAAGGTTAAGTGGAGTCATAAAGTTGGCTGATGAAGTAGGCCAAAGACAACTGCTAAGAACAATGAGAGAAGGTAGAGCTCTTGGATTTAACCACTTAGAGGAACATCACTTGTGCTAGACAATAGCCAGCACACTGTTGAAACCTAAAGAGACATTCCAGTGTAAATAAGCCTTGGCTTATCTGAGATGATTGGAAAATGAGTGACACCCATTTCCAGTTCCATTTCACATTCTTCTGGGACAAATAAAAGAAGTATGAGATGTCTAGGATGATATTGATGACTCTGGCAGGAGTTAAACATTATATTAATAGGAAAATATTCATTTGTGTAAAAGCCTACTCATTCAGCAAATCAAGTGAAAAATGTATTCCCCCAAATGAGAAGATATAGCAGTGAACCATAAAGATACTTCGTTTGGTTTGGAGCATTTTCAAAGTATTAGAGCAGAGAGGAGAGGGAAGTACATCTCAGTGTTTTTCTCTTGACTCATGAATGAAGCTTCTTCTGATTTCTGCAGTTGGAAGTGATCCCTGCATCTTGTTTCCCATCTTAGTCCTCTGTATTTACCTGACCACAGCAGTTATCACATCTGAGTTATAATTACTGTTCACCAGTTGCTCTATCCCATTGAACTATAATATCCTTGTGGGTAACTTCATCACCATTGTCTCTCCAAGGATTATCACGAAACTTACTCTGTAGGAGCTCCACAGTAAATATCTGTTGGAGAGACATTCTCTCACCCACCAGATTACATGTTCTCTGAGAAAGGAACTGGTAATATTCATTATTATCATTACTCATGGTGCCTGTAATAGGTGATCTGCAAAAATGGTCATCTTCAATTCCTCCTTCCCTACATGCACATGTCTCTGTTCCTCTCAAGAGATGCACTTTATTTCCCTTTTCCTGGAACCTGGGCTGGCCTGATGACTTGCCTTTTTTTTTTTGGTTAAACTTTTTATTTTAAATAATTTTATATTTACAAAAACTTCGAAAAATAGTACATTGAGTTCCCACATACTGTTTACCCAGTCCCTGCTAATGTTAACATTTTATATAACCAGTGTACAATATCTAAGGCAGAAAATTAGCATTGATACGGTACTACTAATTAATCTACAAATGCTGCTCAAATTTTACTTGGGCAGGGAAAATTCCAAAAGAATCCCTAAGATTTGTAGTCTCTGTTGTACGCACTCTCTCCCAGTTATTCATTCAAGCACTAATCTAAGTGCTACTGTGGGAAGGTTTTGCAGCTATAATTGAGGTCCAAAAATCAGTTGACCTTGAAATAAGAAGATTATCTGGGTGGGCCTGACCTAATCACACAAGTCCTTTGAATCTAGGTCTAGAGGTCAAAGGCATTAGACCAAAGATTTGAAGACATGAGAGAAAAGGGTGTATTTTCCAAAAGTGACTCACTTTGACCAATAAAATGAGGCGGAAGTGATACTATGTCAATTCTAGGTGAAGACTTGAAAAGGTGTAGCATCTTCATCTTTTGCTCTTGGAAGTCAACGACCATGAATGAAGTCTTACCATTATCCCCTGAGGAAGCCCATGGCCATTATCCTTCGAAAAAGGGGGGCCATTTGGAGGTGTACAAAGACACCGGACACATGAGTGAAGCTTCTGTGGGCCTCCTGTCCACCTGAGCAACCACATGAATACAACTGAGTAAGTGACCCCAGCCAGTGCCACATGGAGCAGAACTGCCCAGGTGAAACTTACCCCAATTTCTGACCCATATAAATTGACGTTTAAGCCACTCTTTTGAGGTGGTTTGTTGTATAGCAATACATAAGTAAATGTCTAACTCAGAGAAGGATCTCAATAAGTGTTTGATAAAAAGAGCTTGATGAATAGTTTTCATGGAATCTTGGCTAGTTGAAATAGGAAGTAATACCTTATGGTTTATTATTTATTTTTTCTATTGAAAGAGGGCAACTGAAAATCTGCTTTTGTTGAAATTTCTTCTAAACTGAATCGGCTTACTATTGTCACTTGAGGAATGGAGTAGTTTGAATTATTTTGATTATGTGGTGCCTCAGGGTCATCGTTCTGACAAGATCATTCTGACACCATCTTCAGGTGAAACTGAGGACACTTATGTCAGAAATTGTCATGTTTCTGATCTGGGAAGAAGTTAAACTTAGGAAAGTTTTAAGTTATTGAGGGGTTTCCATGGTAGGCAGCTTCTAGGATGACCCCCACTGGGCTTCACCCCTGCTTCAGACCTTTGTGCTGTCCCTTCTCACATTGTACCAAGGCTGATCTGTGGAAACAATAGCATATAGAAGAGGTGAAAAGGAAGCTTCTGTTCTCTCTCCCTCTCTCCTTTTCTCTTTTTGTCTCTCTCATCCTTCACTCTGGGGGAAGCCAACTGCCATGGAGTGAGCAGCTCTATGCAGAGGCCCACAGGACAAGGTACTGAAGCCTCTGGCCAACAGCCAGTGAGGAGCTGAGGTCTGCCAAGAACCACATGAGTAAGTCTGGAAGCAAATTCTCCAGTCTCAGTATAGTCTGGAGATGTCTGTAGTCCCAGGCAACAACTTATTGACATCACAGAGCCATGCAGCAAAGCTACTCCCAGATTCCTGCCCCTCAGAAACTGTGTGAAATAATAGGTAGTTGTTGTTTTAGCTTTATTTTTAATACATTGAAGTTAGCTTCAATTTGGGGCAATTTGTTACACAGCATTAGATAACTAATATAGTTCTCCATTGGATTATGACAAAAAGTTATTTTCAATATAAGACTTTCAGTTTTGACCTGCAATGTTGTACTTTTTGTCAGTTATATCCACTCTTTGCTAAGTGTGATGCACTTAGTTTTGGGTGGGGGGGATTACAAACGATAAGGAACAGTGTTGCCTCCGAGGTGGAAATTACAGCAGTAATGGTAGAGTTGGTGGAGTGGGGGAGTGGACTACAAATACTGATGAGAAACCCCCTCAGAATAACTTCATAACCACAGTGTGTTCTAGACCCAGTGGTTCTAAAGGAGAGGGAGCAATTTATCTCCCATGGGACATTTGGCAGTCTGTAGAGACTTTTTGGTTCTCATAACTGGAGCAGCAGGGGGACAGTGTGCTCCTGGTATCTACTAAGTAGAGGCCAGAGATGCTGAGAAACATGAGCAATACACAGGATAGCCCCACAACCAAGAATTATTCAGCCTAAAATGCCAACAGTGTTGCTATGAGAAATGCTGTTCTAGAGGAAGCTGGTCCTTGAAACAGAAGAGCAGGTGCCTAATTGTCACCTCTATGTATTTTTTTTTTTTTTTACATTACATAAGTTTAAGGGAGAAGGGAGGTGGGCTTCTTGTGGCATAATATAATCCCCAGATGAAGCCTACAGTTTTTTCTATGGAAATGTGAAATCTCTTTTGACTTCTTGTGATAAGTGTGTTTTCAAAGGGGATAGAGCAAAACATTCTAGTTAATGGTGGGAACTCAGTTGTTTTTCATAGCGATGGTTACATTAAAGGCATAAATCAAATTGTCGGAACAATTTTAGTCCTTAATATAATCAGAGAACTATAACATGCCCAACTGACAGTGGCCAGACCACATTCCCCTTCTGGGTTGTAGTTTACTCTGTAGAGTTAGGGACTTTGATGAGATAATTACTGAGATCCTTGTTTTAAATTCTTCCATTCTATAGTTCTTTCATTTAGGGTCATTCTATGGATGTAGATAGTATAGACAAACTGATGGACAGGTTTGAACAATACTATTTAAAGGAGAAAGAATTTAAATGAGGAATTAGGAGTACGCCTTTTGGGTATCTAATAATCTAGAATGATAGGGAAGTAGAGTGTTTACAAAATTAACAAATAGGAAGGGGGAATACCCACACAATCCTTGGCACATCTTCTCATCTCTTTGACATAAGCACTCTGCAAATGTCTGCTCTGGAGAAGAGTTGAGGGTCTCAGATCAGGGCTAGTGGATCAGATCTCAGTTGTAGCCTCAGCAGAACCCAGCTGAGCCCTTGATCAGCACATGCCCAGTAATTCCCCCCACACCTCTGAAAGCCTTTAGGTCTGGATGCAATAGGGTCTTCCCTATCACATGGAACTTTTGAGGGGGATCCGAGGACATGAGGAGAATAAGCACGTGTGCAAAGCATTAACCAACACTCGCAATTCTGTCCAATTGTTCTGACAAGGTTAAAGTAAGGACCAAAAAACTCATCGACAAGCTCCCACTGGAAAAAGTTACCTCACCAAAGGAAATGATATTTCAAAGAATTGAATGGAAGAAGAACATGTAAAGGTCATAAGATAGAAGTTAAGTCCAGATGATGACTTTTTCTTGGCCCTACTTGTCAACTCTATAGACCTACACAGGTTACACCTAGAAGATATGCAAAGGGAAGGCATCTGGCATCCAGACTTTTGTACCAGTTTGTTGATTTTATTCAACTATCAGAACATGACCAGGCTCCTGGATCCACCCATTCCTTTCCATATCCACAGTCACCATGTGAACCCTCATCCGTCTTGCTTCCTCTCCTTCTTGACATTTCTGTCATTTCTGTCCTTTCTTCCAACCCCGGTTTAAAAAGTCACCTGTCTAGGAAGACTTTTATTTTTTTAATATATATTTTTAAGATTTTATTTACTTATTTGACAGAGAGAGAGCCAGCACAAGCAGGGGGAGCAGCAGGCAAAGGGAGAGGGAGAAGCAGTCTCCCCACTGAGCAGGAAGCCTGATGCAGGGCTCAATCCCAGGACCCTGGAGACATGAGCTGAGCCAAAGGCAGACACTTAACAACTGAGCCACCTAGGTGCCCCTGTAATCAAAACTTTAAATGATCTTAAAAAAATGATTTATGTATTTATTTCAGTGAGAGAGTACACGTACATGTGTGAGTAGGGTGAGGTGGGGGTGGAGGGAGAAAGGGGTAGAGGGAGAGTGACAAGAAGACTCCATGCTGAATGTGGGGCTCAATCCCAGGACCTTGAGGTCATGACCTGGGCCAAAATCCAGAGTTGGATGCTTAACCGACTGAGCCACCCAGGCCCCCTCAAAACTTTAAATGATCTTTAGATAAAATATAATAAACAATTTCACAAGAAACTCCTAAATATATCTCTTATGTTATACTCAAATGTGTGTTTATGTCTATGTGTGTTTACTAGAAATCATGTTCATCATTGGATAGCTTCCTCTAAATCATGTGGATTCTAAGCACTTTGATAAGCATTTTTAGACATAGCTTGTGTGAAGGTTGATTTTGAGACATTTCATGGATTTTCAATAATGTACTTGGAGGCACTGATGTATATACTCAGTGAGTAAAGCTTGTGTGTGAGTTAAAGTTCTTCTCAATATGCAAACCTTTTTTTTCTACAAATGCTTCAAACATAACTCTCATCCAAAACCCACAAACTTTTGAGACTAAAATGACAGGAACTTTTCTAGGGGGTTATCTTTACTGTGAGAGAACTTTAGTGTCTTGTTGGTTTTTTGATTGTTTTTTCTTAGAACCTTGACCTTTGCACACCAAGTGCTGACAGTATAGAGACTAGACTTTGAGATTTTTGGTTCTGAAAATAACAGCCTGCATGAGTTATTAGATACTTGAGGATTTGCCTCTTAGGATGCTGAATCATCTTTGGTTTTACATTTCTAAAACATTCTCATCACATCAAATTGTTTCTGCACATGTGAGGGTCATATATTCTGAAAAACGCACAGTGACGAAATCAGGCATGATGGAAAACTGATGATTGAAACAAAGCTCTGGTGTGCACTGCCCCTCCCCTTGCCCACTCAGTTCACTCCTCTTCTGTGTGCCCCTAACACCTCCCTCACCTTCCCTGGGATGGAAAGTATCCTAGTTCCTTCTTTTCTGGTAGGGCCTGGATTGTCTTCTTTTATCTTTTCTTCTTTGTTTGGATGGGACAGAGTGGAGGTTGGGACTTAATTTTAATTCCTAACAGTAATTTATCTTTGAATTTTCCTTTTTTGTAGAATGCTAGTCTTGTTTTCTGGATGCCATCTTGTTTCAAATCCTTCTGAGAGTATTAGTTAAAGTATTAGTTCCCCTTTTCAAAAATATTATCCTCTGTTTCCTAATTATTTCTGTTTTCTCTGGTGTCATTTTTCCTGTGTTGCTCTATCACACTGCAAACTTCCTCTAATTGTATGCTGATCCTCAGCAGTCCATTCACTTTCGGCAATGGAACAATGGTCACCTGGTTGGTGTTCCTCTGTGGGTGGGACTGATTGTCAGGTAGGCTTCACTTCAGGGTGAACGTGTGGGGACCTGACCATTACATTAAAATACCAATTTGGGGAGGTGCATTGACCTTGGGTGTCAGTGTGCATATCAGCTGTCTTAGCTTTCCTAGGCAGATTTTGTTTTGTGTTGTTTAAAAAAGAAAAGAAGTCTGCTCTTTTTCACCTGGATAGCAAACACTTTTTTTATTGGGCATCATTCCATTTGTAGGTGGGTGGATGGGGGGACATCATAATGTCAATGGTTGGTTATACAGACTTTCACTTACACCTATTGTCAGTTCTGTGTTATGCTCTATAGTCAACACTCTTTTTAAGGACACTGTCCCCCTGCAGACCCCGAACACACACACACACACACACACACACACACACACACACACACACACACACACTTGAGAATGAAGCTTTCTCAATCTTACTTTCTAAATTACCCTTCATCCATGGGGCACCTGGGTCAGTCATTAAGTGTCTGACTTCAGCTCAAATCATGATCCCAGGGTCCTGGGATCGAGCTGGCGTTGGGCTCCCTGCTCTGCAGGGAACCTGCTTCTCCCTCTCCCACTCCCCCTTCTTGTGTTCCCTCTCTCGCTGTGTCTTTCTCTGTCAAATAAATAAATAAAAAACTTAAAAAAAATAAATTACCTTTCATCCAAACACTGCATCTTCTAGAAATTTTGGAATTTTCTTGTCTGCTGGCAACTCCCATTACATCCTGTTTCTCATTGTTTGTTAATGCCAGTACAGTTGATTAACTCACTTCCACTAATGCTGTTTGATCAATGAGCTCAAATAATAAATTAATTATTTGCTATAATTTATAGATTATTTATAAGGAAAATTTAAAAACATACATAAAATTAGAGATAAAAGTATAGTTAACCTTTCTGTGCTTAAAGTCCAAGTTCAACAATTGTCAACATTTTGGGACACTTACCCATCTTCTTACTCTCTTTTCTCGGAATATGCAGAAGAAAATTCAGCCATTTGACCCATACATACCTCACGATACATCTCTAACTGAGAAATACATGTGTATGTGAGCTCATACCTGACAAAACTAACAATAACTCCTTCGATTACATAATACACAGACATTATCCAAATTGTTTCACTTATCCCAAAAGTGACATTTTAACTTTGAGTTGTTTGAACTGTGATTCACTATCATGGTCCACAACATGTCTTTAGTAGTCACATTGCTTAAGTTTCTTTTACTTTATAACAGTTCTTCTGTGTCTGTGTGTGTGTGTGAGTGTATGCGTGCACATGGGTGAGTGTGTGTGCATGTGTGTGTTGGGGTGGGAGGAGGTTCATATTAAATTTGCCAGCTAGGGGGCTCAGTTGTTAAGCGTCTGCCTTCGGCTCAGGTCATGATCCCAGGGTCCTGGGATCGAGCCCCGCATCGGGCTCCCTGCTCAGCGGGAAGCCTGATTCTCCCTCTCCCACTCCCCCTTCTTGTGTTACCTATCTCGCTATCTCTCTCTCTGTCAAAAAATTAATAAAATCTTAAAAAATAAAGAAATAAATCTGCCAGAGGGTAACAGATGACCCCCAAATCTCAATGGTACAACAAAAAATGTTAATAAAGTTTGTATTTCTGGCTCTCGTTGCACATTGTCTGCAGTTTGGCAATGGTTCAGCTCCTTTCCATGTGTCTTATTCTGGAACCCAGCAATTTGTGTCAGGATGTTCTAGCCACAGAAGTAAAAGGGCAACAAAGCCAGTGATGGGATGGTCAGCAAAGATTTCTTAGATGTGGCCTAGTCTCACTCACCATGGGGCAAAGCAAGTCATGAGGCCCAACCGGTATCATTGGGACAGGAATATACCCAGTTCCACTGGGAGAGTGGCTGTCCAAAAGACAATAGGCACAAACGTATGATCCACTTACGAATGAATAATCCTTCTTCTTGCAGGAAGGGGGAATGAATAATTGGGCAACAATAAAATACACTGCACGTGCCTTTGATCAATTACAGAAACTAGGTCATTTGTTCTGTAGACTGTCCTATGTTCTGAATACGGCTGATTGCTTCCTCATGGTATTGTTTGATTTGTTCTTTTATGTCCTGGACACTGGTATTAAAACCTAGAAGATTGAATGGTTATGAATTGGATAGTTTTTAAGGCAAGAGTACCTCATGGATACTCCTCATATGTACTTCCTGTTGAACCACCTATGAAGCCACAGTACAATTGATTAACCCACTTTCACTAATGCTGTTTGATCAGTGAGCTCAGTTGGTATCAGCCTGATCCTTCCATTAAAAAGTCCCCTACCAACCTTTCATCTTAAGGTTTCAGCCTCTATTCATAATTATTACTTGGATCCATTGTCTCATTAGTGACTGCAAAATGATAATTTTTTCTAATTCAATCCATCTTTATTTATTACATGAGAATAATAAAAAGTTATGATGAAACTGCCATATTGAATCATAGCTACTAAATTTATTTTCTATTTTGGGGGTCTGAGTAAAATTTTATTTGAAAAAATTTTATTTAAGGCAGTTGAGAAATCACTGAGCCAGAGGATCTCTTGAGTACATTTTAGCTTTAATGGTTTATGATGCAGTGACCTGTGCTGAACCCATGTTTCATGACAGGACAAAGAAGGACAGCTGGTGGAAGTTCTATTGGAAGTGTGCAACGGTAGCCAGTTAACTTCTCCCTCTGGCCTCAAGGAAGCTGGGTTATGATAAAGCCATGGAGGGTCCCCCTAAGCAACAGCTTCTTGTAAGGTGGAGGGAGAATGACCTTCAAGCCTTCAGTCCTTAGAAGCCATACCAAATGATTATTATGCCAAGTTGTACATGTATGTGTACCTCATACAAATATATGATATAAAACTGTAATTAAAAAGCATAACAAACATAACCTTGATCCTTATCTTCTCCAACCCTCCACTATAGGACCTTTTGTATCCTCTAAAGTATCCTGGGACTATCCCCATGTTTTATGGGATAACATGCATTCCCCCGTTCCCAGAAACATGGAGACATCCATCACTAACCTCTTCTTATGACCCATCACCCAAAGCCTTGGCTGCTTTGAAACCATAACCTGCCACTACTGAAAGACACATCTCTGCTATATTCTCTGACCGTCTTTGAAGTGGGAAGAATTCCTCTCCATATTTATGTTCCATTTCATCACATGAATAGAAAGGCAATTCTCTTGGGCACCCAATGATTTATAGGGATTTTAGTGAAACAGCCCTCTAAAGTTGAACCCACTGCTTCTTCTCTTGTGACTCAGGCACATGTTTATGGGACTTAGGAGCATGGATCATCTGAATGACAACCACTCGATTATCACGTATCAAATGCTCCTTCTCTTGCTTCGGCTTGGACATGCAGGGGGCCCCATGTCCTGATATAAATGAGGACATTGTTGGGCCTTTTCTTAACATGAGAGCTGCAGTGACTAGTTATGCCAAGTAAAGCAGCAGGATGGGAGATTGCCTCAGATCTCAAGTGCAGTGACATCCTTCCCCATGTGGATGTTGACACTGGCTTCTGCCACATAGGGTGGTCCTGTAGAGAGTCAAGATGGAACCTTGCTGATAGAAGGATTGTGTTTATTCTGAGGTCCTCACTCCTTCCTCAGGGAAAGCCGATTGCAGAAGGAACAGCAGGAAAAACTGAATGGAAAGCCTTGGGAAGCGGCCTAATCTAGGGCAACTTTAAAACCAGTGTAGAAAAAATGTACATGTAAAAGCCAGCAGACCAAGAGGGTCACTTGGTTTGTGAAGTAAATCAACATTGGCTCTAACTGTCTAAATCCCTGAGAAAGTTTCCTGTTCTCACACCTTTGCTTGCTTCCAACTTTCCTTTTAGACAAGTCTTGGAAGTTCTGAAATGTTCTTGTAGACATGAAAGCAACTCACTAATCCTGCCACAAGCAGGAAGGTCTCCTGTTACCCTCCAGGCATCAGATGATGATCCATCAAGCTGAAAATTATGGAGGGAAAATTCTTTAATTTATGAAGGTTATGACATATCAAACACTAAAGTTTAAGTTCTTGAAGTCTGGCCAGTATAAACAATTTTACATAAAGCTCTATTTACTCCTATTGGGAAACAGTTAAAATGACCCAGTTGTTCTGTGATGCATGGGACCCTGGTGTCTATCATCAACTGATAGGATTTCTTTGCAGTCAGGTTATAGAGAGAACCATTGTAACCCCCTTAGCTGCTGGTACAAATTTATCCTCTTTTCCCCTATGGAAGGCAATACCCAGTGATCACTGTAGAATTTATACTATTTGTAGCACACATCAAGGGCATGTGTGTGCATGTGAGCTCTCCAGATCCCCAGTGTCACTAACAGAAGAAAAGCATAGATGTACTCAGTGTTAGAACAACAATAAGACCCTTAAAGTGATGCTCACACTAAGTGCTTGTGAAGTCTGCTTCTCGTTGAATTTGGGTTGAAGTTGACTTAAAATAATAAAGATGTTGCAGGTGAACATTGGCCTTTTAGAAAGTGTATAAATTTAGTTGCTTAAACAGAACAATAAAGCAAGTCATTGACTTCTTAGTCCAATTTTAAAGACAAGAAAAAGGGGTGATCAGAATTGGTGTTCTATCAGATAGAACCAGATTCATCGTTCTAGAATCAGTAATTTGTCCTTGGTATTTCTTAGAATGATTTGCTATGAGGTGGGGGCTCAAAAAATTGGACCCACATCTACCTGTCCCTTTTGTACACTTCTAGAATATGTGGATCAGCTTGCTTTCCTTCTTCTTTCTTCATAGGGCTCTTTCGCTGCCCTAGCCCTTGGTTCTGACCCCAGAGTGCCCAGTGTTCGATGGAGAATTATCTTCACAGGTACTCAGATTCTCATCCTCATGGCTTAGTCGCCCTGCCTAACGGAAAGCAAGAGATTCCACTAAGGCAATCAGAACTCAGTGCTCCTGACTTACATTGGTGTGGTCAGTTAGCCAGGCCTCACTATGCTTTCTTTTTAATAATACAGGCTTGTTAATTAAGTATCAGTCCAGCTCATGAGCTGCATGAGGTGGAGATCTCTCCCATGTATGTTTTCCCAGGTATATAGCCCCATCAAAAGCAGCCTGCTTCTGGTAATTTGGTGCATTGGCCCCAGTAACCTGGCTACAATTTATTCCTGTAGTCAACTCCATGTTGACTTTGAAGACCTTGGGGGTTGGAGGACATGGAAGCAGCAATTCTCATTGGGATTCAGTGTCTTTTCTTTGACCCATAGGTATCATTACAACGGAAGTTAGTGGCAGGGGCCCTGGAGTCCAACAGCCTTAAGGTCACATCTGCAGCCACAGACAGGGTCTCCATTCAATTCCATTTCCAGGAGCTTAAATAACAGAAAAGCTCTGCAACTGCAAGTTTGTTCCAGAAAGAGAAATGCTATGATCATGGCTCATAAAATCAGGCTGGGCTTTCCTTTCACATTCCCTGTCTTGTAACCCTAGTGAAAAAAAAAAAATCTGACCGTCAAGGAATCCCTACTCTAGACAAGATTTATGTTCAACTTTTCTGACATTTGGTTCTTTTACTGGGATCAGGCTCATTCCAAGATGCTTATGCTCAGAAGAGTCCCCTGGAAAAATTTCCAAGCCAGCAACAGGAGGCGGCTACCTGGCTGATCCACTCCTCAGTTGCTGGCAAGGACAGAGAAAAGACTCAAGAACCTTCAACAGATGTTTACCTCCCTGTTGGGTCTGCTTGGGCATTAACTCTTTGTAGTTCATGACTGAAGGTGACATTCCAGGCTCCTTGACTTACTTGACTCACCCGTGTTCCCCTTGCCTCTAACCCTCTGATGAGGGAACACATACCTGGGATTCTTGAAGGGGAGGGCCTTCCCTGTGCTGCATGTCCTGAGCTCAGGACACCGTGAGGCTGGCAGATGGCCCTGGGCTTGGTTCAGTCCTCACATGTTAAGATTTGGCCTGTATCTCCTGCTGTGCTAGATGTTGGGGAGCTTTTGTGAAAGAAATGAGTTTTCCCCCTGAAATTTTCAAGCAGAGGTCACAGTGACCTGCTGGGAAGGAAAGAATGGCCAGGATGATTTAGAAGAGAAGAGACATGGCAGCCACCTCTTGCTTGGTAGAAATGAGAAAAGGAGCTGTGACTCCAAGGGAGAAGAAGGATAATAATCATCCATGATTCTAGAGAGTTCTATGGTGTCACTGAAAGTCTGCATGAGCAGGCAGAGAGACAGGGTTGTCAGTGAGTTGGAGTAAGATTGGTCTTTGCTTTATAGTTTGTTTGTTTGTTCATCTGAAATCTTCTATTCTGTCCCCAAAGGAAT
Organism: Callorhinus ursinus; assembly: GCF_003265705.2. NCBI lineage: Eukaryota > Metazoa > Chordata > Mammalia > Carnivora > Otariidae > Callorhinus > Callorhinus ursinus. The sequence continues at coordinate 2,596,685 of NW_027397135.1, forward strand.
CTTCCATCTGGCGGAGTGGTCAAGAGTACAGCCTCGGTGTTAGACATGCTAGGGAGACCATTCCAACTTTGCCACTTATAAGACATGTACCTTGGTCAGGCTGCCTGATCTCTCTAAACCTTAGTTTCCTCATTACTAAAGAAAATAGCTCCTGTTACAGAAATTAAACGAAAAGGAAACATTAAGCTTCTAGAATGGTACCTGCCAAGGAATGCGATGGCATTAGAAGGTAGCTAGTGGTAGTGGAGGTGTGATAGGGGGGCAGAAGTGGTGATGGCTGTGGAGAGATGTGGTAATTGTGGTAATGCTCGTAGTGAACTGTGGTGAAGAGGGGGCAGTAATACATGTAGGCTCTAGCTTTTCACCACAGGATTCAGTGGTTCTTCACGGGTGCCACAGCAGATGTGCTGGTTTGGAGAAGAACCAAGGTTTGTTGGCCTCACCCCTCTACTGCTTTCTCCCAAGTACATTTTCCCACCACTCTGCCTGCATTTAATGGAACCAGACTTACAAATAAGAAGGGTCCATATTCCTGACACCTGCCTCACCTGAGCCCCTCAGAGACCTGGCAGTGAGCATTTCCTAAGAGCCCTGGGTAGAGAGTGACCTTTGAGTATTCCTCTCTGGGGACTCCTGTCACCCGTCCTGGATCCCCAGCCAGATAGGCCAGGTGCTTTTCCCTGCCATCAGACTGAGGCCAGACTCAACCTCATTCCTCTAAGGGAAAGGTACCATTTCCTTTCACCAATCCCCCAGAGCCAACCTTCATCCTGTGATTGGCCTTCTCCAGGAGTGACTCATCAACTCGGAGTCTGGCCTTGTGCTGACCCCTAACGTCTTCCTGAGACAGGGTGAGACCTGCTGGGAGGAAAGGCAATCATTATATCATCCCAGAGCCGAGGCCACAAAAACACTTCCCTTCTCTAATGAATGGGCTCCAGAGGGCAGGCTGACTTGTCTCGGTGTGGCCCTCCTAGGCCAAGGGTGTGGATGAGAATTTAAGCTAATGTTGGTGTTGGGAACATTTAGATATCAATTTTCTGACGTTTTCCTCATCATAACAAAATGTTAAGGCTATTGTAGAAGGACCGTCACCTTTTTCTTTTTTTTCCTTTTAGGAAACTTTCCAGAAGCAGAAAAAGAAACCACCCTGTTAACGGAATGTGTCAGTGTATCACATGCTGTGGAGGCCAACAGCGTGTGAAGATGAGTCTCAAAGGCCGCGGAGAGACAGGCATGCTTGTAAATGAGGCAAAATAGTGCCACAGCTGAGACAATGCTTGATAGAGCTGGACAGAGGTGGGCTTGAATTGTGACAGAGAACACGCCAATTCATTTTCTGAGCCTCAGCGTCCTCCTGGGTAAGATGGGGAGACTCATGGTACCTCCCTCATAGATGCCATGCTAGAAATGTTAGATGAGGCTTATAAACTGCTTAGCACTGTGCCTGATGTGGGGCTGATGCTCAGTCCATGATAGGGTGTGCTAGTCACCATTAGCAGGAGGTAACCCTGCACCTTGGAGCCCTGAGGAGCAACACTGGGTTGGAATGACCAACTGGATTTAAGATACTCCCCAGCCAGCATTCCATCTGGGCCTTGAAGGAGAGGCTGCCATCCACAGTGGCTGAGGAAATGACATGGCTAGAAAATGAACAGAGAGCTGTGGAAGGTAGATTCATTAGGAAATGGGTGGCCTTGTGGAACAGAATGTGGGGTGTGGGTAGGGGGGCAGAGTAGCGAATGGAAAACTGAGCTGGGCGGACACGTTGGAGGGCTTGACTAACATACTAAGAAATTCGTCCACAATGGGATGGCTCCATGGTGGTTCATTCCCCAACCCTGCTGACTAGCCAACTCCCAGAACTATGAACTCCAAGAGGCAAGGGAATTTAGAGATACCCATTGTGCTATGCCGTGGGCATCCCAGCATATCCCAGGCTTGTTTCCAAACACAGGTTTGAACTATATCCGTGGCATCTCTTATTTTGGTTTCTCATGTACCTATGCCAGAGACATATGTTGGATAAAAGCCCTATAAACAAGAAGTGGGAGAAAGCTCTAGGCCAAAGGAATTACACCTGGAAGGACCTTGAGGAGAGAAAGAGGACTAGTGTCCCCGTGTGACTAGCACATACTCAGTGGTGGGGACAGTGGCTTGGGATGAAGTGCGAGGCAAAGCTGGCTGGAAGGTAAAGAGTCCTGGAGAACGGTTTGAATTTAATTCTACGTATAATGGGCAGTTACTGGGGCCGGGGCGGGGGCGTGGAGACAATTAAGCCTCTGAGTGACCTGGTCCCATTTATGAGTGAGAAAGAGCACACTTGCTTGGAGAGTGTGCTGGGGAGGGGAGCAGGACTGGAAGCTGGCAGCCAGCAAGGATGCTATGCACGGGTTGGAGCGGGAGATGGTAGTGAGCTGGATTGCTAAGAGGGATGTGGGGTCATGGACACAAGTCTCCGCTCGAGTCTCTTTTAGGTATAGAACACTGGAGTTCAATGACCAATTAGAAGAGCTGTGAAGACAAGAGGGGTAGAATTGAGAACATCTCTTCAGTTTCAGGCCTGAACCACCAGGCCGAGAGTGGGACTATCGGGGGAAATGAAATATCTGGGGATGAGGAACCTCTTTGGTGGGGAGACTCAGAGGTTCTGTTTCTGAGAAATGCAAATGGAGTCTCAAGGGGGCATTTGTTTCTCTGTGACCTGTTGGCATTTCAGGATGGGTGAGGCTGGAGACATAAGGTGATGGGGTTGAGCCTCCTGAAGGAGAGGAAAGGGGAAGGGCTCTGGGGCTCACCCACGGCACCCCAAAGATTTAGTGTTTGGCAGGAGGTGGTGGAGTGAGCACCGGACAGTGAAAGAAGTGGCCCATGAGCTGGGACTGTGGCATGTGGACGTGGGGACGTGGGACACTTGGAGGCAAGGCAGGCCTTGCTCAGCCGGGCCCGGTGCCCTCGGGGACTGCACAGGCAGACAGGTGTTAAGCGGTCTACACCCAGCACCTTATCTGCTCCCTGAGTGGCAGAGTGGGGGTTGAAAACCAGGTCTGTCTGATTCCAAAGTGGATGCCCCTTCTCCATGGTACTCTTTACACATCCGTGTCCTTATTCTTCAGGTAAAGAACTGAGCATCAGAGAGAATAAGGCAGCTCCAGGGTCCAGAGGGACTCACGTGGGGCCGCAGCCTGGGGCTTCTCTTCACCCACAGTGGGCGCCCAACGTGGATTGAGAGACTCTGGGAAATATTTGGAAGTGGCTCTCCATGAAAATGTAACCACAAAAGTAGAGATACATTTAATATGTGGGTGTCAGAATGGAGAATCCAAATGAGTTTGCTTTGCATAGGAAACAATAAGGAGTGACATTCTTAGCTTTTTGCTTTAGAGCAGAGGCATAGGTTTTTGAACGCTGTATCATAGGATCTCTAAGGTAGACCTCTAAGCAGGAACCCCTCAGTGGGCTGGATGCCCCTGTGTGTCCTCACCAACCCAGGACAGACAGGCACTGCTCCCTGCCTCAGAGGGAGGGCCGGGGAGGGGTGCCAAGCGGGAAGTCTGAGCAGAGCCTGTGCCCCACCCCTTCGTGTGGGTTGGAGGGCTCGGATGCAGCTAGGGTGCGGCAGTGTCCACTTCTGTTTCTGGAACCCTGGCCCCGGCCGCGGCTCAGTGGGCCGCTCTGCTGCTCTTCTCGCTGAGCTGTCAGAATCAGTTAGGCTGAGACAAATAGCCTGTGGCCAGATGCCGCGTGATTATGTTTTATTTGACTGATTTTATTTTGACACAAAGGCTGCAGGAAAATGCCAACGTGCTGGAGCTTGACTCTGAAGGATGAAGCAGGGGATCCTGGAGTTAAGCTGTTCCCGGAGGCAGGTCGATGGGCCAGATTGGCAGGATGCGTCCTGGCAGTGGTGGTGGGAACGTGGGCCCTGGAGGACGGGTGTGTCGGCTGGCCACCGTGGCTCCAGGGAGACATCTAGAAAGTAGGGGGCATCCATCTGTGGCTTCTAGCTAAGCTGAGCAGTCTGGAAGGACGTGGTCTGCAGTGCTCCCTGAGGGGACAGCTACTTTCAAAACTTGAGCGCCGTGTGCTCTGTGAGGCCACCTCCTCAATGGGAGGAGAGGGGCCCTGGAGCAGTGCTAACTTTGGGGTGGACCTGGAGACCAGCCCTGGGAAGCTCATGCTTCACCTCTCAGCTCCTGGATTCCGACTAAAGCGCCTCCCGGAGGCCTTTGTTCTGTCTATCCACACACCTTCCCCGTCTTCAGGATGGGAAACACAGCATGGGGTCAGACCCTCCCACTCCAGCCCTCTCCCCCAGGGCCTGGGAGTGGGTTTCCTGTCTTCCCAGACCAGGATCCCTGGCTGTGAAATCCTGCATGCACACGGAGTAGATTCTGCCATCACTCCATTGTCTCTAAGCAAAAAAAAGTGAACTGCAAACAACCTAAGTGTCCATCGATAGGTAAATGGATAGAGAAGTTGTAGAATATACATACAGTGGAATAGGATTCAGCCGTGGAAAACTAGGACATCCTATCATCTGCCACAACTGGGATGGATCTCCAAGGCATGATGCTAAGTACAATAAATCAGACAGAAAAAGACAAAGGATATATGATCTCACTTATATGTGGAATCTAAACAAAACAAAACAAACAAAACCCCCAGATTCAGAGCAAGGGATCAGACTGGTGGTCACCTGAGGTGGCAGGCTGGGGAGGGGGATTGGAGGAAGGTGGACGAAGGTTCGAACTGCCCGCCCCGAGGCACATGAGCACCAGGGACATAATCTACAGCGTGACTGCAGCTAGCACTGCTGTGTGATAAACAGGAAAGCTGTTAATAGAGTAAATCCTGAGAGTTCTCATCACAGGGAAAATCCTGAGAGTTCCCATCACAGGGAAAATCCTGAGAGTTCTCATCACAGGGAAAATCCTGAGAGTTCTCATCACAGAGAGTAAATCCTGAGAGTTCTCATCACAGGGAAAATCCTGAGAGTTCTCATCACAGAGAGTAAATCCTGAGAGTTCTAATCTTTTTTTTTTTTTTTGTATCTACTTTAGAAGATCGCTGTTAGCTGAACCTATTGTGGTAATCATTTCACAATATATGTAAATCAGGCCATCAGGCTATATGAGTTAAACTTATACAGTGATGTATGTCAATTATTTCTCAATAAAACTGGAAAAAAAAAACCACACAGCAAAGATTTATTACTAACAAGCCAACAAGGAGACAAAAATGGAACAATATAAAATACTCATCCAAAAGAGGGCACAAAGAAAGAAAGAAAAAAAGCAAAGAACAGATGGAGACAAAGACAAAACAATAAGCAAGATAGTAGATTTACATCAAACTATATCAATAATCACATTAGATATAAATAGCCCAAACACCCCATTTGTAAGACAGATTATCTGACCAAACAAAAAAAAGAAGACCCAACTATAGGCAACCTCCAAGAAACCCACTTTAATTATAAAGATACAGACAGATGAAAAGTAAAAGGATGGAAAAAATAAACCATGTAACACAAGAGAGCTGCAGCAGCTATATTAATATAAATCAAAGTGAATTTGTGGGTAAAGAGTATTACCAGGAATAAAGAAGCTCAATTAATAATGATAAAAGGATCAATTCATCAAGAGGACATTACAATCCTAAATGTTCATGCATTTAATACTAGAGCTTTAAAACACTTGAAGCAAATGTTGATAAAACTTCAAGAAGAAGTTTACAACTATAGTCAGAGATTTCAACTTCCTTCTCTCAATCATTAATAGAACAAGTAGATAAAAATCACTAAAGATGTGGAAGATGTAATATGTAACCAATTTGGGGGTCATTATCTTGGTTGTGGTAGTTTCATGAGTGTATATTTATGTCAACATTTGTTTTGTATGTAAGTATATGCAGGTTTTTAAAAAATACAGCTAACACCTCAATAGAGCTGTTAAAAATTTAACTCAAAGACTTTCTGGAACATTTCCAATCACTTAAAATCCAAAGTTAAAAAAAAAAAGGAGGGGTGGAAGAGAACAGATAAGAAGTAGGATTTCATATCTGGCAAACCTTGGAGGTTGAGACTGAGATATGAATCCAATCACAAGAGGGAACAGGGTTACTACCTATGTTCTCCAGGATTTTGATGGATTCCTGTCTCACATTTAGGTCTTTCATCCATTTTGAGTTTATCTTTGTGTATGGTGTAAGAGAATGGTCCATCAGAAAGGATGAATACCCACTATTTACATCAACATGAATGGAACTGGAGGGGATTATGCTAAATGAAGTAAGTTAAACAGAGAAAGACAATTATCATATGGTTTCACTCATATGTGGAACATAAGAAACAGCACAGAGGACCACAGCGGAAGGGAGGGAAAACTGAACGGGAAGAAATCGGAGAGGGAGACAAACCACGAGAGACTCTGGACTCCGGGAACCACACTGAGGGTTACAGAAGGGAGGGGGTGGGGGGATGGGGTAACTGGGGGATGGGCATTAAGGAGGGCATGTGTGGTGATGAGCACTGGGTGTTATACACAACTAACGAATCGTTGAACTCTACGTCAAAAACTAATGATGTACTATATGTTGGTTAATTGAACATAAGAAAAAAAAGGGAACAGGGTTTGGAACCTCACAACAGTGAGCTTTAAGAGTGTCAGCAGTATAGTAAATGGAATGCTGCCCTGCCCACGGAGAACTGTCCCATAATGATGGCAGAGTATACTGGAAAAGGTTTTATTTTATTTATTTATTTATTTATTTATTTATTTATTTATTTAGAGATGGAATGTGTGAGTGGGGGGAGAGGCAGAGAGAGAGAGAGAATCCCAAGCTAACGCCACACCCAGCATGGAGTACTACCTGGGGCTCCATCTCAGGACCCTAAGATCACAACCTGAGCCAAAGCAAGAGTCAGACGCTTAACTGACTGAGCCACCCAGGTGCCCCTGGAAAAAGTTTTAAATAATAAACAGCAACATACTACAATGTTTTCAGCAAGGTAATACTTACTAAATGCAGGATTAGATACATATTGACTGTAATTATAAAATCAACATGGAACAGTTTGTGAAACTGATCATGAATAAAACTGACCCCAATGATCTTATCCAATAATGAAAACAAAAACTGAAGTAACCTCCTTTGATGGTATCACTACCGACTGACCACAGTCTCACCTCACTGGGTCCTTTCCCAGCCAAACTGAAGGAAAGTTCTGCCCCTTTTCCTCACATCTTTTTCGCTCCTGAACCCACTTCTGTGTCTGTAGCTGCCAAAAGGCAGGGTAAGGGGGGGGTGCTGTGGAGGGTCTGCTTCCCTCCTGGGACGTGGCAGTCCCCTCCCCTCTGTGAATCAGCCTGGGGTCCCTGAACAGATGGACCCCTCTCCGACTCCTTCTACCACCATTCTCCACGCAGCAACCAGGGAGGTCTTTGAAAACAGGAAAGTAGTTTATACCCTCCACTTGCTTCCAACCCTCCCATAGCTTCCCACAACGAGGAGAAGAAATCCGAACACTCCCACCCTGGCTCCGACCCTGCCTGCCTCCCTGCCTGTATGCTACTTCCTCGGATCCTGTCTTAGGTGCTCACCGGTCGGGCTTCTGCTCAAAGGTCACTTGCCCAGAGTCCTGGCCCTGCACCCCATACCAAACAGCCCCCCCCACTCCCCTTGGTTTCTGCAAACTCCTGCTGGCCATATGATTTGTGCGTTTGCACTTATGCCCCCTTTCTCCTGCAGAATGCAAGTTCCACAGGGCAAATCTTTTGCATCTCTCATTCAGCATTGACAGCATTCCTGGCACCTAATAGTTGCTCAATAAATACTTCTTCAATCATTGAGTGAATAAAGGGTCCACATGGTTGCCACATGGAGGATGATAGGGAGACAGGGGAACAGCTAGAAAGTAAGTAAGGCTCAGAGTGTGCAGGCCCGTGAGTGCTATGCTAACATATTTGGGTTTTTTATCTTCTAGGAGGTGGGCAAGCCACAGAAGAGCTCTAGCCTCGGGGATAGGAGCAAAGTTGTGCTGCAGAATGATCACTCTGTTGGCTGGCAAGAGTGGGTTGTGTCTTCCGGAAGCAGAGAGATCCCCCTGGGGGGCTGCTGCAGTGGGCCTGGCCCCCAGGAGCCATCAGTGAGGGCTAGGGCTTCTAGCTGGGCCTGAAGGATTTCAGGAGAAGGAAGGAGGAGAAGAGACTAAGGGCGGTGTGTGTGTGTTGGGGCGGGCGGCAAACTGAGCTCTCGTGGGGCCATGAGATGGTTTGTTTGATAGGAGTGGAGAGTTCCTCCAATCAGGGACAAACTCTTCTAACAAAATCACATCAGAACTTCCACAAGGAACCGTCTAAAAGTGGAGTGGCTCTCACTGGGGCTGGGGAAGGGGCCCAAAGCCAAACCCTGACCCCCGTCCATGGGCCCCCACAGTGGCCTCTACTTGCAGCCCCCCCAGTCCCCCCTGGGCCTGGGCGCTCCTGATGTTGGGAGGGGAGGGCGTCAGAACACCTGGTGTCCTTGCTGTGCTGACACGTGTAGGGTGCAGTCTGCTCTCTGCTAACAGATCGGCCCCGGCCACCCTCCCCACCTGTCACCACCCTGGTGGACAGAGGTTCTCTGTGGAGCCACGGGGTGTGCCCCTGCGAGGCTGGGCCCTTCATTCCCCACCCCTCCCTCCACCCCCCTCGGCACCTCTGTTGCTATAAATACACCCTGTGGAGGTAATTACGCCAGGGAACAGAAGTGGCTCGGGAGCCCACTGGCTCGGGGCTATTGTGTCAGCAACACACCGCTGAGAAACACATAAAAAGACCAGCAACTCAGGAGGTAACACGCGGCACATGCTGAAAAGGAGAGAAAAGATTGTAAGGAAAAACACAGCACCAAACACAACTCATAAGCTCACATTATGCGTATTCCCAGGAGAAGGAAAAGGCACCCCAGTCCCCAGAGCACACAATACGGTTTTTATAAACTGCCATGACTCTCTTCTACATTTTTTTTTTTTTTTTACCATTTCACCCCTACAATATACTTTTTTCTTAAGGAAATCAAACACAAAACACCTACTGTATATTTAATTTAAAGAGGGAAAAAAAACCCAGAAACCCGCTCAATGTTGAAATGTCATTAAGGTGGGGGACGGCAAAGCTGAGAGGCCAGGAAATTGAGTCTTTAAGCTGCCACCGGGCCCTGACGCACCATGGACCGCACCACCGCACAGCGCTGGGCACCTCGGAGAGATTCATCTGGATTCTGAAGATGCAGGGCTCCCAGCCCCGGGGGTGCTTCCACAGCAGTGGGCAGGCTAAGGCTGCCCCCAAGCAGAGAGCTCTCTGTCCCACAGGGACCACGGCCACCTTGAGTGTGGGGCTGCCGCCATGTCTCCACCACAAAGCTGTGGAAGGAGCCTGCACAGGACAGCCTGTAATTTCCAGCTCTGGATCGCTGGCTCCAGCTTCTTCTTCAGTTCGCTCCCATCTCCGCTAGTCTGGGATCTTATTGTCCCTCCAGGCCCAGCAAGCACCGTGGGCTCCATGAAGGCATCTCCAAGCCTAGCTCTTCTTCCTCTGGCCCCTCTCTGCACCCTGTGGACTTGTGGCTGGAATTCTGAGTTCAGGGTGATGTTCTGCCACGTTGGACAGATTACTAAGCCTCTTTATGTTTCCTTGACTGTAGGTGAACTAGCCATGTGGATTAAATGAGATTGTGCCTGGGAAACACTCAGCATGGGGCCTGGCCTATTGCCTATTATTGCAGCCAGTTAAATTTGCCTGAGCTCCTACTTGGTTGGGGCGTTTGCAGGCGCTGAGGGGCCAGGCGGGGGCTCCATCTTGGGGACTCACAGCCTCTTGGGGAGACTGATCACTTATTTGCTTTTCTTCTTTGCCACAGTCACCTCTGTTCCTTATACTGATTGTATTTGCTGGAATACTCCCTCTCCTTCCAGAAGGGTTGGGTTTATCACCCCCCTTTGCAGGTACAAAAGCTTAAGTCCCTGAGAGATTAACTAACTTGTGGAAGTTCCTGCAGCAAGGAACAGGTAGAGCTGGGACACCCCAGGTCCCTCTGTCTGAAGAACTCAGCCTCTCATTGATGTTCAGACTAAGAATTTGGATCTGTGCAAACATCAGGTGGTACAGAACCACTGATGCGTGTACTATCATATTTGAAATTAGAGTCTATAATGCTACTTTGTTCCTGGGGTTCAGTAATGTGTTTTCATAGCAAAGGAGAGATTTGGTTTTCGTGAATAAAGTCTTTACTAAATTTTTCTACGTGTCCTGCCTTATGTGTACTGTGTTAGAGGTTAATGTGCACAGTTGTTGTGCTCATCTTACAACTGTGAAGAGGAAGTGACTGATCCAAGCTCACACTGGGTGTTGGCTATGGCATTGTTGTCAGGCCCCTGCCTCCTGCCAGGCTTTGAGGGCATCAGGCTCCAGGGAGGGCCATACTCTCCAGGCTGCTCTTTATCCTTCACCAGTGTTGCTGGGAAAACCTGGCTCAGAATTAGCTGGACAGCTTGTTAAATCTACAGACTCTGAACCCAGCCCAGGGGTTTCTGCATCAGGCCTCGTGGGGGGCTGGAAATCTCCATACTTAACCAACCCCCTGGTGGTACGGAACACCCCCAGGAACAGAGGCTTTCTCCAGGGAAAGTGGCCTTGTGCTGGTATCTCTCATTCACCACCACCTTCCTCAAGGCCCTTCACTCAGTCACTCAACAACTACTACTTACCCTCTGACTGTGGGCCTAGTAAACGCAGAAAGAAAACTGCTTTTCACCCCTGGTGATCTCCAGAGGTCATTCCGCAGATCTGGCTGGCTAAAACAGTAGTGCTTGTTTGGTTATTGAAGGTATGTTCCAGGCCCAGGACTGGGCTGGGTGGGTGCCAATGGATACTGAGAAGCATGCTGAAAGTAGGAGGGTCCTTGTCCATGAGGAGCACGAACACTCTCAGGAAGCTACCTGTGTTTAAGAAACCACAAGACAGCATAGAAGCCACGCTTTCACAGGGAGCTTCAGGGACAGAACTGAGTGAGAACCTCTGGCTGGAGTGAGGGGGCCTCACAAGAAAAATGACACCTCATTAGTTTTTCATTTATGGAGTGATTGATTTGTACATTATTTTTTCTCAAGGGATTTTAGGTGATTTTCGGAAAGCACATGCAATTCAAAATGTAAGATAAATAAGGGCAAAGATAGAAGAAATAATATAATATAATAAAGTCAAGACCCATTGAGCATAAAGAAATAAATAAATTAGGATGGGTGTGTGTGTGTGTGTGTGTGTGTGTGTGTGTGTGTGTGTTTCGCAGGAGTGGGAGTGGGGGAGGGTGTCCTGTCGAGCTGACAGGTCCTTCATCTTATGATTCCTACCGACTTGGCTTTAAGTCCATTGCAGAGTAAATATTCCAGACAACTTCCAGCTCTAAGCAGAATTTTGTTACTCAGGATTAGGAGAGTCACCCATGTTCCTTAGAGACCAATGGCCACAGAGGGGACAATGAAAAAGTGACTCAGGGAGAAAGCTAGCGAGGAAGAAGGCAACTGCTCTCTAGCTTGTCCTGTCTCCTGCTTCCTCATCAAGATCCTTTGGCCACCTCTTTGGCCCAGCAAAGCTGTCCGTACTGTTTGTTTCAACTTACTGGTAATTGTCCAGGAGCCTGGCCCTCAGTCTCCTTTTCATGAGGATAACTATTTAATTCCATGAATCTTCATAAGACATGTTGTTCAGCAACAATCACCTCAGAATACTGGACTGTGCAGTTGGTGTGCATCCATTTAGAGGGTCACCCCAAGGTGTTCTCGAAGCTCAGGCCCCGCTGGACGGGGTTTCCATTCTGCCTTGATTTACGGTCGTCTTCAGACAGAAGATCAAAGTACGTTCTCCACCGTGGGGTTTTCTTGGCAAATAGATATCAAAGCAGAGGATGCCAGGCCATGAATCAGGAAACACAACTGAAAAATAAGCACAGGGAGGAGCAAGGGAAATCTGATTCTGGTGGGAATAAGTTGGATTACAGTCTTAGAAATCACTTAAAATAGTGCAGAAATGCTAAAGGTGAAAAGGGTTGTTGGGTTTTTAAAAATTTTATTAAGATGACTTTTTTAAAGCAGATTTAGGTTCACAATTAAATTGAGAAGAAGATACAGAGAGTTTCCATATACCCTTGCTCCCACACATGCATAGTCTCTGCCAATATCTTGCACCAGAGGGGTGCATTTTTACCATTGATGAACCTACAGTGAGACATCTATCACCCAAAGTCCTAGTTCACATTATGGTTCACTCTTGGTGGTGTCCATTCTATGGGTTTGGGCACACGTCTAATGATATATCCCCATCATTATGGTATCACGCCAAGGATTTTCAATGCCCTAAAAATCCTCTGTGTTCCACCTATTCTTCTCTCCCTCACCCCCCAAATCCCGGCTACCTCTGACATTTTTTTCCTGTCTCCATAGTTTTGCCTTTTCCAGAATGCTATATAGTCAAAAATCACACAGTCCATAGCCTTTTCAGATTGGCTTTTCTCACTTAGTAATATTCATTTAAGTTTCCTCCATGTCTTTTTATGGCTCGATACCTCATTTCTTTTTAGCACCAAATAATATTCCATTCTCTGGACGTATGACAGTTTATACATGCATTCACCTTCTGAAAGAAGAGGTCTTGGTTTCTTGCAAGTTTTGGCAATTGTGAGCAAAGTACTGGATATTTTTAAAATTATAGAGTCTCAGAATCAGTTTCATGACCTAGTAGGGATTCACTGGTCATTTTGTACAGTGGTATGAGAATAAGGAGTATGGTCAAATACATCAAGCCTAATTCAGGCGGATGGGAATGGGGAATCGAGGAGGGCCTGGCATACAGTAAAGTATCATCATCCTGCCCCATCAAGATTTATTATTGTCCTCACGTGGGCCCCAGACTCTATAACACATACCAAGGCACAGAATCACCTTCTACTCTAACAGCCAGCATTTATTGTGCAGGGGTGGTTTTGCAAGGAAGTAGGAATGTGTTTTCCTTCCATGAGATCAGTGTTCAGGCCAGGATTTCTTGTGAATCCAGGTATTGTAGACAAACTTGTGGCCAGAATGATATGTTTATACTTAATATACTTCTTCTTTTTTTTAAAAAAAGACAAAACCACAGAGGATTAATAAAAGAGCATGTTGTTTATCTAAGTCAGCTCCTTGTATTTTTTTAGAATGATTTCATTTTGATTAAATCTCAAATTAAATGATATTTTCAAGTAGGCCTCTAGGTTCTCTGTGTGTCTCTTTTCATCTCTATGTCTAAGCAAAGGCCCTGACTGAAAGAAAAGTACTCTTGTATCTAGTCCTTCTCTGGCCTCGTCTTTCTGAATAGGTAGAGAACTAAGGGCTCCAAGAGATATGCTCCAGCTCAAGAATCAGAACTGTTGGAGCTAGAAAGAATCTCAGAAAATAAGTTTAATTCCCTCATGTTACAAAGGTGGATACAAGCCAGTAAGATAAAATTCTTTCCCCAAGTAGAGGTCTCCTGACTCCAAATCAAGGTACTTTCTGTTATCCTAGGGCTTGTTCTGTGGCAACACCAAGGTGGGGTACCCATTTTGTTTAGTCAAATTCTCCTCCTCTGAAGGGCTGCTCAGCTGTGTGTGGAGTAGAGGCAAAGCGAAGTGGGTTTCAGCCAGAACTAGTGTCACCTGAGGGACAGCTCTCAATGCAGTGGGGGTGGTGGTCTCTGTGAGACCATAGCTTTGCTCAGACTCTGGTCTGTTGAGTCAAAGGTTCAATACAGAGCTTCTCGGGTCACCTTTGGAAGCCCCTTCAGCAGAAAACAAGCCTATTGATACCAGGTCACTTCAGGCCCTGAGGGGTACACCTTTTGATTATACTTCCCCCACCTCAGAATGAATAAAAACAACCTCCTCCTCACTTGGCTAAAACTTCCTCCAGCAATTCCTGGAGAAAGGAGACCTGTTCTTTTGTCACATGCAAGGTAAAAGATGGCACACTAGCCTGTCAATGAGCACTGTTTTTAGCATGAAATGGTCTCTATCTCTAGCCTTCATTTCCAAGTGTTATCCCATATCTTTCTGCCAAAACAAAGATCACTGTTGTTCAAGGGACTTGAGTATCTTGAAGGGTGTCTCTGTACCCCCAACAAAGCTAAGACTGATGTTGAATCGCTTGGTTAATAAACCATAAACCCATCAGCATTTGACATAGTTGGACACTGAAGATCACAGGAAAGATGAACCTCTCTAGAGGCAATACCGGATGGCCATGGCCCAAGCTTTGCCCAGCTTACATCATACATACCATCCTTTGTGGCCAGCCAACCATCCTTGGCCTCTCTGACAGTGTTTGTGCCAGAGATCATTATGACTTTATTACAGCCCCTTTCAGCAAGTCATGAATTTTTACAGCTAAATTACAAGTCTGTTTACAGTTAAGTGGCAGCAAGTACTTTTAAAGCAAGTACTGTAGATATTTTTATGACTGAGTTTGCACCGTCAGAAACACACAAAGTATATAGGCAAGACGCATAATGCCAGTGAGACTTTTAGGGTTCAACGAAATAGGAAAAATAAGGGGGCTTTGTATTTGTCTGATGGAGGCAACTCCGCATCAGGCCAAGGCTTGGATTCCACTGCAAAACCATGAGGTCTTTGTATACACCAGTGATGGGTTGATCCTACGGTTAGGGGGATATAATTTGCTCAATTAACAATACTAAAATTAGAATAATTACCTTGCAGTTAAAAAAATTGTTTGCTATTGTATGATTCTACTTATATGAGGTATGTAGAATAGTCAAATTCAGACACAGAATGTAGGATGGTGGTTGCCAGGGATTGGGGGCAAGGGTGAAAGGGGAGTTATTGTTTAAGGGGGACAGAGTTTCAGTTTGGGTGGTGGTGATGGTTGCACAACAATGTGAAGGCACTGAACTATCCACTTAAAAATGGTTAAAATAGTAGGCTTTATATTACGTATATTGTGCCACAATAAACATTTTTTGGAAGCTGAAGACATATGCTATTGTCTTCAGGTAGAGGATTGGGGTTTAGGAATCCCTTTCTTGAAGCACATATTTAACTTTATCTTCTATTCTTTAGTAACATCAATGTCTAGACTTAGTATAAGATGATTAAAACATTTTAACTCTCACTTCAGCCAGTGGATGATGGTATTTTTATTTTATTTATTTTTATTTTACTTTTCAGTCTTTCAATATCTTGATTACTAAACAAAGATAATAATAACCATATCTAAACTTGAACTTAAAATTTTTAAGTTTATAAGTTTTAAAATTTATAATTAAATAAATGTAATTAAAGTAGAGCTAAACAATGATCTTTATCAAGATCATTGGCTTTCAGCAAGAAAGAGATATGTTTCAGTCTAAGTTTGCTCATCTGAAAGCAAAAATGAGACTTTAAGTTTCTTAAATGGGTCCTTTTTGCCCATGAATTGCTATTTACGAACAGCTATACAATTTCTAAATAAAATAATAAAAAAAGGAATAAAGGTAGAATCACTGGATTGAAGCATTTATGACTTTATGTAATAGATTTTTTCAACAAGCCTAATCCCAAAAGCAAAGGTTAAAAACAAAAATATACATATTTAGAAGGACTAAATATTTTAACTATGAATATGAATAATTTAAAATGTAAAAAATTATGCAATATGAATTATCTTGGAAACTAATTTGAAAAATATCAAATTAAAATTTTAAGCATATACATATTGTATATTATTATATATTATATACAGTATAGTAATAATGTATATATATTCTCATACTCCTTCCCCAAAGGTTGAAAATTAAACGAAAAGAATAGATATGGACAAAACTGAGGACATTAAAAAGATGACCATCTTTCTTTATGCTAACTCTCACACTGATAACTGCAGTGTATAAATCACCAATAAACTTCATACTCACAGGTATTACCCTCCTTGACACCTCCATTTTAATGATTCATTGCCATTCTGAATGTAACATCCCCCAAACTGAACTCTTGATTTCTACCCTGCAAACCTGTTCCTCTGCCAGGCTCCAAAATCTTTTCAATGAGACACTTAAACCCATTTGCGGTAGACCAAATTATGGCCTCCCAAAAGTGTCCACATCCTTATCCCTGGAACCTGTGAATATGTCACCTGACATGGCAGCTGGGAGCTTGCAGATATTTCCTGGGCATGTGAGAAAAGACAATATGAAGTAGAGGAAGGTAATAATACATGGAGAACAGAGGGGGAAATGGACAGGATTAAACGAAGGGTGAAGAACAAGAGACAGAGAGGGACAAGAAGAAAAACAAGAAGGAAGTGGTTGAACATCTGGACTAGACTTCTTAGTTATATAACCTGATGCATTCTTATTTTGCTTATGAAAGTTTAAAATGGACTTTTCTTAAATAACTCTTCATTTTTTTATCATTTCATATGGAAGTTATTTATTTATTTTTTAAAATTTTATTTTATTATGTTATGTTGGTCAACATACATTACTACATCATTAGTTTTTGATGCAGTGTTCTATGATTCATTGTTTGCATATAACACCCAATGCTCCATTCAGTATGTGCCCTCCTTAATACCCATCACCAGGCTAACCCATCCCCCCACTCCTCTCCCCTCTAAAACCTTCAGTTTGTTTCTCAGAGTCCATAGTCTCTCATGGTTCATCTCCCCCTCCAATTCCGCCCCCTTCATTTTTACCTTCCTACTATCTTTTTTTTTTTTAACATATAATGTATTACTTGTTTCAGAGGTACAGGTCTGTGATTCATCAGTCTTACACAATTCACAGCACTCACCATAGCACATACCCTCCCCAGTGTCCATCACCCAGCCACCCCGTCCCCCTCCACCACTCCAGCAATTCTCAATTTATTTCCTGAGATTAAGAATTCCTCATATCAGTGAGATCACATGATAGCTGTCTTTCTCTGATTGACTTATCTAGCTTAGCATAATACCCTCTAGCTCCATCCACATTGTTGCAAATGACAAGATTTCATTTTTTGATGGCTGCATAATATTCCATTTGGTCTGTGTGTGTGTGTGTGTGTGTGTGTGTGTATACCCCATCTTCTTTATCCATTTATCTGTTGGTGGACATTTTGGCTCTTTCCATAGTTTGACTATTGTGGGCATTGCTGCTATAAACATTGGGGTGCTCATACCCTTTGGATTACTACATCTGTGTCTTTGGGGTAAATATCCAGTAGTGCAATTGCTGGGTCATAGGGTAGCTCTACTTTCAACTTTTTGAGGTACCTCCATACTGTTTTCCAGAGTGACTGTACCAGCTTGCATTCCCACCAACAGTGTAGGAGGGTTTCCCTTTTAAAGAACTCTTTAGACACAGTCAAGTACAAAATTGGTGCTTGGATGTGAGGAGTGTAAAGTCATAGACTGATTGGAGATATTAATGCAAGCACAATTACACCATATTCAGATAAGAACTTTTATTCTTTTGCATATAGCAGTCCAGAGTCAGATAAATGGCCATATATTTTATCTTAGGACTCAGCTGGATATTTAAATATTGTGGTTTGTTGGCTACTTTTCTGGCTTTCAGCAAGAAAGAAATATGTTTCAGTCTAAGTTTGCTCATCTGAAAGCAAAAATGAGACTTTAAGTTTCTTAAATGGGTCCTTTTTGCCCATGAATTGCTATTTATGAACAGCTATACAATTTCTAAATAAAATAATAAAAATTCCTACTGTGTACTAAAAACAAAGCTCTATCACTCACTTGATTTGGTTAAAAATAAGTCACATTGCCTGTAGGGTATTAGCAGGTGCCTAGATCTGAATTTCTCCACACATGATTGAGGGGGATAAAGAAGGGCAGAGATAAGTTTTAGCTCTATATCAGTTAGCTTTTTTTTTTCTGGCTTTATTGAGATATAACTGACATATAACATTGTGTAAGTTTAAGATGTGCAACATGCTGATTTGATACAGATATATATTGCAAAATGATTACCACAATAAGGTTAGTTAACACTTCCATCATCTCATGTAAGTACAACTTTTTTTTTCATGTACCTGTTGGCCAGCTGTATGTCTTCTTTGGGAAAATGTCTATTTAAGTCTTTTGCTCATTTTTTAAATCAGGTTGTTTGTGTTTTTATGGTTGAGTTGTAGAAGTTCTTTATATATTCTGGATACTAATCCTTTATCAGAATGTCATTTGCAAATACTTTCTTCCATAACATGGTTTATTTTTTCACTCTGTTGACAATGTCCTTTTGTGCACAAGTTTTTAATTTTGATGAAGTCCAATTTATCTATTTTTTCCTTTTGTGGCCTGTAATTTTGATGTCATACCCAAGGAATTATTGCCAACTTCCACATTATGAACATTTCCCCTATGTTTTCTTTAACAGTTTTATATTTTTCACCCTTATACTTATGTTTCTGTGTAATTTGTCCTTAATGTGACCAACAAATACGGTATTACCTCTGGAAAGGTTTAAAAATTAATGAGACATAGTGGGTCAGACTGATGAAAACAAACATTTTTGGAAGTCTTCTGTGGAATGCTTTTTACTCAACTCTTTCATTTTCAAGCTTTTTTTTTATCATTTAGTTTCACTTTCAGGTGTTTCTCAGGTCATGTCCATACTAAATCCATTCAGCCAACCCATCTAAGCATTACTCTATGAAGTGCTGTTGTTATTCTGTGAAGAGCACAAGAAATTGATTAAATTCTCATTACCAATATCCTCCATAGGCTGGAAGGAAGAATATGTTTGCTGAGAGAATGAACTTTAGGGAATCTCCTCTGGATGAGAGAGTTGGAGTTGCATGGAGCCTAGCAATGAGTGGCTCTGAATGCAAAAAAAAAAAATTTTTTTTTTTTTACTCCACAAGGAGGATGAAGTTTCTTGGCTCTTGTGCAAACCAAAAGCTGTTTGACCAGTACATGAGGCCAAGGCAGTGAACTTTTTGATTGGTTAGCACCTTGAGAGTATCTATGGATTATGCCTTCTATGAAATACAGAAATTAAAGAAATTGGCTTAATGTAACTATCTGAATCTATGTGTCATTTATGCTTCACTAAGTATATTTTTTGAATTTCTTATTTATTTCTTTGTTTTCTTCAAAACTCAGATTCCATAAATGGAAAAAAATCCTGTCCTACATTGCTCACATGTGATAACTCACAGGTATCATTAGAAACACCTGGGAAGCTAATTTCAGATTGTAGATCCTTGTTCCTGCCCTGGAATTACAGAATAGAATTTTGGGAAATAGTGTTCAAGAATCTAAGGTAATTCTGATGTTGTGTTCAGTTTGAGAACCAGGGTCCTCACTATGCCAGAACATCTATTACTCACTTGATTTATTTAAAAATAAATCACATTGCCTGTAGGATAGTAGCAGGTTCCCAGATCTGAATTTCTCCACACATCTTCCAAAAACATGCAGGTTAAAAAGAAATATAAACGAAATCATTCATAGTCTACACTTAATAGTATACTGTGAGACTAAGATTACTACAGATTTCAATTTGTGTTTAAGAGGGAAAGAAGCACCCAAACTAGAAGAGTTGGCTCTGGAGCCAATACTGGCATCAAGCATTAACACAGGCAAAAAGGGGAGGGCAGTGATGGCTAGTGTTGGTGGCTGTGTTAGTTTCCTAGGGCATCTGTAGCAAATTACCACAATCTAGGTGGCTCAAAGCAACATAAATTTGTTCTCTCACAATTCTGGAGGCTAGAAATCTAAAATCAAGATGTCATCTGGTTTGGTTCCATCTGGAGGCTCTGAGAGAGAATCTGTTCAATGTCTCCCTCTCCTCTTCTGGTGTTTGCTAGCAATCCTTGGCATTCCATGGCTTGTAGCTTCCCCACTCCAACCCCTGGCTCCATGGTCACATGGTTGGCTTTTTTTCTCCATGTGTTCTCATGATCTGCTTCTTTTTGTGAATGTCTGTGTTTCTCCTTCTCCAAATCTCCCTCTCATTATAAGGACACCAGTCCATTGCATTTAGGGCCCACTCTAATCCATCATGACCCCATCTTAACCTGATTACATCTGCAAAGATCCTATTTCTAAATATGGCCCTATTGATGGGATCTGGATGGACATGAATTTTGAGGAGACCGTATTCAACCAGATACAGTATTACATGGATACAGAACACCCAGAAAGGGGGGACCCACCCTGAGTGAGGAAATATTGAGACTCGGTCTGAGATCTGGTAAGTGTGACTACTGGCGATTGAAGAAATTAAAGAAGGAAGGTGGTGTGAGAACTGCAGGGGACAGACATGGCCACCTTAGGAAAGCCCCACTTCCAGGATAGATGGGTAATTTGGGAGGGGAAGTAGCCTTTGGAGGTTTGGTAGTAAAAAGGTGAAAAGAAAAGGCATTATGGAAATAAAAGCGAGCCACCATGTCAGCAGTCACAGTAACCCCTCTTGCAACCTCCAAAATGTCACCTATCAAAGAAACTACACTTCATACCATCACCCTAAGAGGGGCCTCTCAGACTAAGGAACCTAACAAGCCATTCCTGCCTGCACAAGATCTATTACTGCTGATGTAGGAAATATGACATTTCAAAATGAATAGAAAATGACAGGCAACACCTGAACACAGTTACTGTAAGAAGTAAAGCTAAAAAGAAATAAAACATTTCAGCTGATGAGGAATCTTCTTTTACCCCAAAATAAAATCACAAAACAGAAGGGAACTGTAATACCCTAACCTGAATTAAGCATCTGTAAATGGGCATTTGTAGATATGGAGAACTCCTTGAAACAGAAATTCAAAAACTCAGAACAAAAGGAATAAAATTCAGGAGCATGTGAAATGCAAAGAAACCAAGCTCAGGAAAGAAATTTAAGAAAAGGATAATATCAACTTAAAAAAAAAATTCAAGGCACCCCAGGGAGAATAGATTTGACTAAAAATATAATAAGGGGCATTAAACAGAGGAAGGGAAAGAGCCAAGGGAATGAAAACACAATTTAAAAAAGCAAGTAAAAAGAATCAGAGACATGTGACAAATACAGAAGACTGGTAAAGAAGAGTTAGCATTACATAGTTGAAGTCCCCAGAGGAGAAAAACAAAACAGTGAATAAGAACTAAAAAGAAAATTCTAATTCAAGGAAACTTTCCCAAAACAAAGGCCTGAATCTATAGGTTGGAAGGGTCTACCATATGTCTGAGAAATTATGGAATAGTCAACTCTGAGACATATACCAATAAAACTATTATGCTGTAAAGGTAAATTTAAAAGTCCTCTGGGCCTTAAGGCAATTTAAGAAATTAGGTTTTATATCAAACTTCTCAATAGTAAACAAGATCATAGTGGAGAACGTTTTCAAGAAATTCAAGAATGTGATCCAAGGATTATACCCAGCCAAGCTATCCTTCACCAGCCTCAAATATGCCCAACTCAGGCCCTCCTGTACTCCAAGCCCTTCCTGAGGACTGTCCAAAGAGAGAAGCTTCATCTAAATCAGAGGGGCCTGGGGAAACTTTGGCAGAAGGACTAGCAGCGAGCCTTGGATATATTTATTTGTGGATCTAAGTCTAAAATTAATGTGGAGACAAGGAAAGAAAAATAGCATAATTTTTATTATTCTGACAAAGTATAATGACACATCTAAAAAACTGGAAGGAGGAAAAGAAGAGAGAATAGAATAAGCACATGGATTGCTGCCTAAGAAATAGGTGGGAGTCAAATTTAAAAACTGCTATATAATTTAGAGTTGACAGACCAAGTTACAAAATATCCCCAGAGAGGGAGCTATCCCTTTAGCACTAGTGGTCTCATGTAGACTCAAGATGGTTCTCTTTTTCCATAATGAAGGTGCTGGTGCCAGGAGCCATGGGCTTACCTGGCTGTTTCTTTGTTCTTATTATAGGACAGGCCAGAGTTCAGGGTAGAAAACTGGAAGTAAGGATCTATTCCTCAGGAGAAATATCTGTCCTAAGTATGAGTATGGGGCAGGGAGTGGAGGTGGGGGTATGTGAGGGTATACATAGTATGTGTAGACTTGTGAGGGTGGGGACTTGCTTTCTGACTCATGATCATGAGCTTTCCTGGCTCATGCACTCCTCCTGAACACACTTATGATTAAACACTGTCTCAGTTCAGACGTGCAGTGTCTGCATCCTGACTTAGCTTACCTACTATTGTGTTATACATTGCATTCCCAGACAGAAATCAACCTCACCATAAGGGGTGGTGCTTAATCTAGCTCGTACCTCCCAGGGCTCTGAATTCCTCATTCTAATTGTTTGAGTCCATGAAGAACAGGTGTAATAATACTAGTTTAATACAGCCAGCACTTATTAAGCGATCATTCTATGTCAGGCGTTATGCTCGTAAAGCAGTGCCTAAACGTAGTGAACATGTAGCTCTTATTATTTTTATATGTGTTGCCTCATCTAATGCTCACAAAAGACCCTATGAAGTAGGCATTATTGCTTTTCCCATTTCACAGCTGAAAAAACTGAAACTGAGATGAAGTCTGTATTATACTGCCCAATGTCACATGGCTGGTAGGTCGCAGAGAGAACTGGAATCCAGATTTGATTCACATCACAGCCCAGTCACTTGACCACGATGTTATTTCTGGATGGGATCTCTGACTGCAAAGTGTGTAGAGATGAGGAGAGCGTGTTGACAATGCGTGAGACGCACTGCATTTTACTACTGTAATCTAAGATAAAAGTCTGACATCATCCTTCCCAAAATTGAAATGGTAAAACAAGAAAAGTTTGTTAATTATCTATCTTATGGGGGAGGGTTGATCCTTACTTTTTAATTCCTAACTCTAGTAAATAGAGAGCTAGTTCCATTACTTTATATTTTCAAAATCTTCAAAAGTATTCTATTTTTTATTAGATATGTACACAAATCAGTAAGAAAAAAAACTCACACTCAACCAACTAGAAAAATGGGAAACGCATCACCACGAAAGTCACTTAACACGTAAGTATCAAAGAAATACAAATTAAAGCATTAATAAAATAGCACTTTATTCTATCAAATTGACATCAATTCTTAGATAAATATTGTATGAGGAAAGAAAGACATCATTAGAACTAACTTGGAAAGCATTTTGCCTAATGGTATCAAAATCTGCCTTCTTTTGACACAGCATTTTTTTCTTCCTCTAGAAATTCCTAATACAACATAATTTAAAAAATATAAAAAAATACTGGGGCACCTGGGTGGCTCAGTCGTTAAGCATCTGCCTTCAGCTCAGGTCATGATCCCAGTGTCCTGGGATCAAGCCTCACATCAGGCTCCCTGCTCGGCGGGAGGCCTGCTTCTCCCTCTCCCACTCCCCCTGCTTGTGTTACCTCTCTCAGTCAAATAAATAAATAAAATCTTAAAAAAAAACCCAAAACTAAGCAGCAGAATATATAGCTACTAGAATTTTCATTGTAATGTCTAATAAGGGGATCGGTTAAGTTAATTTTAGAAGATCCCTACAATTAAATATCAAGTAGCTGTTAAAACAAAGCGACTATTTGTAGCTTTAGACAGCCACAATGAAGAATTTACAAAATCATAGGGATTTTTATGAGTTGTACATTTATATGTGCATTTTCTGTATATATGTTATATTTACGTTTTTAGAATTAATATGGATACTATGGTTCCATTTTTGAAGAATATGCAAGGATAACTTATATCCAGAAGAAAATCTTTGGAATGGAATACCTTTAAATGGCCACAAAACTAACTCTGGGTGGTCATTTCTGGTTTTCTCTTCTTTATTCTCATTTCTTTTGCTAAAATGAACATACACTGCAAGCACCGCTATAAAATTTTATTAAGTAAAAGAGAGGGCCGACCCAATCATCTTTTGTGGCAGAAATACAGCCCCAGCCATTTCCAAAGGCAACATTTCCTGCTCAGGTCACCTGGGCCAGAGCTCCTCCAAGACGGACCGAGGGCTGGAAAGCAGTAGATCACTTGGGAGCAACCCCAGGGACACTGGTTGGGTTTCCAGAGTGTGGCTCATACAGCGTGTGCCTCTTTGACTTACTACCCCTCAGCGGGGCTGCATGTCCACCCGGGGTCACTCAGCTCCTGCTTGTGGGCCTCGGGCCAGGGCTCTCTTGCTGAGTGTTGGTTTATTTTATGACAGAGCTGGTCACTGAGGTGTGTGCCTCTGTCTTCCTTGCGACATCACAGGGAGGAAAGCGTGAGAGGAAAATCTATCCTCAAAGAGTCCTTTGCTAATGGTTGCCTTTGCTTGGCTTTTCTTTTGGTAGAACTTCATCTGGAATTCTGTTTTCTCATTCTTACCTGCTTCCAGATCTGCTTCCAGTTATTTCATGAGACATTTCAACGAGGCCACTTCTCTGGTTATTCTGGCACCTTCCAGACAGGCTGGCTCCAAGGTTATGAGGTAGTTTGGACTCATCTAGTGGCTTTATCAGGAAAGTTTTCAGAAGACTAAATTCGTCTGTATGAAATTCCTACAGAGTGGCGGCTTTTAGAACCAGTATGTCTGAGTCTAAAAACAGCAACTTGGTTAGACAGGGGTCCCCCCAGGGGCATCTTCCAGGAATGTGCTCACATTACCAGCTGACTCCTTGAGTCAGGGTTCGACAGGTGAACTCACTTTTCATTTTCCTTGTTAGAAGCTGGTGACAAGAGGGAGCACGTCCAGAGTTGGAAATTTTCAATCCAATCCAGGGGCTCCTGCATTAAATTGAATGGGATTTGTTCTGTTTTGTTTTGTTTGCTTTGTTGTTTGTGTGTTTTGCATGCTCAACACGAAAAGTGCTTTTCCAAGTCCTGTTGCCCTTGAGGGAAAATTCTGTGAAGAGCCCATTGAGTAGACAAAGCGTCTGAGACGTGAAGTGATCATAGGCTTAAGAAATGTGTATCAAGCTGTAGAAAGTAAGATTAAGACCAAGGAAGATGGATGTTAGGTCAAAATATGATAAAGATGGCAAAATGCCCAGTCTGAGAAAATTAACATTTAATAGAGAATAGCAAGAATTATAAACTTAAGTTGGTGCTTGCTATTTGCAGAAAATAGTTAACCTATCATGTGTTGGGTTTAAGAGACATCGAGATGCCTGTCTATAGATGCCTATAAGAATATGGACCATTTTTATAATGAGATATAAACTTGACAGTTGATCTGTATTTATAGTGTGGTTGGAGTGCAAACTTAGAGGGGACATAATGATATTTAGAAGAGATGAGAGGCGAGGCTGGCTATCTGTGTGCCCAATACCAACCAACCGAGGGTTTTACTGCCCTATCCAACTGAAGCCAGTTTTGGTGAATTTGGCAAATACAGTCACCCTTTGCTGCATTTGGCTTCCTATCTCACTCATCTGCTCTGCCACCTATTGAGCAGTGTTTAATATTTATGCTAATCCCATGTTTCCTTTCTTGGAGAGCAGAAAGCATACTTTCTTTATCTATGTCCAAATACCCAGTACAGTCCATGGCGCACAATAGATGCCAACTACATTTACTAATTTGGCATTTATGTAATGATTAACTTTGACTTGTAGAAATTATGATAGGCTCTAAGAAAAGTCAAAATGGCTTTACAGAGACATTTGTAGGGTTTCGTTTGTTTGCTGGTAGAACAGACCATGCTGACACTGGATTATGATTTAAAGAAAGACGGAGGAGGAGACTCTGATAATAGACTGCTAAAAATAAGAATAAGTCTGGGCTTTATTAATATATATTATTGTGCCCCTCCCCCTTCCCAACCTCTTCCCTGGGATCATGGCCAACAGGCATGACTTTCCATTCTTCCTGAACACGGCCCTCCAAGTAACCACTGGAGACTCTTTTGCCTCAGGATATTGCTGAGGGGTGGGGAAAGTCCAGGAGACCAAAGAAGATAAACAACAGACAAAGCAAAACAATGCAAATGAGCAAACAAACAATACAGCCCACCAAAACCTTTAATGAAGCCCTGGGTTATTTAGATGTTGTGATTGCTTTTTTTGAAAATCATCTTCTAAACTGAGTGCCATTGGACACTGAAAGTCAATGACACTATTTTACAATCTTCTACTTGTGAGGAGCTACGAAAACAATGGCATAGTGTTTGTTACTAACACTTTGAGTCCTTTAATTACCATTAATATGATACGGTCAATACAAGAAGCTATTAATAGTAATTAGTAAACAGTAAATATTACCTGAACCTGTGCCTATTGCTTTTCTGGAAGACAGTAAATGAAAGGAAAGCAAGTTCACCAAAATCAAGCAAACTGGCACCATCCACGTCCTTCCTCCCTCCTTTCCTTCTTTCTTTCTTCCTCTTTCCATCCACTTATTCATTTATTTAACAAATATTCATGGAGGCACAAAAATGTGTCAGGCAGTAGACTGATATCATAGTGATGACCAAAACAATCAAATTTCTTGCTTTCTTTGCAGGTTAACTGTGGTAGGGCTGCAGATGAGAAGCACTTTCTATTGAGCAGTAAAATATATGATCAAGAATGATCCAGGTAAGTTGAATGGCTGAATCCACATCTTTTTTTCTACAGTACACATTTTTGTGTAAAGCGGGGTCTGTTGATATTTACAGCTGGATAACTTCTTGTAGGGGCTGGCCTGTGCATGGTAGGACGTTTAGCAGCATCCCTGGCCTCTACTAACTAGACACCACCCAATGTTTAGTGTCCCAAATGTCAAGAAAACTTAGGTTTAGTTAAGAACCACCGGCCTGAAGGAACCATGAAAAGGAGTTTTCTTGGTGTTGCTTCTCACATTCCTGTGTTCAGGGATGGACACTGGAGGAATTATATTATGACTCATGCAGGAGAGAGGGTGTGGGTGTATGTGTACATGTACACACAGGTGCTGGCTAATTATATATGGAAATGTCGACAATTTAAATTTAAGGTCTAGTGGTGTTTTGTCCTAAACACCCTTCCCCAAGGTCTTGCATTTAAAGAAACAATATTGGCTTTTATTTGACATATTTACAACACTGGAATTTACTGAGGAATAAAGAATGCATCAGTTAAATTTACTGTGACAGCTTGCTTTTCTTTTCTTGAAGACTTAGGGCCATACACATCATCCTACAAAAGTCTTAACTCAATGTTTACAATAGCTATTTTTCTATTAGTTTTAGATTGGCCAAATTTATGATACATTAGGCTTGTATTTTATGTATTATTGGTAAATTCTTGCCCATTTTATGGCACTGGGATCATAATTTTACTAATTCAAATGATTTTGGAGGTTTATGGTTGTTGTATCTTGCTTGTATGACACATTGTTGGTTATATCTATGATTTATTTCTTGCTGAGTCCTTGGTCAGGAACACAACCCCCAATTATCCAACCAATTATAATATCGTTCCGTGGGAAAACCTCAGCAGCTGAAACTGTTGACTAACTGCAATCAAACAGAGCAGCTTAATATCTGATAAACTGAAGCTAAACTTTTGTTTTGTTGACAATTGCCAGCACTCACAAAGCGACAACCAAGTAACTCCATCCTTCATGGGTTTATGTTGTGTGGTTTCCCATGCTGGATGGGACCATGCTTGCAGTTTTTTTTACTGTCAAGATGGCCATTTGATAATAACTGTTCTGAACAATTTTCAAATAAAAAATAATTGCTTTGTTACTACATGATACAGTAATCTGGGTTCTGAAAAACTGTGCATTCAGGCAATTAGGCACATCTAAAAAGAGCTGACTTCACCCATACCGCAGTGTGGAATTCACTGTTTAGTTTTCCCAACAGAATACTACTTTGCTTGATTCAGTTAACTCATACTCTCTCAATGTTTAATAATGCTGTTTAGACACTTAACACACCAGTCAGTGAGCACAATCCTCATCGGCTTCAGTCCGGCCAAACCATATGTGTGCCTCCTGACTTCTGAATGGATGGACTGCAAGACCCACTGAGTCTACTTTTAAAGGACACACGACTGGGGGTGGGGGGCAAGGAAATGGAGAAACTACCATCTACCAACGAGGCCTCATGCACATTGATTTAATGATACATCCTGGGACCGAAACGTTAGAGTGGAAAAAGTTACCTCTTAGAACTGAGAACATCCCACCATCCCCCAAATCTCTATTAGCCCACCCAAAGTAAACATACCTTCTAAATAAAAACAATGTCCTTGCTCTGGAAATGCAACCTCAAGATAATTTCCCTTGTTCTGTATCCCTGCATTTAGAAGGAAATTCTGGAGCATCTATGGCAAAAATGTCTTAATAAGTTGTTGCCAAAATAATGCTGCGTGACAATCTCAAAACTCGGTAGCTTACAACACAAGCATTTATTCTTTTATAGTTATGCAGGCTGCCTGCAGCTCATCTGGAATGGACTCATCCAGGTAGCTTAGCTCGAGATTGTGTATTCAGATCTGCTGTATGTGTGTCCATTATGGGACCCAGGCTGATGGGGCGGCTCCATCCGCAGCATGCTTTTCCTATGGCAGATTACCGAAGCACAAGAGCCAAGTCAAAGTGCACAAACTCCTGTGAGGCCACTCCATGTCATGTCCACTAACATTCCATCAGCTATAGAAAATCATATGGCTAAACTGAGCATCAGCTTGTCAGGAAGACAAACCACTCATGCAGGAGAGGGGAAGAAATAAATATTTGCTTAATAATAACCCATATTATTAACAAAAAATATGGCATTTGAAAAAGAGACTAAAAGAGGTGTTCAACAGAGATCTCTTTTTTCAGTGTTTTGTTGTTGTTGCTTATTCTTGAGTTTGCTCAGGCAACATTGCTTTTCCTACATATCCAATTTTTGTCTAAGGATTCTCCTCTCCTCCTCTTTCAGTCGTGAATGTCTGGATGGGGTTCCACACTCATCCCAAGACTGTAGTACATGACCCAAGGGTAAGTTGCCTCCCCTTTGCCACAGTGATTAGTATTATCATTAGACAAGGCTGCCAACTAGTGGGACAAAGACTCTCACTTTGTTTTTTATAGTCACATGCAAAATCAGGTCTACTTCTGGACTCACAAGTTTTGTGAGTCAATTGGTATCTATGCTTGATACCTCATATTTAGAAAATCAAGCACAGATAGGATCTTGACTTATATACAAATCATTACCAGGAGTGTGTATAGTAGTTGACCCTAAATTATGAAAATGCTAAGCTGAGGGAGTAGAGTGGAAGGTATTGAGAGCTCCTATTTATAACTTAGAGGTTGGTGAGTCAAGTTAATCATTGGTGTAGCCATGTCCCAAACTACTGTATCTTAGACCTCAGACCACATGCCTGCGAACGCTGCTGCATTAGGGAATTTGGAAGGAGAAATTCAGGATATTGGAACATGTGAACCACTTTTTGTGGACTTTTAAAAGATATAATAAAGGTCCCAGCAGAATAAGCATATGTTGAAGCTGGCACATCTGAAATCAGAGGAAGAAAGGACAATTTTGTTGGAAGTCGTCCTTTTACATGAAACCTATAGACTAAGAAAATTGAGAATTAGGTGATCTGGATATTTGCAGGGCTGGAAAAGTTTATTCTCTACCAATCAAAGGTTAATGCAAACCAAATCAGGGAGATAGGAACCATACTAGAAGATACTAGAATATGGGGCAAACTTATTTTCAGATCATTGCCAAGCACCTCCTGTTATGTTTCCTACATGACAAAGAGAATGATTACCCACATGGGGCACACATGGTTACTCCCTGAGTGGCAGATGAGTTTTCTTACCTCAACCATTTTTTCATATTGCTCTGGGGCAGTGCAAAGATGAAAGTCACTAAAGGAAGGACTTCAGGGATGTAGAGAGCACCTATCCTATTACTGAGAAACAGAAATTCTTTCCTTTGGAAAGAAATTTGTCAGATGGTGATTGTAAGGGGAAGTGGGAAATGTCTAGCCATGAGCTGAAGAGAAGAGAATGGAATTGGTGGGGAAAAAAAGTCTTTACCACATACCCCGTCCCCTGAAATCTTTAGTGAGAAAGGGGAAAATATGGAAACTCTATTAACCTATTAAAGCAACAAGGCTGTGCTTACACGAGGAGACCCAAATTAGCATGGGGATAATTTACTTGTTTTAGAGATGTTTTCACTTGTCAGGCCTTATAGCTATTCTGCAGGGTGAAATGCACAGCACTGAGTGAGACCAGAATCCTGGATGATGATGATTGGAATAAAAAGATGGAGAAAGAATGGAGAAAAGAGAGAATGAACTCCGTGTTGTCCGTCCTGGCTTCAAAAATCTTTGTTTATGCCTGAAATTTCATTCTTAGTGGTTCTTTCCTTGGTTTTAAAACACTGAGGCAGCCAGAGTGCCTTAGAGTTTAAATTTCACAAGGATAGGTAAGCTTAAATTATTATGCTATTGTTTGATTCCAGTGTTTGTCATTGGCTGAAAGATCTGGTGCCTGGAGAACTCTGAACAAATAAAAAAATCCCCTCAAAGATGGTGATGGGAGAAAGGTTATCCTAAACACTCTGATTTACTTCATAGGAATGGAGAACCATCCACTTTAACTGTTGGGGTTTTCCAGAGTTTTGTCTTTCCTCTCGCCTCACTCCTGAATGAGCTCATTGAATCACATATGCTTACCCACCTTTTAGGTATAGATGACTCACACGTTTATTTCTGTAACCATGACCTCTCTTCAAGCTCCATACTCATATGCTCACCCAACG
Source organism: Callorhinus ursinus (assembly GCF_003265705.2). Classification (NCBI taxonomy): domain Eukaryota; kingdom Metazoa; phylum Chordata; class Mammalia; order Carnivora; family Otariidae; genus Callorhinus; species Callorhinus ursinus. The sequence continues at coordinate 2,627,351 of NW_027397135.1, forward strand.
CCTACTAGACATCCCCACCTTGTTGCCCTACAGCCACTTCAAACTCAACCCACCTAATACTCCTATTTCTCTGAAAGTAAGCTTCCTCCTGTATCTTCTACGTTATTTGTTGGTGCAGTTGTCAACTGACTCATTCCAGCCAGATACCTGGAAGTTACTTTTGAAACCTCTGTTTCCTCCATTTTGCATTTAATCACTCAGAAAGTCCTATAAAATTTACCTCACAAATAGCCCCATCCCTAGGGGTTTTTAATTCAGTTTTTATGATCTCTTAGCCATAAATATTTTAATAACTGATTGACAGATCTTCTTGTCCCAGTTTTCTCCTTCTATACCACCCATTCCCCCAAATTCATTTTTCAGATTATTGCTATAATGTTCTTCACTCCCTTGTGTAAAACTTTTCAGTGACTCCCTGTTGTGTAACTCACAAAGTCCTACCCTTATGGATGCATTCAGGCCCTCTATAATCTGGCTTCCACTGATTCTCTGAGCTCATCTCCTATAGCTCTTCTAGTGGTCGTTTTGTACCTTTTGTTCTAGTATCACCTCTAATTCCCAGAACACATCTTGCTGACCAATTATTTTCACTCATGCCTCTCTCTTCATCCATAGTTTTTCTTACAGAGTCCCCTATTTGTCCTTTATAACTTGACCTAGGAGCACCTTCTCTAGGAAGTCTTCCTTGACTACCTTCTCCCAACTCCTCTACTGGGTTAAAGGCCACTCAGTCTCCTATACATTCTAGAATTCATCCACTGTGACCTAGCATTGAAAATGTTTATATGTCTAGCACACCTGCTAAACTGTTATTTTCTCCGGGGAAGGAATGGTGTGTTGTTCACTCTTATTTCCTAAGTGTCCATATCTGGCATATACCATGCTGTGACAAATATTTCTTTCTTTGATTTGGCCTCATCTGTGCGGAAAATACGCCATGTGCAGGATAAGTGGTAACTGTGAATGAGATTAATCAGAATGAAGTGAGAAGCTTTGGAAAGTTCCACATTTGTTGCCACCTGCCCTGTACCAGCCGATACTGCCAAACAGACAGGGCTGAAGGAGAGGATAGGACTTTTCCTCTAGGAATGGCCGGAAGGTCACACTCTCAGGCCACGTGGCAGCAACTTCCTGTCTGCGGGTGCTATGTGCTTTCCTTTTCTTGTCCTTAGTTGGCTGGTTAGTTGGTTTGGTTTCTTCTTTCTCCTCCACCATTCTTGCCCTGCAAGATAATTATCACCCAAATTGTTAATTGGCAAATCTTGTTTGGTCTCAGGATGTCCCTGGATTCCCAGATGAAAGAGAAAGGATAGCTTCTTTTTAGATGTTATCAGGGACAAAAAGAGAAATAATGTGAGAGGGATGTGGCCAAGAGGTAAATGAAAGTTAAGTGGCTTTAAGACTTAAGTACTTAGTATCTTTGTTATCTGAAAGCCTTGTAAAATAATTTAAAAAAGGGGGGGGTGCTCCTGGGTGGCTCAGTCTGTTAAGCATCTGCCTTTAGCTCAGGTCATGATCCCAGGGTCCCATGGGGGGCTCCCTGCTCAGCGGGGAGTCTGCTTCTCCCTCTCCCTCTGCCTGCTGTTTCCCCTCTTGTGCTCTCTTACTCTCACACTCTCTCAAATAAATAAATAAAATTAAAAAAAGATAATTAAAAAAAGAAATGCAAAACATGTTTATTTGGATGGTTATTGAATTGTAGCCCTCTTGTATCCTTGCTGTGAGGTCCCCTTGAGGAAAGAACCCAGGCTAGAAGTAGATAAGTTGGTGTTGACCCCCAGGGTAATGTCCCTGGGTTGGGTGACCTTGGGTCCAGCCTCTGTGCCCATGTATGCCATTGCAGGTTGGGCATTACTGACACCTTCAGCATTTGCCAGTTCTCTAGAGAGATAGATGGAAATGCACTAACATATACAGAAAATAGTAATGCTGTAAGACTCACTTCAGCAGTGCTGGCAAGGTGAAATTTTTATTTCTGTTTATTTTTTCACAAGAAAGGCAATGTTAGGAAAAGTGATGGGTAAATTTGCACATGGACTACATGGAGACTCAGGTCCCTGAATCCGGGTTTTCAAAGTTCAAAGTTGTTGAAAGTCATTCGGGTGGAAAGGTCCTGCTGAAAGGTTTTTACAGGGTCTCTGATAGAATATCAGTGGGGCTAGAGAGAGGCAGGAGTAGGTGGAAACTTCTGCTGGGGTGAACAGTTGTTCTGAGGCTTGACAGGGCTCAGGTTCGGGGCCTCAGGGAGAGGAGGTGGGCCCTGAGAGACCAGGTTTGGTGTGGGCAGCAACCTCTTCACCTCCAACAATGGCCACCATAGTCAATGGCGAAGGGCCCAGTCAGCATGGCACCAGGCAGATGTCTCCACATTTTGCAACCTGCTGCAGAGGTCTTTGTTGCTTCCAAAACTACAAGCTTCTGGGAGTGGTAGTTGTATCCTTCTGTCTCTCAGGGGTTCCAGCTGGAAAGTGAGGTTGTCCATTGTGCTTTGAAGGATTGTGTGTTTGTGCCTATGGGGGTGATTGTCATGTGAGGGAAGACTCTTGACTGCAGAAAAGAACGATGTCACAATAAGAAGGGGGCAGGCCCAGCCACTTATTTAGAACATCACAACACGATATTACCATCTTTTTCACTCCCACCTGGAAAAGTTACATATATCTAAAATATTAATATAAATCATATTAGAGTCAGTTAATATGCAGATTCAAAGAAGATTCAAGGTATTCCTATATTAGCTCAGATACATTAAGAAAAAAAAAATCTTATCATCATCTGGATTGTTTTCTCAGGGTTATCCATACCTGTGAAGGGAGACACTTGATTTTTTGCCAGGGTTTTGCCAAGGGGTGAGAGGCTCATGGATGATAAAGGTTTAAGTGTTTCTCTGAATTGGATTGTGAATTGGTCTCCCCGGGACCCCTTTTGGACTTTGTGAAATGACTGCCACATACTCCAGTGTTTCTATAGAATTGAGCAGGGGGAGAAGACATCCCACCTGGTCTCCCTGGTGGAGGAGGCACCAGAGTCCAGCCCTGATTCACAAGAGAAGATATCATTAGGAAGAGTGGGGCGTAAACCCTTCATCCCTTTGAGTATGCCTGCTAAGACTTGGGCACTTCTGAAAAGAACACCTTTGTTCTCCATTAGGTGGCTCTTTCAACCCAACTTAGAGTTCGTGCCTCAGGAGTCAGACCCTGACTCACGGGGCAGGGTTCTTTGTCCTTGCCAAGGAGCTCAAGACAGCAGCCTCAGGCAAAACTGAAATCATGAGCATGCTTGAAAAGAAGCAGCAAAACACTGGCTCTCCTCACTGAGTATACAGGTCCACCATGACTGTCTCTTCTTTGGGAAAAAACCCATCAGTATATTTCATTTCATCCAAAAATGAGCAGTATTCAAGGAGACGCCTAGTGAGCTCTGAGTTAATAAATAGGTGCCCTTGGCTCTTACCTCAAATTGGAGTTAGCAACTTTATGATAATGGTGAATGGAATTTACCTTGCAGTAAATGTCACAAGTAACTGACTTGTCCCAAACAAGTTTCTTTATAGGCCTCTACCTTTCCCCCTCTGTGCCCAGTGGTATTTACTGCTCTTTGACTGTTTTACACAAGCAGGCACATGAATAATTACCAGTGGGAGATTTGGCCCCTGAGCTGTCTTGAAAGGGCCCAGCTCTTGTCTACCAGACAGACCCAGAGCGGGCACTCTGGTGCAAAGACATTCCATATGTGCTCTTGGGAAGGTTAGAAAGCTGAGCTGGGGTCAGGAGGTAGATGTCATGGCAAACACATTCAAGATTCAGGTGGAATCTCTATGATAGGAGTTTAAGGAGATCCCTTAGTCTGTAAGTGTGAAGAAGGAGAGGAAAGAGATAAATAATATTCCATTCAGAGTGTGCATCCTGTGGGGCTTTCATCTAGGAAATCATAACCCCTGAACGCTTGCCTGGTTTTAAAAACCATACTTGCTTGGCAAAAAGTGACTGCCAGAGAACATCACAGAATTGTTCTGTATGTTGAAGATACTACACGCAGGAGGGAGGAGTAGGAGACCTAGATTTCGTCTGGTCTCAGGAATTCAGCTGAATGGGGATCAAACCATTCTGAACACCTACGAACTCAAAAGGAGATAGAAGAGAGTAGCAACAACTCTCTGAACAGAGAAGCGACCACTTACTGGAAGGTAGGACGTGCGGAGAAGTGAATCTGAGGCGATATTCGGGAGGATAGACGGCGGGGGAGGGGCCTCCGTCGGCCGCTTCTGGCATGTGCTAGAGCCGCGGAGCACAAAATCGGAACTTTTAGAAGTTGGCTCCGCGGAGGGACGTCGCTGCAGTGGCTAAGCGGGGGGTGCAATCCTCCTGGGACAGTGTGGTCTCAGGACCCTCGGGGTCACAGAAAGACCGGGGGTGCCTCAGTGCTCCAGAGCTCCCAGGTATCAGAGCGGGGAAGCTGGCTGCAGAGACGGAGCCGAGGTGCGGGCTCTCAGCTCGGGGTTGCCATAAACTGTGATCCGTGGCCCAGTCGGGCCACTGCTCCTCCAGCAGGGACCCAACAAGCGGCAGATCCAGGGAGACTCCCCTTCCAGCCCCCGGGAGGAGTGGCGCGGGAATGCACTGCAGGGATCTGCTGGGTTTGGAGATTCCACACGGGGTCAGGTGCCAGAGATAGAAACGCTAGGTCACAGGCCGGGTGAGCACCGAGTGCGGCCGGAGACCGGGGAGATGGGACTGCTTTTCTCTGGGGGAGCACTGAGGAGCGGGGCCCGGAGTTCTCAGCTCCTCTGAGTGGAGATTGGGAGGCCACCATTTTCGCCCTGGTCCTCCAAAGCTGTACCGAGAGCTTGTAGGGAACAAAAGCTCCTGAGAGCAAACCCGAGCAGCTTGCTTAGCCCGGACAGACAAGGGCGGGGCAATTCAGCCTCCGGCAAAGACATTTGGGAACCACGGCAACAGGCCCCTCCCCCAGAAGATCGGCATGAACAGCCCGCAAGCCAAGACCAAGTTTACCGATCAAGGAGAACAGGAGAACTCCAGCGCTAGGGGAATACTGCACATAGAATTCATGGCTTTTTTTTTTTTTTTTTTTACCATGATCCATTAGTTCATCAAAGTTAATTTTTTTACTGCTTTTTTTTTTAAATTTTTCTTTATCCCTTTTTCAACCAACATCTTATCAATCCCTTTTTTAAAAAAATTTTTTTTTATTCTTCATTTTTAGAGTTATATTTTATCCCTCCATAGTAGTTACCCTTATTTTTGGCATATATATATATATAAGTTGTTCTCTCTTTAAAATTTTCAGATACAGTTTCCTCTAAGAGATCAAAATATAACCTAAATCACTAGTGTATGGCTTTGTTCTAGTCTCCTGCCTGATCGTATTCTCTCCCTTTTTTCTTTTTTTTTTAAATCTTCTTCTTTCTTTTTTCAAACAAATTATCTTATCAATTCCTTTTATAAAATCTTTTATAATTTTCATCTTTACAGTCATCTGCCATCCCTTCATTGTATCAACCCTTATTTTGCACATATATGTCTTTCTTCCTTTAAAATTTTAGGAGGCACTTTTTTCTAACAGACCAAAATATGCCCAAAATCTAGTGTGTGGCACTGATCTATGCACTAGCCTGATCATATTTGCTCATATTCTGCTTTTTTTGTATTGTTCTGTTTTTGTTTTTATCTTTTTTTTTCCTTTTTTTTTTTCGCTTTCTTTTTTCTTTCTTTCCCTTTCTTTTCCCCTGGTTTCAGGTCTTTTCTGATTTGTATACAGTATATTTGCTGGGGACGTTGTTAACCTGTTAGCATTTTGTTCTCTCATTCATCTATTCTCCTCTGGACAAAATGACAAGACGAAAAAAATCACCTCAGCAAAAAGAACAAGAGGTAGTACCGTCAGCCAGGGACCTATTCAATAGGGACATTAGTACGATGTCAGACCTAGAGTTCAGAATCATGACTTTAAAGATACTAGCTGGGCTTGAAAAAAAGCGTGGAAGTTATTAGAGAAACCCTTTCTGGAGAAATAAAAGAACTAAAATCTAACCAAGTCGAAATCAAAAAGGCTATTGATGAGGTGCAATCCAAAATGGGGGCACTAACTGCTAGGATAAATGAGGCAGAAGAGAGAATCAGCGATATAGAAGACCAAATGATGGAAAATAAAGAGGCTGAGAAAAAGAAAGATAAACAACTACAGGATCACGAGGGCAGAATTTGAGAGATAAGCGATACGATAAGATGAAACAACATTAGAATAATTGGGATCCCAGAAGAAGAAGAAAGAGAGAGAGGGGCAGAAGGTATATTGGAGCAAATAATAGCAGAGAACTTCCCTAATGTGAGGAAGGAAACAGGCATTAAAATTCAGGAGGCACAGAGAACCCCTCCCAAAATCAATAAAAATAGGTCAATATCCCGACATCTAATAGTAAAACTTACGAGTCTCAGAGACAGAGAGAAAATCCTGAAAGCAGCTCGGGAGAAGAGATATGTAACCTATAATGGTAGAAATATTAGATTGGCAACATACCTATCCACAGAGACCTGGCAGGCCAGAAAGGACTGGCAAGATATCTTCAGAGCACTAAACGAGAAAAATATGCAGCCAAGAATACTATATCCTGCTAGGCTGTCATTGAAAATAGAAGGAGAGATCAGAAGCTTCCAGGACAAACAAAAATTAAAGGAATTTGCAACACAAAACAAGCCTCCAAGAAATATTGAAAGGGGTCCTCTAAGCAAAGAGAGAGCCTAAATGCAGCATAGATCAGAAAGGAACAGAGACAATATTCAGTAACAGTCACCTTACAGGCAATACAATGGCACTACATTCATACCTTTCAATAGTTACCCTGAATGTAAATGGGCTCAATGCCCCCAATCAAAAGACACAGGCTATCAGATTGGATTAAAAAACAAGACCCATTGATATGCTGTCTGCAAGAGACTCATTTTGGACCCAAAGACACCCCCACATTGAAAGTGAGGGGGTGGAAAACCATTTACCATGCTAATGGACACCAAAAGAAAGCTGGATGGCAATCCTTATATCAGACAAATTAGATTTTAAAACAAAGACTGTAATAAGAGATGAGGAAGGACACTATATCCTACTTAAAGGGTCTATCCAACAAGAAGATCTAACAATTATAAATATCTATGCCCCTAACATGGGAGCAGCCAATTATATAAGGCAATTAATAACAAAAGTGAAGAAACACATTGACAACAATACAATAATAGTGGGGGACTTTAACACCCCCCTGACTGAAATGGACAGATCATCTAAGCAAAAGATCAACAAGGAAATAAAGACTTTAAATGACACACTGGACCAAATGGACTTCACAGACATATTCAGAACATTCTATTCCAAAGCAACGGAATACACATTCTTCTCTAGTGCCCATGGAACATTCTCCAGAATTGATCACATCCTAGGTCACAAATCAGGTCTCAAACGGTATCAAAAGATTGGGATCATTCCCTGCATATTTTCAGACCACAATGCTTTGAAACTAGAACTCAATCACAAGAGGAAAGTCGGAAAGAACCCAAATACATGGAGGCTAAAGAGCATCCTACTAAAGAATGAATGGGTCAACCAGGAAATTAAAGAAGAATTTAAAAAATTCATGGAAACCAATGAAAATGAAAGCACAACTGTTCAAAATCTTTGGGATACAGCAAAGGCAGTCCTGAGAGGAAAGTGTATAGCAATACAAGCCTTTCTCAAGAAACAAGAAAGCTCTCAAATACACAACCTAACCCTACACCTAAAGGAGCTGGAGAAAGAACAGCAAATAAAGCCTAAACCGAGCAGGAGAAGAGAAATAATAAAGATCAGAGCAGAAATCAATGAACTAGAAACCAAAAGAACAGTAGAACAGATCAACGAAACTAGGAGCTGGTTCTTTGAAAGAATTAACAAGATTGATAAACCGCTGGCCAGACTTATCAAAAAGAAAAGAGAAATGACCCAAATCAACAAAATCATGAATGAAAGAGGAGATATCACAACCAACACCAAAGAAATACAAACAGTTATAAAAACATATTATGAGCAACTCTATGCCAGCAAATTAGATAACCTGGAAGAAATGGGTGCATTCCTAGAGATGTATCAACTACCAAAATTGAACCAGGAAGAAATAGAAAACCTGAACAGACCTATAGCCACTAAGGAAATTGAAGCAGTCATCAAATATCTCCCAACAAACAAAAGCCCAGGGCCAGATGGCTTCCCAGGGGAATTCTATCAGACATTTAAAGAAGAATTAATACCTATTCTCCTGAAACTGTTCCAGAAAATAGAAATGGAAGGAAAACTTCCAAACTCATTTTATGAAGCCAGCATCACCTTGATCCCAAAACCAGACAAAGACCCCATCAAAAAGGAGAATTACAGACCAATATCCTTGATGAACTTGGATGCAAAAATTCTCACCAAAATACTAGCCAATAGGATCAACAGTACATTAAAAGGATTATTCACTACGACCAACTGGGATTTATCCCTGGGCTGCAAGGTTGGTTCAACATCCGCAAATCAATCAACGTGATACAATACATTAACAAAAGAAAGAACAAGAAACATATGATCCTCTCAATAGATGCAGAAAAAGCATTTGACAAAGTACAGCATCCTTTCTTGATCAAAACTCTTCAGAGTATAGGGATAGAGGGTACATACCTCAATATCATAAAAGCCACCTATGAAAAACCTACAGTGAATATCATTCTCAATGGGGAAAAGCTGAGAGCTTTTCCTCTAAGGTCAGGAATGCGGCAGGGATGTCCACTATCACCACTGCTATTCAACATAGTATTAGAAGTCCTAGCCACAGCAAACAGACAACAAAAAGAAATCAAAGGCATCCAAATCGGCAAAGAGGAAGTCAAACTCTCACTCTTTGTAGATGATATGATACTGTTTGTGGAAAACCCAAAAGATTCCACCCCCAAACTGCTAGAACTCATACAGGAATTCAGTAAAGTAGCAGGATATAAAATCAATACACAGAAATCAGTGGCATTCCTATACACCAACAACAAGACAGAAGAGAGACAAATCAAGGAGTCTATCCCATTTACAATTGCACCCAAAACCATAAGATACCTAGGAATAAATTTAACCAAAGAGACAAAGGATCTGTTCTCAGAAAACTATAAAATACTCATGAAAGAAATTGAAGAAGACACAAAGAAATGGAAAAACGTTCCATGCTCATGGATTGGGAGAACAAACATTGTGAAGATGTCAATGCTACCTAGAGCAATCTACACGTTCAATGCAATTCCCATCAAAATACCATCCACTTTTTTCAAAGAAATGGAACAAATAATCCTAAAATTTGTATGGAACCGGAAGAGACCCCGAATAGCCAGAGGAATATTGAAAAAGAAAAGCAAAGCTGGCGGCATCACAATTCCGGACTTCCAGCTCTATTACAAAGCTGTCATCATCAAGACAGTATGGTACTGGCACAAAAACTGACACATAGATCAATGGAGCAGAATCGAGAGGCCAGAAATGGACCCTCAACTCTATGGTCAACTTATCTTTGACAAAGCAGGAAAGAATGTCCAATGGAAAAAAGACAGTCTCTTCAACAAATGGTGTTGGGAAAATTGGATAGCCACATTCAGAAGAATGAAACTGGACCATTTCCTTACACCACACACAAAAATAGACTCCAAATGGTTGAAAGACCTCAACGTGAGACAGGAGTCCATCAAAATCCTAAAGGAGAACACAGGTAGCAACTTCTTCGACCTCAGCCACAGCAACTTCTTCCTAGACACATTGCCAAAGGCAAGGGAAGCCAGGGCAAAAATGAACTCTTGGGATTTCATCAAGATAAAAAGCTTTTGCACAGCAAAAGAAACAGTCCACAAAACCAAAAGACAACCGACAGAATGGGAGAAAATATTTGCAAATGACATATCAGATAAAGGGCTAGTATCCAAAATCTATAAAGAACTTATCAAACTCAACACCCAAAGAACAAATAATGCAATCAAGAAGTGGACAGAAGACATGAACAGACATTTTTCCAAAGACATCCAAATGGCCAACAGACACATGAAAAAGTGTTCAACATCACTCAGCATCAGGGAAATCCAAATCAAAACCTCAATGAGATACCACCTCAAACCAGTCAGAATGGCTAAAAATAACAAGTCAGGAAACGACAGATGTTGGCGGGGATGTGGAGAAAAGGGAACCCTCCTACACTGTTGGTGGGAATGCAAGCTGGTGCAACCCCTCTGGAAAACAGTATGGAGGTCCCTCAAACAGTTGAAAATAGAGCTACCATACGATCCAGCAATTGCCCTACTGGGTATTTACCACAAAGATACAAATGTAGGGATCCGAAGGGGTACGTGCACCTCCATGTTTATAGCAGCAATGTCCAGAATAGCCAAACTGTGGAAAGAGCCAAGATGTCCTTCGACAGATGAATGGATAAAGAAGAAGTGGTATATATACACAATGGAATATTATGCAGCCATCAAAAAAAATGAGATCTTGCCATTTGCAACGACGTGGATGGAACTGGAGGGTGTTATGCTGAGTGAAATAAGTCAATCAGAGAAAGTCATGTATCATATGACCTCACTGATATGAGCGATTCTTAATTTCAGGAAACAAACTGAATGTTGCTGGAGTGATGGGGGGTGGGAGGGATGGGGTGGCTGGGTGGTAGACATTGGGGAGGGTATGTGCTATGGTGAGCGCTGTGAATTGTGCAAGACTGTTGAATCCAGATCTGTACTTCTGAAACAAATAATGCAACATATGTTAAGAAAAAAGGAAAAGAAGAAGATAGCAGGAGGGGAAGAATGAAGGGGAGTAAGTCAGAGGGGAGACGAACCATGAGAGACGATGGACTCTGAAAAACAAACTGAGGGTTCTAGAGGGGAGGAGGGTAGGGGGATGGGTTAGCCTGGTGATGGGTATTCAAGAGGGCACATTCTGCATGGAGAACTGGGTGTTATTCACAAACAATGAATCATGGAACACTACATCAAAAACTAATGATGTAATATATGGTGATTAACATATCAATAAAAAAATAAAAAAAAGACACTACGTGCAGGAGATATTTGGTGAGAAAAATGCCCTTTGAGAATCAGAAGAATCAAGATCATAAGTTTTGACTAGAAGTCTAACTCAAATTGTGGTATTAGTTTGGTCATTAATAATAATTAAGTGCATTTTGGCACCATTCTTTCATTCACTCATTGAGAGCACATTTACACATTTACACTTAGCCAGAGTTAACACTCAATAATTATGTGATAATCATTAGTGCAAATGAAGCTTGCATTTTTACTTTAAAGAGGTAAAGAATAGTTGCCATAATTTCTAACTTGATTAAAAATATACAGACCCCTCAATCTGTCCTCCAAGGTACAAGCATTGGTTGGTCAAAATTCCCTCTGGGACCACCAATCTATTCTCTAGATCTGCAATTTTCTTCAGTCCATCATTTCCTGCATCCTTGTTGTTGCAGACCCCATTCTGAGTTATCTTCTCTAAGTGAGTCCTTGTCAGTCTTCCATACTTCATTCCTTCAATGTCAGTTGAATCATTCTTGAGGCCACAGTCTTTGATCTTTCTGAACCATGAATGGAGACTTTTCCCTGCTGGGAATGAACTTCTTCATTTGGCCTTCAACTAAGGTAGCTTAGTTCTTTCACTTGTCTATGTTTAAACTGTATAAGAAGATTGCCCAGTAGATTGGAGGATTAGCCCATCAGCCATCAGCTTGGGTCCAAGGATCTGAGCTCTCTGCTTTATCTATGTATGCATTACAGGACACACTTCAACAAGGGAGTACCACCTCTGGGCCTTGAATATAAGGCCTTGCCTAAAACAGTCCACATGCCCAAGAAATTCATAATCTATTTAGGTGGTGAGAACAGAGGAAGGAAACATAGAGGGTGGTGCCTGTTAATTATTAATTCTGTATCATCAATACTTCAGTAAAGATGAACTTTTTCTTCACTCACATTCTAAGATGCTTTCAAGTTGTTGTATGCAACTATAATACAATTATTTTTGCCACAATATAGTATGCTATTATAATGTCATAATTTATTTATCCCTTGTCCAGTCACATGGATATTACACTGCTATGAAGATTCGTGTACATGGCTCCTAGTGCACCATATGTAAGTTTCTCTAAGTTTAATGTTTATGCCCAGAACTCTTTGTGGTCTGTGTTTCAGAAGGAAGAGAACTGTAGCAGGCCACAGTTTGCAAAGCTTAGTGATGTCTCTGGGTTATAAGAGGGCGACCTTGATTTTTCTCTTAGAATAATTTGACTTTTTCTTGAGTGAATCTTGACTTTTAACTCTTTTTGGACTTTTTAAAGCTTTCTGATGATAGCCAAATGCCAACATTCACATTGAGAATGGCTTCTCATAGGATGAGCCTGCATGGTATTTCCTGCATGTAAAGACTGGTTTCTGCATGACGCCTTCAATTTGAATCCCTTCAGGGAAAGGAATGAGTCTTCTCTGACTTGCTCTTTAGTATGCACAGTAGAATGCAATCTCCCTGTTATCTGCACATATATTACTTTCCCAGAGATAACTATTGTGACAAACCATAGCATGATTTCAACTTTTTTTGTGATGTTAGCACCATTTATGATAAGTGTTACCAGTCTCTGTTCTGCAAAGCCTCTCAGAGTCCCCAGATCCACTTCTTAGCAAAGGACAGTTCTTCTGGGCTTGTGCTTTGCAAAAGACTCAAGAACCTCCAGTTCAGAGTAGAGAGGAGGAAGTAGCTGAACCAGAGGTCAAGATAAGGAAACTGGACAGTTTCTTATCCCCTCTAAAATGGCATCCTCACAGTGCAACTTCGGTGTTTTACTTGATGTACAAAATTCGTGGAGCCTAACAGTCAAGCCTAACAAAATGAACATTGGATGAATTATCACTTGAAATTTTCCACTCCATTGCTCATTCTGCTAATGGAGTACTACTGATGCTGAGTAAATACTATTTAATACAGTTTGGTACTTTCTAAATAGGACCATGTATGTTACTCAATATTTAAATAATAGAATCTTGAGCCTTCTATTTCTTAGTTTATAATGGAAAACATAGAAAGGAGCTCTTCAGAATTGAATAATATTGTCTTTGTCTTGGAGTATTTGTTTGGTGTTACTTAGCCAAACATGCACAAAATTCCTTCCCTCAAGGAGAAATGGGCTCTTCATGGATAGTAGATCAGGTTATTTCCTGAAATTGTTGATGGAAACCAGAAGGATGCTAAAGAAAAAAAAATGAAAACTTTGGATAAAGGTAATCAGACACTTTCTAGATTCAAGTAGTTTGTTTTGTGTTGTGGACTGAATGTTTGTGACCTCCCTCTACCCCCCCAAATTCATGTGTTGGGGCCTTAACCTGCAATGTGATGACATTTGGAGAGGGAGCATGTGGGAGATAGAGTTCGATGAGGTCAGAGGGTAGAGCCCTCATGATGAGGTTAGTGCCCTTATAAGAATAGCCACAAGAAAGCTGGGTGAAGACACAGTGAGAAGGTGACCATCTACAAGCCAGGAAGAGAGCTCTTTCCAGGAAATGAATCAGTGGCCACCTTGATCTTGAATTTCACGGCATTTAGAACTGTGAGAAATACACTTCTGTGTTTAGGGTGCATGGTCTATAATATTTTGTTATGGCAGCCCAAACAGGTTACTACACTTTGGTTTTGTTTTTGCCTTTCTGTCAAAAACAAATACTAGTTTGAGCTCAAAGTCAAGTAGTGACGACTGATTTCATTTTAATAGAGCTTCTGGTCTCTTGTAAACCTGAGTGTCCCTACAGTGCCTGAAAGTATGATTGTTTAGACTTTGTGGATGAGGAGATCTTGTGCAAACTCTCTATGTGGGAAACATATTTTGTGACAGGAAAATAATGTACAAAAAATAATTAATTTTGTATATGATCCTGTGTCCTGAAAACTTGATGAACTTGCCTATTAGCACTAGTCCTTTTTTTGTATGTGTGGATTCCACAGGATTTCTATACAAAAATCATGTCATATGCAAATAGAAATAGTTTTACTTCTTCCTTTCCAACCTAGATGACCTCTATTTATTTTGCTTCCCTAACTTTTTTTTTTTTTAAAGATATTATTTATTCACTTGAGACACAGAGATACAGAGAGGGAGAGAGAGAGCATGAGCAGGGAGAGAGGCAGAGGGAGAGGGAGAAGCAGGTTCCCTGCTGAGCCAGGAGCCCAATGTGGGGCTCGATCCCAGGACCCTGGGATCATGACCTGAGCTGAAGGCAGACACAAGCATCTGAGCCACCCAGGCACCCCACTTCCCTAACTTCCTTGACTAGAATCTCCAGTACAATGTAGAATAGAAGGGGTAAAAGCAGACATCCTTTCTTAATCCTAAAATTATCAGGAAAGCTTTCAGTCTTGTGATTTTTTTCATAGATGCCATTTATCAGGGTAGGAAATTCACTTCTATTCTTAGTTGAGTGTTTTGTTTTGTTTTTTATCATAGAAGATGTTGGGAGTTTGTCAAATGCTTTTACTATTGAAGTGATCGTATGTTTCTTTGTCCTTTATTTTATTCATATGATACAGTACATGGATTAAGTTCTATGTTTATCCAAACTTGTGTTCTTGGGATAAATTTCACATGTTCATAATTCATTCTGCATGTTGCTGCAGTGGGGTTACTGATATTTTGTTTAAGATTTTTGTATCTATATTTAAAAGGGATACTACTAGTGTGTCATTTTCCTTTCTTGTGATGTCTGCCTGAGTTTGGAAACAGGAATGCTGGCTTCATAGACTAAGTTGCTAAATGTTTTCTTGTCTTTTTTTTTTCAAAGAGTTTGTGAAGTATTGCTAATAATTCTTTGTTTTTTGGATAGAATTCACCACTGAAGCAGTTTGTGTCTGGGCTTTTCTTTGTGGTAAATTTTTATTACTATTTCAGTCTCCTAACTTTTTATAGGTGTAGTCAGATTTTCTTTCTTCTTGACTCAGTTTTGATAGTTTGTATCTTTTTAGGAATTTGTTCATTTCATGTAGGTTATCCTAAATGTTGGCATACAATTGTTTATAGTGTTCCCTTAAAATCCTTTTTTATTTCTCTAAGATCAGTATTAATGTGCCTTCCTTCACTCCTGATTTTAATAATTTGAGCCCTAGCTAAAGGTTTATTATAATTGTTGATCTTTTTCAAAGAACCAACTTTTGGTTTTGTTGGTTTTCCCTAATGTTTTCTAATCTCTATTTCATTTATTTAGTTTCTAACATTATTTTTTTTCTCCTTCTTGCTTTAATTTAGTTTGCTCTTTTCCTAGTTTCTTAAGATGGAACATCAGGTTATTATTAATGTGAGACTTTCTTCCTTTTTAATATATGCATTTGAGCCATAAATTTCCCTTCTATACTGCTTTAGCTGCACCTCATATATTTTGACATGTATTTAAAAAATTTGAGTATAATTGACACAGTTTTACATTAGTTTCAGGTATATAACATAATGATTCAACTTCTCTATGTTATGCTAAGCTCACCACAAGTGTAGCTACCATCTGTCACTGTTCAACACTGTTACAATATCACTGACTATATTCCATATGCTGTGCCTTTTATTCTTGTGATTTATTCCATAGTTAACTGGAAGCCTGTATTTTGGTTTTGATTCATCTCAAAGTATTTTCTGTTTTTGTTTCTGTTTTTATTTTTTAAGAGAGAGTGAGCATGCATGCATGAGCAGGAGGGGGAGGGGGAGAGGCAGAGAGAGATAATCTTAAGCAGGCTCCATGCCCAGCCCAAGTGGGGCTCTATCTCATGACCCTGAGATCATGACCTGAACTGAAATCAAAAGTTGGACACTTAAATGATTGAGCCACCCAGGTGCCCCCATTCATCTCAAAGTATTTTCTAACTTCCCCTGTGATTACCTTTTTGACCTATTGATCATTTAAGTTTGATTTCCATGTATTTGTACCTTTCCCAAATTTTTCAGTTATTGATTTCTAATTTCATATCATTTTATGGAATGTTAATCTTTTGTACAATTTCAATTATTTTACATTTTTGATACTACTTTTATGGTCTAAAATCATCTATCTTGGAGAATTCTTTATGTACACTTGAAAGTCATATGCATTCTGCTGTTATTAGGTGGAGTCTATGGATGTCTGTTGGTCTAGTCAGTTTATAGTGTTACAAAATCTCCTATTTTCTCATTATTCTTTATAGTTGTTTTCACCATCATTGAAAGAGCTGTATTAAATTCTCCAATCGTTAGTGTTGAATTGTATATTTTTCCTGTCATTTCTGTCAGTTTTTGCTTCATATATTCTAGGACTCTGATATTAGGTACACATATGTTTATAATTGTTATCCCTTCTTGATAAATTGACCCTTTTATCATTATAAAATTTCATTCTTTGTCTCTAGCGGCAATTTTTTTCTTAGAGTTTATTTTTTCTGTTATTAGGATATCCATTATAGCTCTCCTTTGACTACTGTTTGGTGAATATATCTTTTTCTATCCTTTTACTTTCATTCAATTTGTGTCATAAATCTAAAATTTTTGTTGGCAGCATATATTTGGACTTTTTTTTTCTTTTTCAAATCTTTGCTCTTTGATTGGATTAATCTATTTACTTTTAATATAATTGCCAATAAGGTACATCTGCTGTTTTTCCTTTTGTTTTTATACATCTGATATCTTTGTGGTTTCTCTATTCCTCCATTAATGCCTTCTCTTGTGTTAAACATTATCTAATGTATCATTTTAATTCCCTTGTCTTTTCTTTTTTTTTTAAGATTTTATTTATCCATCTGACAAGAGAGAAACACAGCGAGAGAGGGAACACAAGCAGAGAGAGTAGGAGAGGGAGAAGCAGTCTCCCTGCTGAGCAGGGAGCCCGATGTGGGGCTTGATCCCAGGACCCTGGGATCACGACCTTAGCCGAAGGCAGACGCTTAACGACTGAGCCACCCAGGCGCCCCCTTTGTCATTGTTTTTACTATTTTTTTTTTTAGTTATTGTCTCAGTGGTTGCCCTGGGGATTCCAATTAACATTTTAATTTTTAACAGTCTCATTTGGATAAATACCAACTAATTCAAATAGTATAAAAAACTTTCCTTCTTCCCCCTCCTTTATTTTATTATTTTCATAAAATTAAATCTGTATATATCGTATGACCATAAATAGACATAATTATTTTTATGTAATTTTCTTTTAAATAAGAAAGGAGGAAAAAAGTGTTATAAATAAAACATACATTTGTACTATCTTTTATATTCACCTATGTGCTTATCCTTATTAGCATTCTTTATTTCTTCATGTAGATTTGACTTATTCTCTAGTGTCCTTTTATTTTAACCTAAAGGGCTCTATTTAATATTTCTTGTAGGACAGGTTTGCTAGTGACACATTCTCTCTCAGCTTTGTTTATCTGGAAATGTCTTCATTTCTTCTTTAATCTTATTTTTAAGAACAAAATCTGCTAGATGTAGAATTCTCATTTTCTTTCTGTACTTTGTGAATGTTATCAGAATGTCTTCTGGGCTTCATGGTTTTTAATGAGAAATTAGCTATTAATATTATTGATGATTCTTTCTAGTATGAGTTAAATTGCTCCTCTTTTGCTGCTTTCAAGATCCTCTTTTTGTCCTTGTCTTTTGCCAGTTTGATTATGACGTGTTTTGATTAGGATAACAATTTGTCCTATTTGGAATTTCTTGGATATGTAGATTAATATTTTGCATCAAATTTGGAAAGTTTTCATACATTATATCTCCAGATATTCTTTCTGTCCCATTTTCTCACTCCTCTCCTTCTAGGACTCCCATTACACATGTGTTTGTACTCTTGATGGTATACCATAGGTCTCTGAGACTCTTTTCATTTTTTTTTTTACTTTTTCTTCTTTCTATCCTTCAGATTTGCTACCTCAGCTAACCTATCTTCAAGCTTGCTAATTCTTCCTGTCACTGGCTCAAATCTGCTGCTGCTTCCTTCTAGTAAGTTTTTCCTTTCAATTACTATACTTTTCAACCCCAGAATTTCTATTTGGTTATTTTTATAATTTCTATCTTTATTGATATTCTACAATTGATGAGACATCATTCTTGTACTTTTATTTTTTTAGACATGGTTTCCTTTAGCTGTAAGGGCATATTTAAATTATCTTATTTAAAGCCTTTTTCTAGTAAGTTCAATGTCTGGGCTTCCTCACAAGTTCCATTGTATACTTCTATTTCTGTGAATGAGCCATACTTTATTTCTTTGCATGTCTCATGTTTTTTGTTGAAAACTAGACTTTTTAAATAATATAATGTAGCAACTCTGGAAATCAAATTCTACCCCCTCCACAGAATTTGTTATTGTTGTTAATTTTTGTTACTGTTCTTGATGTTGTTAATGACTTTCCTAAACTAATTATATAAAGCCTGTATTCTTTGTCATATGTGGACATTGAATTTTCTGTTCAATTAGCTTAACAGTCCACTAATTACTGGAAAGAGAGTTTCTCAAATGCCTGTTTACCATTCTTTGCCAAGGGCTTCTCTGTATGTCTTGAGGGATGTTGTCAATGCTTAAGGAGGCGGTTTACAACTCTGCCTTAGCCTTCACTTATTGCTTGTTCAGAGCCTCAAGTTCAGTCAGCAGTTTCTTGGTGAAATCATAAAGGGTATTGGCAGGAATGCTTGAGCCTTTATCCTATCCGGTATGCAGCAAGACAGCATCTCTCCTTTAGCTAGTGAGGCCTCTGTTGCCATTTTGAAGTCAGCAAAGACATGGCTAATGCTCTCTCATTATGCGTTTGGAAAACACAAAACATACCCTTAGGCTGGTTTGTTTCTACAAAGAAATTTCATGGATGTCTTGGAGGTTCTCATGTACTGTGTCATTGCACAAGTAGCTGAATGCCAAACAGAAAATAATTTTTACAGTTTTGTTACTTATTTGTTATAGTCATGCCATCTCCTCTATGCATGAAAAAACCAGCACAGCTATCTCTAAAAAAATTTGCCACCCGTGATTGTGTTCCAAAGTGGTTGCAAGATAGGTCACTAATGCAACATTTAATAGATGACTTTCTCCATCATTCCATGATTCATGTCACTTGCACTGGAATGTAACCCACAAACAGATTTAGTGTCAAATCTGGCAATAACCCTGCTCCCCCAGAAACCTTTGATGCTGCATTGCCCAACTGCCAATGATGACCATTAGAATCTGAGCCCTTTGTGAAGTGGAAAAAAACAACTACCCACAAAAGGGCATAGCACCTCATTTGCACTCCATGCTTCAAAGTTGTTTCTCATAGTGGACGCTGCCATTTTTTTGGAAGCTGAGACTTGACAAATATAGATCTTATGTTCATGTCAGTCTTTTGTTCCCATACTGGTTTATTCTTGCAGCAGTCATTGAACATAAATGACATCAGTATTTGCGAAGAGAGTCCCATTAGTGCCATTAGAAGGATGCTTCATTTTGCTTCCAAGTCCAAACAAGAACATTTGAAACCAGAGTAGGTCTTGCACAATATATAAGCATTCCAGATACTGTAAATACTTTCAAATGCCCCATGAATCTAAAAGATGTTGGAAATTCAGAGGCCTGCACTTTAGTGGCACTAAAAATACATATTTAAAGAGAAACATTACAAATATATGGCACATCAATTTGGTAAAGTTTGAAGTGGTTTTTTTTTCACTTGTTCTTCTTCCAACCTTTCTCATTCCTCTAGCTATTCTTTCTTTTCAAATAAAACCTTTAGTATTACATGTAATTTTATATTTCTTGTAATATATCCTAGCTTACCAGCACATTACTTCTCTTCCAGAACTTTAATGCATCAGTCCATAAACATATATATGTGTTGCAGTGAGTGTTCAACAGCAACCCCACATGTCACTGGTGATATGACAACTTATCTGAACAGACATATCTGAAAAATATTACCGTAAGGATTTTTGAAGTCAAATATTTATTCTTGAAAAATTGGGATACTCTCTTAAGAACGGGGAAAATGCTGTGTACACACAGATGATATGAAATAACACTATCTTGGTTGACTGTAACTGGATGTGAATTCTCCCCATCCCCACCCATAGCAGGTCACTTTAAATTACATAGTGAATTCAATATATTTAGAAATACTTGAATAATCTTGAATGGTTTCAAACTGCAGTAAAGTTTATCTAGTCCAAGTTAATTGTCTTTTGAAGGCTGAACTTCCTGTCTACACATGGGCACTCTCTGAGTGAAGGCTCCAAGGCAGATGGGTTCACACAGAAACCCACCCTGCCCTCCAAAAAGGGTGAGGGAGTGTAACCAAAGACTCCTCCATTGAGGACTCCATGATGCTTCCAGGACTCTTATAAGCTTCTTGCTTTTATTCTTTTTTATCAGTCACTCCACTTCCCTGCCTTGGCTTCTGCTAGGTTGGACTTTATCTTCCACTTCTTATTGCTGAGGAGGGAGGGAAGAACTCAGAAAACCCCAGTGTTTCTGTATTTACTTCAAATGCAATCAAAGCCTAAGATAGAATTGAGGTAGGATGCTTGATGTCCCCCTTCCTCAAGTGGACAATTTGTGTCTCTATATGTTTCAGATTGAGTGATATCAATAGTTCAATAGATTCTGCTCCCGAAGATTCCCAACCCCTACTAAAGGGATCCCTTTAAAGACAATAATAACAACAACAATGAACTCAAGAAAATAGTGAGTTTGGGCTACACAGGCAGCACACTGGCAGTACTAGTAATGAATTCTAAGTTGAAAAGTCCTCATCAATGTCATGAAAATAGTAGGCAGTTGAATGGGAAATAGGTGGGTTATTTGGCCTTTCCTGGACTGATCACACAATGGCTCTAGGTTGACTTTTGATAAGGGTTACAACAGAATTCAATGTGCTTATTAGATAGGAGTGTCGTGGATCAGCTTCTGGAAACTTTTCTATCCTAATCAGCCCCAGCCTGTTTATTTTCAAATCTATGTATCTCTCTTTTAGGCTGGTTTCCAGGTGTATCATCTGGAGATGAGTGTATTTCTAGTACCCTGTCCTTAGAATAAGGGCAAAGAAGAAGCTGACCAAACCAAAGAGACTATATTTTAAGCATCAACTGTACCTTTCCTGGGAATTTCAATAAATAAGGAACCAGAACAGCTCCAGCCTGTGCTTTTATAAGTTCTTTCTTCTGAGTTATACCGTTTCAAAATTTACCTAAATATTATGTGAATTATTCTCACATGCATGTATTTTGCTTATTTTATTTCAAATATTTTGGTTTTTGTACCCAGAAGTAAAAGAGTATTTTTGGCAGATGTGAAAGTATTGGCTTCCCAAGTGGAGACTGTCACCAAGCTCCTCAGCTCACTGAACAAGAACATATCCTATCCCAAATCCGCTTTCCAATGAGATAGAGATGCCACTCTTCCCAATGCATTTTCTGCTTGGATATTAGACTCCAATTAGATAGCTTTTTAACATCAATTTTGTTTCTCTGCTTTTAGGATTGAAAAATAATCACCTCCAGAAACCTGCACAGCAGAATCTGTTTTCATGCCCTACCTGGAGCCAATTTGTACTAGGAAGAATGTTTTCTTGTTGTTCTCCCTAAGAAGAGCTGTGTTAAATTAAGTGAAATACTTTTTCCAAATTTATTTGCATACATAATTTAATAATGTTAAATGGCACTCTGGGATAAATATGGGGAAATATTACCTGCATAATCAGTACTTTAGTTATACTTAGATAGATCAATATCCTAGTCACTTTGTTATAAGCAACCATCAGTGTGTACTTACCCTCTTCATCCTGGCAGGGCATACACATCTAGATGATGTAGAAACACTTCCAAATCATCAAAATATGTTAAAAATAGGTCAAACATAGCAACATTTTATATTATTCAATATTTTGATCTTTGAAAAGGTGTCAAATGCAGGTTTAGATTGTGCATTTGCATGAAGCTGACTTACTCACCTAGCCTGATTAGGACCATCATCAGGAGGGCTATCTTGGATTTGTTAAGAACAACTGTTTTCTTTCACTTTAGCTCTTGAAGTGATGTCTCTCAGCCCACTGAATACTGAATTGAACAAATAGTATTAGGAGTTTTCAGAAAAGTTTTCATATTCTGTATAGTATTCTTTGTAGTTTTGAAGATACTGAAATGTCTTTTTTTTTAAGATTTATTTATTTATTTATTTATTTATTTATTTATTTATTTAAGAGAATGAGAGAGAGAGCACAAGCAGGGTGAGCTGTAGGCAGAGGGACAAGCAGGCTCCCCTTTGAGCAGGGAGCCCGATGTGCGACTCCATCCCAGGACCCTGGGATCATGACCTGAGCCAAAGGCAGATACTTAACCAACTGAGCCACCCAGGCGTCCCGATACTGAAATGTCTTATTAACCTTCTCTCAAGAAGGACATCTGTATTTCCTATCAATGAATCATTTATACATTGAAAAAGATTTGTCTCTCTGTGTTTAAATAACCATGGACCTTGCCCATCTAGTTCCTGGTTAGGAAGGTCTTTTTGGGTAGAAAGAGAACCCTATTTAGGTCAAAAGGACAGTATATGAGAGGAAACAGAAAGGAACTTGCTAAAATTTAAACTTAATTTTAAATATTACATTATATCCTAAGAACAGAAGTAAATTCAGTCCTGCAGGGACATCAGTGTTGACTGTGCTGATCAGTAAGAGGGCTGGTTCTGAGACCTAGATTCTGGAGAAGTGTTCAGGAAAGCACAGTCTAGGCAAGGGCCTCAAATGTCGTAGGCACTTGGCTTCCTCTGGTTGGGACCTAGTCACACCACATCACAAAACTCACATTATGGAAACAGTCAGTTGTTTGCCACACTGAGTGAGGATGCTTTGTCCCCCAGAGCAGTTCCAATCTCAGTCTGTACAACTCCATAGGAATGATCCCAGTTGAGCAGGCCCCAAGTACATAGCCTTCTCTGTTTACAGAAGGTGCATTTTCAATTCTTCATATGCTGGAAATAACTTTTTATAAGAAGTTGTGTCTGGGGCACCTGGGTGGCTCATTTGTTAAGCATCTGCCTTTGGCTCAGGTCATGATCCCGGGGTCCTGGGATCAAGTCCCACATTGGGCTCCCTGCTCTGCGGGAAGCCTGCTTCTCCCTCTCCCACTCCTTCTGCTAGTGTTCCCTCTCTCGCTGTGTCTCTCTCTATCAAATAAATAAATAAAATCTTTAAAAAAAAAAGAAGTTGTGTCTGTATTTACCTCCAGGTAAACATAAAAAATAAAATTAAAAAAATAATAAAAAAAACAGGTCTGAGTGGAGGTGGAAGAGTCATCAATGAAGAGTGTAACCACTGCTCACCTATAGCTTGGTTGTGATCCTTATGTTGTGGTTGAGTCTCTCTGGTTGAGAACAATAGATCTGCTTTCAACCATTTCATCACACAACTGGCCTTCCATGTCCCCACTTAAAGGCAACATTTAAAGTGTCTGTTACCAGCCTCAACAAAAGAGTTGTCTAAAAGTTAAGTACTCCATTCATGCTTCCAGTCGAGCTGGACTCACAGAAAGATTCATATTTGGACTTAAAATTTGCCTAAATTAAGTTGCATTTTATTTTTGTGCCCTTGATTTTTAAGAGGGGAAGGCCTGAAGAACTCCAGTTGAATATAGTGTGCATGACATCACTCAGTGTTTCCTGTATGAGGCCCCATCAGTGTGATTTCCTTGAGAAATTAATACAAGAAAAATACATTTGCTTTCCTGAGGAACTAGTGTGTTTCTTCTTATCTAATAATAAGAACTGTATAATAGTCCATACCTCCCTTGTTTTGCTTTGGCTGCCAGAGGCCTTAGAACCAAATTTAATGATGTTTGCAACTATGTAAGCTTATATGGCTTGTGTATTTACATTCTTTTATCATCCTCCCTTCTTTTCTTTCTTTTTTTCTTTTTTCATTAATTCATTTGTTTTAGTCTTACCATCATCAATTAATCTGAGAAAAGAGGCAGAGAATAAATAATAACAAAAAAGAACAATATTTGGTAATTTTCAAAATAAAACCTTTTTCACTTCAGCATGAGTATTGGCCAATTTCTAATGACAACTCTAGGAATCATATTAATTGAGTTGCATATGGTGTTTCTTTTAAAGGATTATATATCACACTAAAATGAATGAAACAAAATAAATGCTTTTGTGTTTTGGTTGGTTTAAACTCCAAGAATTTGTCAATTCTATTTCTGAAAGATAACTTAGCCCCTTTTGGAAAAACTGATAGAGAATCAAACTATGCAGCTACTACCAGAGATTGAATACTTCGTTTAAAAAAATGGACAATGGCAAATAAAAATGAAAAGTATTTACATTAGCTGAACCTCACTAATTTGCAGATACCATGACTGAAAGAAGACAGTTGGTTGAAAGTCCAAAAAGTTGTGAGAATTTAGTCATGGTAATGGCCTAATTTCAAATACAAGACAGGATTTTCCCCCATTGTTTTTTCCCCCATAACTCTCTTCTTTTCTTCTCCATCCATCTCTCAGTCAGGAACTTCCTTTTTTAAATTAATCAGAGAATAGAGATCAGGTTTTTTTGCACAGAAGATCAAGACTATGCAAAAGGAAGAGATAATATTATCAGTTTTGTCATGTGTATTTTAATTATGAAGAACGTAAGCTACTTCTAAGGATAAATAGGACTCTATAGATTTGACAGAGCTTCCAGAGGTGGTGAAGCTAAATGGGACAGCTGGTTGGGAGCCAGGGTTCTGGGTGGAAGGAAGCAGGACATAAAGACTATGAAGGGAGACCATGAAAGAGAGGACTCAAGAGAAAGATTCTGCAATAATAGGAAAATTGAAAACTAATAAACAAACCTGTTTTGCATCATCTTCTAAACATATATTAGTGATCCTATGATAGCAACATTTCCTTTATGGTTATGGATTGTCCTCTTTTGCCTCTTCAGAAGTTAATAACTCTATTAAGGGGTGATTAAAATCTTGCCTTAACATAGCAGACTGCCATGTTGAAAAAGATTCACTGTTTGGTTGAAAAGAGCTTGGAGAGAAAGCATGTGAAACTGTCCCAGGGGCTGTTTCAACCAGTCCAGAGATGTATAAGTTAGCTCCTTGTCCCCTATTCAGAGAGATGTACATGTGCATCTAACCATATTTCTTCCATCTTTTGGAAATTTGGTGATTACCAGCACATGACCCTGGCCATGATCAAATACATCCTTCTCTGGGCTCAGTATCTATAAAGCACAACCTAGGAGTTAACTCAGAGGATCCCTTTTGTTTCCCAGATGGGGTGAGAACTGACATGCCCTGTGCCTTCTCTCCCATTACTACAGAATCCTGTGCTGCCCAATAGCTGCTGCTTCTGCATGGGCCAGAATACAATCTCACTGGCGTGGGAAAGGTGCCACTAGGCTCCTAGGGGCAGGGATGTTATCCTTGTCACAGCTGGAAAAGAGCAAGTTGAGATTGGATCATGAAGTGTTATTGTAAGTCACTAAGTTCATGTGTAAGTAATGAGAGAATCACAGAATCTTGATTTAATGACTAAGATGAGCACAGAACCCATCGGCATGGAGTGCATTTCATAGGAAACTGATAACCAAATCCTCCCACGCCCAAGCAATTAAAATAAAATAACCTCCTCCCCATTTCCCAATCTCATACACTCCCACCCTCAATCAAAATGATGTTGATGATGTACTTGTTTAAATTCTGGCTAAGTAGCTTTGAATGTCCTTTCTCAAATTTTGGGAATTTCTGGAAATAAAACAGTGATTTCTCATATAGAAATACATACAATAACCACAAAAAGTCACTCCTTCACTATTTCTTCCCTAAGATAGAGCCTGATACTGAAAGCAATGAAGAAAATCTAAACATGATGAATATTTCCAACCTATAGGGCATAATTTTAATAACAGATGATATTTAATAAAGATTATTAAATCTAGGTAACCCACCTATTTTTCTTTTCTTCTTTAGTGAACTTAAGGAAATTTCCAAATGAAAAACATACTCATTCTATCATTCTATGATAAGGTTTGGAACAAATTCCTTCTCTTGTCCATATATTTGAGTCTTATTTACATATTTTGTAAAACTAGAAAGAATGAAATGAGATGATCTAGAGATCTCTGAAATATTTATGAAATAAACCTTTTTTTTTTTTTTTTACAACAAATCAGTTACAACACCCATAGACTAAGTCACAAACTGAACCATACCCAAGACTTTGAATCGAATAATAGAACTGCATTTGCCTAGTCAGCTGTGAGAACTGCTTCAAGACAGCCTCATCCTATTATCAGGGCTAAACTTAGACCTGGGCTAGGCACAGTAAATCATGATCATGCTTCCTCTGTGTATATAATTTGGTAGATGGTTCTAGCTCTGGAGAGCAGAGAAACTGATGTAGTGTGGTGTCCACACATTAGTTTTCAACCTTGATCCAACCAGTTCAGAGGTGGGAGTCAGCTTCTGAGGCCAGAAGAAACATCAAATAACACAACAAAGTTCTCTTGAGACTGTCAGAAAAGAAGTCATGCTGATCACAAGACAAAAAGTCTGGGCTGGCTAAGGGTATGAAGATGACATATGGTTTAATGATTAATAAGCCAAGATGGTGTAATCAAAAGCAACCCATGAATGGGAGAAGGTATTTGCAAATCTTATATTCAATAAGGGGTTAATATCCAAAATATATAAAGAACTTATGGAACTCAACACCAAAAGACCCCAAATAATCTGATTAAAAAATGGACAGAGGACCTGCACAGACATTTTTCCAAAGAGGACATACATATGGCCAACAGATACATGAAAAGATGCTCAACATCACTAATCATCAGGGAAATGCAAATCAAAACCACAGTGAGATATCATCTTACACCTATCACAATGGCTAAAATAAAAAAAATACAAGAAATAAGTGTTGGCGAGGATGTAGAGAAAAATTAACCCTCATGCACTGTTTTGGGAATGCAAACTGGTGTGGCCACTGTGGAAAACAATATGGAGGTTCTTCAAAAAATTAAAAATAAAAATATCATATGATCCAGTAATCCCACTATTGGGTATTTGCCCAAAGAAAATGAAAACATGAACTGCAAAAGATATATACACCTCTATGTTTATTGCAGCATTGTTTACAGTGTCCAGGATATGGAAGCATCCCAAGTGTCCTCTGATAGATGAATGGATAAAGAAGATGTGGTATAAAATGAACTATTACCCAGCCATAAAAAAGAATGAGATCTTGCCATTTGCAGCAACATGGATGGACCTAGAGGGTATAATGCTAAGTGAACTAAGTTAGAGAAAAACAAATACCATATGATTTTAGTCATATGTGAAATTTAAGAAACAAAACAAAGAACAACCACAACAGAGCAAAGGAAAAAGAGTCAAACAAAAAAATCAGACTCTCAAATACAGAGAACAAACCGGTGGAAAGGTGGCGGTGGGGAATGGGTGAAATAGATAGAGTACACTTATCTTGATGAACACTGAGTAATGTATAGAACTGTTGAAAAAAAGAAAAAAAAAGCAAGAGGAGCAAAAGAGTTCTCTGAAGCAAGGCCCCAAGCAACAAGAAAGCTGTTGCTACATTTGTGGAGGTCTGGGGTAGACTTACTGCAGGACACATGCTGACTCTTACTCTGAGTGCTGCCCTTACCTATAGACCTAACAGAGTTCGGAGTGCTCCTCTTGAGCCTCTGTGACACGAGTGTCCAGAGGGCCTGCCTCTAGCTATGTGGATGCTGGGTGAGCTCCCAAGACACAGTCCCTTCCAGAAGACCCTAAGTTAAGTTATGCTTTTATTCTAGCTCCTTCTCTAGCCAGCTGAGTGAGGCCAACTCAGGGTGCTGAGTATCAGGAGGAGAAAGAAACTTTAATGACAGGATGGTTTGTCCTGCTTGTGATTAAAAGATAGCTCTAAGGAAGGGAAAAACGAAGGGGGGGAAATTGGAGAGAGAGATGAACCATGAGAGACGATGGACTCTGAGAAACAAACTGAAGGTTTTAGAGGGGAGGGGGATGGAGGGATGGGTTAGCCTGGTGATGGGTATTAAGGAGGGCATGTACTGCATGGAGCACTGGGTGTTATATGAAAACAATGAATCGTGGATCACTACATCAAAAACTAATGATGTATGGTGACTATCATAACATAAAATAAAATAAAATAAAATAATAAAATAAAATAAAATAAAATAAAATAAAATAAAATAAAATAAAATATAAAATATAGCTCTGTAAACTCCACTGTTGCTGGTTGTTCCAAAGCCTTTCTTGGCAAAAATCTTCATGTTAGAAATGGCTTATCAAATCCTATCACGTTACTGGGTCTGTCTTGACATTTCGACCTTGTGGTAAACACTTTACTATGCCCTGCTTAAGGTAAGGGATCATACTGAAGAAGTAAAGAAAATTCTAAATTTACATTTGATCTATCTTTTAGAGTCCTATTCCAAGTGAGACATTTTATATGGAATATAGAGGAGTGCCTGGGTGGCTCAGTCAGTTAAGCATCTGCTTTCGGCTCAGGTCATGATCCTGGGGTCCTGGGATCCAGCCCTGCATCGGGCTCCCTGCTCAGCAGGTAGCTTGCTTCTCCCTCTGCCCCTCCCCCTGCTCATGCTCTCTCTCTCTCACAAATAAATCTTTAAAAAAAATAAATGGAATATAGAAACCTGATATCTAGATTCAGTCCCATATCCTATTAGATCAGTCATGTCTAAAGGCTTTTATTTGCTTTTTCGACATCTGCTTTGATTTTCCCAAGTTCACCTTTGTTTCTGTTCTTGAATGTTTTTATTAATAAATCGTAGGAAAAGCTTAGAGTATTTTAGTATGCTCAGTGCCCTATGATAATTTTATAAAGCACACAGCATATGCTATTACAGTGTCAGTTCTTCCTGCTGACTCTCCTCCCAGGGATGTGGACATTCCCAAGATCTCCAGTGCAGCAGAGGGGGCTGCCCTGTGACAGATAGCAACAACAGTTTCCAAAGCAACATTCTTTGCAGGTAGGAATCATCCACTTTATTCCTTTCAGGGCAGCAAAATATTGACGGCAACACATTCAGAGTTTGTCGAGAGAGGTTCTTAACTTGGAACTTTCAGAATAAAGGTTTTCTGAGTATGACTGAACTCAGACTCCTAAGTTTTAACTGTATTTTTTAGTTTATGCATAGATACCCTCTTTTGTGTCAGGAATAGGACTAGATGTTGATAATACAAATATAATTAAGATATACTCCTTCCCTCAAAGAGCTAACAAGCCAATGGGAAAGAATGGTATGAAACAAATAAAAGCAAAGGATGGTAGGTGTTTTGATTAATTTGCATATGATCTAGTTGTGACTCCAAGGAGGGCATTCAACTTGGGGAGGTGGTTATGACACACTTCCTGCAAGAGCTGAATTCTGAAACAAGCATTTGCCTGACAGGGTCAGGATGAGGCCATTCTGTAAGGAAGGGGCTTCTTGCCCCAATAAATGAGTCTGGAGAGCTGGGCACAGAGGACAAGAAAGATGTGTGGTGAGACAGCTGGAGCAGATTACTGTGGGCCTTGCCGGCCAGACCATTTTGTTGGTATTTGGGAGGCGTGGAAGTATTGGAGACAAAGGAGTGACATTCTCTGGTGTGTTGTTTTAACCATGTGTCAGCAGTTATGGATAGTCCAGAGAGATGTAAAATAGAGAGAGACCAGTTCAAGGATGATGCTGATATCCAGCAAAATGATGGGGGAGACCGAGATTCAGGCTGGAGCAGTGAGATGAGCTGAAGGAGGACCTAAGAGATTCAAAGGGCATCATATAGAGATGAATCAGTGAGATTCAAGGCCAACCTCAGACTTTGGGTATAAATGATCGTGTAACTCATATATGTGACAGATTGTCTTTTTGTTAAATTTCAGCTTTGTTGAGGTGTAAGTGACATACAAAAAGTGTTAAGATATTTTCAATTATACAATACAATGTTGTCAACTGTATTAATCCTTTTGCATTAAATCCTTTAGACCTTTTTCATCTTACAGCTAAAAATTCGTACGCTTTTTTAAAAATTTTTATTGTTATGTTAACCACCATACATCATTAGTTTTTGGATGTAGTTTTCCATGATTCATTGTTTGTGCATAACACCCAGTGCTCCATGCAGAACGTGCCCTCTTTAATACCCATCACCAGGCTAACCCATCCTCCCACCCCCCTCCCCTCTAGAAACCTCAGTTTGTTTTTCAGAGTCCATCCTCTCTCATGGTTCATCCCCCCCTCCGACTTACTCCCCTTCATTCTTCCCTTCCTGCTATCTTCTTCTTTTTTTTCTTAACATATATTGCATTATTTGTTTCAGAGGTACAGATCTGTGATTCAACAGTCTTGCACAATTCACAGTGCTCACCACAGCACATACCCTCCCCAATGTCTATCACTCAGGAACCCCATTCCTCCCACCACCCCAACTCCAGCAACACTCAGTTTGTTTCCTGGGATTAAGAAATCCTCACATCAGTGAGGTCATATGATACATGTCTTTCTCTGATTGACTTATTTCACTCAGCATAACACCCTCCAGTTCCATCCATGTCGTTGCAAATGGCAAGATCTCATTCCTTTTGATGGCTGCATAATATTCCATTGTGTATATATACCACTTCTTTATCCATTCATCTGTCGATGGACATCTTGGTTCTTTCCACAGTTTGACTATTGTGGTCATTGCTGCTATAAACTTTGGGGTGCACGTACCCCTTCGTATCCCTACATTTGTATCTTTGTGGTAAATACCCAATAGTGCAATTGCTGGATCATATGGTAGCTCTATTTTCAACTGTTTGAGGAACGTCCATACCGTTTTCCAGAGTGATTGCACCAGCTTGCATTCCCACCAACAGTGTAGGAAGGTTCCCCTTTCTCCACATCCCCGCCAACATCTGCCATTTCCTGACTTGTTAATTTTAGCCATTCTGACTGCTGTGAGTTGATATCTCATTGAGGTTTGATTTGGATTTCCCTGATGCCGAGCAATGTTGAGCACTTTTTCATGTGTCTGTTGGCCATTTGGATATCTTCTTTGGAAAAATGTCTGTTCATGTCTTCTGCCCATTTCTTGATTGCATTATTTGTTCTTTGGGTGTTGAGTTTGATAAGTTCTTTATAGATTTTGGATACTAGCCCTTTATCTGATATGTCATTTGCAAATATTTTCTCCCATTCTGTCGGTTGTCTTTTGGTTTTGTGGACTGTTTCTTTTGCTGTGCAAAAGCTTTTTATCTTGATGAAATCCCAAGAGTTCACTTTTGCCCTTGCTTCCCTTGCCTTTGGCGATGTGTCTAGGAAGAAGTTGCTGCGGCTGAGGTCGAAGAGGTGGCTGCCTGTGTTCTCCTTTAGGATTTTGATGGACTCCTGTCTCACGTTGAGGTCTTTAAACCATTTTGAGTCTATTTTTGTTTGTGGTGTAAGGAAATGGTCCAGTTTCATTCTTCTGCATGCGGCTGTCCAATTTTCCCAACGCCATTTGTTGAAGAGACAGTCTTTTTTCCACTGGACATTCTTTCCTGCTTGGTTAAAGATTAGTTGACCATAGAGTTTAGGGTCCATTTCTGGGCACTCTATTCTGTTCCACTCATCTATGTGTCTGTTTTTGTGCCAGTACCATACTGTCTTGAAGATGACAGCTTTGTAATAGAGCCGGAAGTCCGGAATTGTGATGCCGCCAGCTTTGCTTTTCTTTTTCAATATTCCTCTGGGTATTCGGGGTCTTTTCTGCTTCCATACAAATTTTAGGATTATTTGTTCCATTTCTTTGAAAAAAGTGGAAGGCATTTTGATGGAGATTGCTTTGAATGTGTAGATTGCTCTAGGTAGTATTGACATCTTCACAATATTTGTTCTTCTAATCCATGAGCATGGAACATTTTTCCATTTCTTTGTGTCTTCTTCAATTTCTTTCATGAGTATTTTATAGTTTTCTGAGTATAGATCCTTTGCCTCTTTGGTTAGATTTATTCCTAGGTATCTTATGGTTTTGGGTGCAATTGTAAATGGGATCGACTCCTTAATTTGCTCTCTTCTGTCTTGTTGTTGGTGTATAGGAATGCCACTGATTTCTGTGCATTGATTTTATATCCTGCCACTTGACTGAATTCCTGTATGAGTTCTAGCAGTTTTGGGGTGGAGTCTTTTGGGTTTTCCACACAAAGTATCATATCATCTGCAAACAGTGAGAGTTTGACTTCTTCTTTGACAATTTGGATGCCTTTGATTTCTTTTTGTTGTCTGTTTGCTGTGGCTAGGACTTCTAATACTATGTTGAATAGCAGTGGTGATAGTGGACATCCCTGCTGCATTCCTGACCTTAGAGGAAAAGCTCTTAGCTTTTCCCCATTGAGAATGATATTCGCTGTGGGTTTTTCATAGATGGCTTTTATGATATTGAGGTATGTACCCTCTATCCCTATACTCTGAAGAGTTTTGATCAAGAAAGGATGCTATACTTTGTCAAATGCTTTTTCTGCACCTATTGAGGGGATCATATGACTCTTGTTCTTTCTTTTGTTAATGTATTGTATCACGTAGATTGATTTGCGGATGTTGAACCAACCTTGCAGCCCAGGGATAAATCCCACTTGATCATGGTGAATAATTCTTCTAATGTACTGTTGGATCCTATTGGCTAGTACTTTGGTGAGAATTTTTGCATCCATGTTCATCAAGGATATTGGTCTGTAATTCTCCTTTTTGATAGGGTCTTTGTCTGGTTTTGGGATCAAGGTGATGGTGGCCTCATAAAACGAGTTTGGAAGTTTTCCTTCCATTTCCATTTTCTGGAACAGTTTCAGGAGAATAGGTATTAATTCTTCTTTAAATGTCTGAGAGAATTCCCCTGGGAAGCCATCTGGCCCTGGGCTTTTGTTTGTTGGGAGATATTTGATGACTGCTTCAATTTCCTTAGTGGCTATAGGTCTGTTCAGGTTTTCTATTTCTTCCTGGTTCAGTTTTGGTAGTTGATACACCTCTAGGAATGCACCCATTTCTTCCAGGTTATCTAATTTGCTGGCATAGAGTTGCTCATAATATGTTCTTATAACTGTTTGTATTTCTTTGGTGTTGGTTGTGATCTCTCCTCTTTCGTTCATGATTTTGTTGATTTGGGTCTTTTCTCTTTTCTTTTTGATAAGTCTGGCCAGCGGTTTATCAATCTTGTTAATTCTTTCAAAGAACCAGCTCCTAGGTTCATTGATCTGTTCTACTGTTCTTTTGGTTTCTAGTTCATTGATTTCTGCTCTGATCTTTATTATTTCTCTTCTCCTGCTCGGTTTAGGCTTTATTTGCTGTTCTTTCTCCAGCTCCTTTAGGTGTAGGGTTAGGTTGTGTATTTGAGACCTTTCTTGTTTCTTGAGAAAGGCTTGTATTGTTATATACTTTCCTCTCAGGACTGCCTATGTTGTATCCCAAAGATTTTGAACAGTTGTGCTTTCATTTTCATTGGTTTCCATGAATTTTTTAAATTCTTCTTTAATTTCCTGGTTGACCCATTCATTCTTTAGTAGGATGCTCTTTAGCCTCCATGTATTTGAGTTCTTTGCGACTTTCCTCTTGTGATTGAGTTCTAGTTTCAAATCATTGTGGTCTGAAAATATGCAGGGAATAATCCCAATCTTTTGGTACCGTTTGAGACCTGATTTGTGACCTAGGATGTGATCTATTCTCGAGAATGTTCCATGGGCACTAGAGAGGACTGTGTATTCTGTTGCTTTGGGATGGAATGTTCTAAATATGTCTGTGAAGGCCATTTGGTCCAGTGTTTCATTTAAAGTCTTTATTTCCTTGTTGATCTTTTGCTTAGATGATCTGTCCATTTCAGTTAGGGGGGTGTTAAAGTCCCCCACTATTATTGTGTTGTTGTCAATGTGTTTCTTTCCTTTTGTTATTAATTGCCTTATAAAAGTGTCAGCTCCCATGTTAGGGGCATAGATATTTACAATTGTTAGATGTTCTTGTTGGATAGACCGTTTAAGTAAGATATAGGGTCCTTCTTCATCTCTTATTACAGTCTTTGTTTTAAAATCTAATTTGTCTGATATAAGAATTGCCACCCCAGCTTTCTTTTGGTGTCCATTAGCATGGTAAATTGTTTTCCACCCCCTCACTTTCAATCTGGGGGTGACTTTGGGTCTAAAATGAGTCTCTTGCAGACAGCATATCGATGGGACTTGTTTTTTAATCCAATCTGATAGCCTGTGTCTTTTGATTGGGGCATTTGGTCCATTTACGTTCAGTGTAACTATTGAAAGATTGGAATTTAGTGCCATTGTATTGCCTGTAAGGTGACTGTGACTGTATATTTTTTGTGTTCCTTTCTGATCTATGCTGCTTTTAGGCTCTGTCTTTGCTTAGAG
The DNA here is from genome assembly GCF_003265705.2 of Callorhinus ursinus. Classification (NCBI taxonomy): domain Eukaryota; kingdom Metazoa; phylum Chordata; class Mammalia; order Carnivora; family Otariidae; genus Callorhinus; species Callorhinus ursinus. The sequence continues at coordinate 2,661,804 of NW_027397135.1, forward strand.
GACCCCTTTCAATATTTCTTTCAGGGCTGGTTTTGTGTCTGCAAATTCCTTTAGTTTTTGTTTGTCCTGGAAGATTTTTACCTCTCCTTCTATTTTCAATGAGAGCCTAGCTGGATATAGTATTCTTGGCTGCATATTTTTCTCGTTTAGTGCTCTAAAGATATCAGGCCAGTCCTTTCTGGCCTGCCAGGTCTCTGTGGATAGGTCTGTTGCCAATCTAATGTTTCTACCATTGTAGGTTACATAGCTCTTCTCCTGAGCTGCTTTCAGGATTTTCTCTTTGTCTCTGAGATTCGTTGGTTTTACTATTAGATGTCAGGGTCTTGACTTATTTTTATTGATTTTGAGAGGGGTTCTCTGTGCCTCCTGAATTGTAATGCCTGTTTCCTTCCCCACATTAGGGAAGTTCTCTGCTCTAATTTGCTCCAATATACTTTCTGCCCCTCTCTCTCTTTCTTCTTCTTTTGGGATCCCAATTATTCTAATGTTGTTTCATCTTATCGTATCGCTTATCTCTCGAATTCTGCCCTCGTGATCCTGTAGTTGTTTATCTCTCTTTTTCTCAGCCTCTTTATTTTCCATCATTTGCTCTTCTATATCGCTGATTCTCTCTTCTGCCTCATTTATCCCAGCAGTTAATGCCCCCATTTTTCATTGCACCTCATTAATAGCCTTTTTGATTTCGACTTGGTTTGATTTTAGTTCTTTTATTTCTCCAGTAAGGGTTTCTCTAATAATTTCCACGCTTTTTTCAAGCCCAGCTAGTATCTTTAAAGTCATTATTTTGAACTCTAGTTCTGACATTGTACTAATGTCCGTATTGAGTAGGTCCCTGGCAGATGGTACTAACTCTTGTTCTTTTTGCTGAGGTGATTTTTTTCGTTTTGTCATTTTGTCCAGAGGAGAACAGATAAATGAGAGAACAAAATGCTAACAGGTTAACAACGTCCCCAGCAAATATACTTTATAGAAATCAGAAAAGATCTGAAACCAGGGGAAAAGAAAGGGAAAGAAAGAAAAAAGAAAGAGAAAAAAAGAAAAGGAAAAAGATAAAAACAAACAAAAACAGAACAAAACAAAAAAAACAGAATATGATCAAATATTATCAGGCTAGTGCATAGAGCAGTGCCACACACTAGATTTTGGGTGTATTTTGGTCTGTTAGAAGAAAGTGCCTCCTAAAATTTTAAAGGAAGAAAGACATATATGTACAAAATAAGGGTTGATACAATGAAGGTTTGGAAGATGACTGTAAAGATGAAACTTATAAAAGGTTTTATAGGCAGAATTTATAAGAAGTTGTTTGAAAGAAGATTTAAAAAAAAGAAAATAGAAAAGAAAAAAAAATGGGAGAGACTGTGATCAGGCAGGAGACTAGAACAAAGCCATACACTAATGATTTAGGGTATATTTTGATCTGTTAGAAGAAACTGTATATCAAAATTTTAAAGAGAGAGGAACATATATATGCCAAAAATAAGGGTAACTACTATGAAGGGATAAAATATTACTCTAAAAATGAAAAATAAAAAATGTTTTTTTTTAAAAAGGGATTGATAAGATGTTGTTTGAAAAAGGGAAAAATAAAAATTCAAAAAAACCCAAAAAAATAGTTTAAAAAATTAACTTTGAAAAACTAATGAATCATGGTAAAAAAGCCATGAATTCTATGTGCAGTATTCCCCTAGCTCTGGAGTTCTCCCATTCTCCTTGATCGGTAAACTTGGTCTTGGCTTGCTGGCCATTCATGCTGATCTTCTGGGGGAGGGGCGTGTTGCCGTGGTTCCCAAATGTCTTTGCTGGAGGCAGAATTGCCTCGCCCTTGTCGGTCTGGGCTAAGGAAGCTGCTTGGGTTTGCTCTCAGGAGCTTTTGTTCCCTGCAAGCTGTTGGTACAGCTTTGGAGGACCAGGGTGAAAATGGTAGCCTCCTACTCTCTGCCCGGAGGAGCTGAGAACTTGGGACTCTGCTCCTCAGTGCACCCCCATAGAAAAGCAGTCAATCACTCCCGTCTCCCCGGTCTCCGGCCGCACTCCGTGCTCACCCGGCCTTGACTGAGCATTTCTATCTATGGCCCCCGACCCCGTGTGGAGTCTCGAAACGCAGCAGATCCCTGCGGTGCACTCCCGCGCCGCTCTTCCTGGGGGAGGGAGGGGAGTCGCCCCGGCTCTGCTGTTTGTTGGGTCCCTGCTGGAGGCGCAGTGCCCCAACTGGGCCGCAGATCACAGTTTATGGCCACCCCGAGCTGAGAGCCCGTGCCTCGGCTCCGTCTCTGCAGCCGGCTTCCCCGCTCCGATACCTGGGAGCTCTGCTGCTCTCAGGCACCCCCGGTCTTTCTGTGACCCCGAGGGTCCTGAGACCACACTGTCCCGCGAGGGTTCCACCCCCTTCTTAGCCTCTGGAGCGACGTACCTCAGTGGAGCCGACTTCTAAAAGTTCCAATTTTGTGCTCCATGGCTCTATCACTTGACAGAAGCGGCCAATGGAGGCCCCCTCCCCCGCCGTCTGTCCTTCCGAATATCACCTCGGATTCACTTCTCCCCAAGTCCTACCTTCTAGTAAGTGGTCACTTCTCTGTTCAGAGAGTTGTTGCTACTCTCTTCTTCGATCTCCTGTTGAGTTCGTAGGTGTTCAGAATGGTTTGATCCCTATTCAGCTGAATTCCTGAGACCAGACGAAATCCAGGTCTCCTACTCCCCCGCCATCTTACTCCGCCCCATAATATGTTCTTATAATTGTTTGTATTTCTTTGGTGTTGGTTGTGATCTCTCCCCTTTCTTTCATGATTTTGTTGATTTGGTCATTTCTCTTTTCTTTTTGATAAGTCTGGCCAGGGGGTTTATCAATCTTGTTAATTCTTTCAAAGAACCAGCTCCATATTTCGTTGATCTGTTCTACTGTTCTTTTGGATTCTCTTTCATTGATTTCTGCTATGATCTTTATTATTTCTCTTCTCCTGCTGGGATTAGGCTTTTTGTGCCATTTTTTCTCTAGCTCCTTTAGGTCTATGGTGAGGTTGTGTATTTGAGACTTTTCTTATTTCTTGAGAAAGGCTTGTATTGCTATGTACTTTCCTCTTAGGACTGCCTTTGCTGCATCCCAGAGATTTTGAACGGTTGTGTTTTCATATTCAGTGGTTTCCATGAATTTTCTTAATTCTTCTTTAATTTCCTGTTTGACCCATTCATTCTTTAGTAGGATGCTCTTTAGTTTCCATGTATTTGAGTTCTTTCTGTCTTTCCTCTTGTGATTGAGTTCTAGTTTCAAAGCATTGTGGTCTGAAAATGTGCAGGGAATAATCCCAATCTTTTGGTACCAGTTGAGACCTGATTTGTGACCTAGGATGTGATCTATTCTCGAGAATGTTCCATGGGCACTAGAGAAGACTGTGTATTCCGTTGCTTTGGGATGGAATGTTCTGAATATGTCTGTGAAGTCCATTTGTTCCATTGTGTCATTTAAAGTCTTTATTTCCTTGTTGATCTTTTGCTTAGATGATCTGTCCATTTCAGTTAGGGGGGCTGTTAAAGTCCCCCACTATTATTGTTTTGTTGTCAATGTGTTTCTTTCCTTTTGTTATTAATTGCCTTATATAATTAGCTGCTCCCATGTTAGGGGCATAGATATTTACAATTGTTAGATGTTCTTGTTGGATAGACCCTTTAAGTAAGATATAGTGTCCTTCCTCATCTCTTATTACAGTCTTTGTTTTAAAATCTAATTTGTCTGATGTAAGGATTGCCACCCCAGCTTTCTTTTGGTGTCCATTAGCATGGTAAGTGGTTTTCCACCCCCTCACTTTCAATCTGGGGGTGTCTTTGGGTCTAAAATGAGTCTCTTGCAGACAGCATATGGATGGGTCTTGTTTTTTAATCCAGTCTGATAGCCTGTGTCCTTTGATTGGGGCATTTAACCCATTTACATTCAGGGTAACTATTGAAAGGTATGAATGTAGTGCCATTGTATTCCCTGTAAGGTGACTGTTACTGAATATTGTCTGTGTTCCTTTCTGGTCTATGTTACTTTTAGGCTCTCTCTTTGCTTAGAGGACCCCTTTCAATATTTCTTGTAGGGCTGGGTTTGTGTTTGCATATTTCTTTAGTTTTTGTTTGTCCTGGAAACTTTTTACCTCTCCTATTTTCAATGACAGCCTAGCTGGATATAGTATTCTTGGCTGCATATTTTTCTTGTTTAGTGCTCTGAAAGTATCACACCAGTCCTTTATGTTCTGCCAGATCTCTGTGGATAGGTCTGTTGCCAATCTAATGTTTCTACCATTGTAGGTTACATATCTCTTCTCCCAAGCTGCTTTCAGGATTTTCTCTTTGTCTCTGAGACTCGTAAGTTTTACTATTAGATGTCGGCATGTTGACCTATTTTTATTGATTTTTGGAGGGTTTCTCTGTGCCTCCTGGATTTTGATTCCTGTTTCCTTCCCCAAATTAGGGAAGTTCTCTGCTTTAATTTGCTCCAATATACCTTATGTCCCCTCTCTCTTTCTTCTTCTTCCGGGTTCCCAATTATTCTAATGTTGTTTTGTCTTACAGTATCGCTTATCTCTCAGATTTTGCCCTCAGGATCCAGTAGTTGTTTATCTCTCTTTTTCTCAGCTTCGTTATTTTCCATCATTTGGTCTTCTATATCACTGATTCTTTCTTCTGCCTCACTTATCCTAGCAGTTACTGCCCCGATTTTTTTTTAAGATTTTATTTATTTATTCATAAGATACAGAGGTAGAGAGAGAGGCAGAGGGAGAAGTAGGTTCCTTGCTGAGCAGGGGGCCCAATGCGGGACTCGATCCCAGGACCCTGGGATCATGACCCGAGTCGAAGGCAGATGCTTAACCATCTGAACCACTCAGGTGCCCTGCCCCCATTTTTGATTGCACCTCATTAATAGCTTTTTTGATTTCGACTTGGTTAGATTTTAGTTCTTTTATTTCTCCAGAAATGATTTCTCTAATAACTTCCATGCTTTTTTCAAGCCCAGCTAGTATCTTTAAAATCATGATTCTGAACTATAGGTCTGACATCGTACTAATGTTCATAGTGAGTAGGTCCCTGGCAATCAGTACTACCTCTTGTTCTTTTTGCTGAGGTGATTTTTTCCGTCTTGTCATTTTGTCCAGAAGGAACAGATGAATGAGAGAACAAAATGCTAACAGGGTAACAACTTCCCCAGAAAATATACTCTAAACAAATCAGAAAAGATTTGAAGCCCGGGGAAAAGAAAGGGAAAGAAATAAAAAAGAATAAGAATATAAAAAAGAAAAAGAAAAAGATAAAAACAAACAAAAACAGAAGAAAACAAAACCAAACCAAAAAAAAACAGAATATGATCAGATATGATCAGGCTGGTGCATAGATCAGTGCCACACACTAGATTTTGGATGTATTTTGGTCTGTTAGAAGAAAGTGCCTCCCAAAATTTTAAAGAAAGAAAAACTTATATGTGTACAAAAATAAGGGTTGATATGATGACGGGATGGAATATGACTGTAAAGATGAAAATTATAAAAAATTTTATAAAAGGAATTGATAAGATAAGAAGTTGTTTGAAAAAAGAAAGAAGAGGATTTAAAAAAAAAAAGGGAGAGAATGTGATCAGGAAGGAGACTAGAACAAAGCCATATACTAGAGATTTAGGGTATATTTTGATCTGTTAGAAGAAACCATATCTTGAAATTTTAAAGAGAGAACTTATATATATATGCCAAAAATAAGGGTAACTATTATGAAGGGATAGAATATGACTCTAAAAATGAAAATGAAAAATAAAAATGTTTTTTTTTCAAAAAGGGATTGATAAGATGTTGGTTGTAAAAGGGAAAACGAAAAATTTAAAAAAAAAAGACAGTTAAAAAAATTAGCTTTGAAAGAGTAAAGAATCATGGGAAAAAGCCATGGATTCTATGTGCAGTATTCCCCTAGCTCTGGAGTTCTGCCATTCTCATTGATCGGTAAACTTGGTCTTGGCTGGCTGTTCTTGCTGATCTTCTGGGGGAGAGGCCTGTTGCCATGGTTCCCAAATGTCTTTGCTGGAGGCAGAATTGCCCTGCCCTTGCCAGGGGCGGAGCTAAGTAATCTGCTCGAGTTTGCTCTAGGGAACTTTTGTTCCCTGCAAGCTCTTGGTACAGCTTTGGAGGATGAGAGTGAAATGGTGGCCTCCCAATCTCTGCCCCTGAGGAGCTGAGAATTCGGGGCCCCGCTCCTCAGTGCACCCCCAGAGAGAAGCAATCACTCCCGTCTCCCCGGTCTCTGGCTGCACTCCGTGCTCACCCGGCCTATGAAAGAGCGTTTCTATCTCTGGCACCCGACTCGGTGTGGAGTCTCCAAACCCAGCAGATGCCTGCAGTGCGCTCCCACGCTGCTCCTCCCGGGGAAGGAAGGGGGGGGTCTCCCCGGATCTGCCACTTGTTGGGTCCCTGCTGGAGGAGCAGTGGCCCGAATGTCACTGATCACAGTTTATGGCCACCCCGAGCTGTGAGCCTGTGCCTCGGCTCCGTCTCTGCAGCCGGCTTCTCCGCTTTGATACCTGGGAGCTCCGCTGCACTCAGGCACCCCCGGTCTTTCTGTGACCCCAAGGGTCCTCAGAGCACACTGTCTCACGAGGGTTCCACCCCCCGCTTAGCCACTGGAGCGACATCCCTCAGCGGAGCCGACTTCTAAAAGTTCCGGTTTTGCGCTCCGCGGCTCTAGCACTTGCCACTAGCGGCCGACGGAGGCCCCCTCCCCTGCCATCTATCCTCCTGAATATCGCCTCGGATTTACTTCTCCGCACATCCTACCTTCTAGAAAGCGGTCGCTTTTCTGTTCAGAGAGTTGTTATTCTTTTCTTCGATCTCCTGTTGAGTTCATAGGTGTTCAGAATGGTTTGATCCCTATCCAGCTGAATTCCTGAGACCGGATGAAATCCAGGTCTCCTACTCCTCCGCCATCTTGCTCTGCCCCCCGTACTCTTTTTTTTTTTTTTTTAACCAACCTCTCCATATTCCCCCCACCCCTCACCCTAGCCCCTGGCAACCACTTTTCTACTTTCTAGTCTGTTTCTTTTGACTTTTTTTCTTTTCTTTCTTTCAAGATTCCACATGTAAGTGATACCATGAAATATTTGTCTTTCTCTGTTTGGTTTATTTTACTTTGCATAATGCCCTCAAAGTCCACCCATGTTGTCTCAACTAGCAGGATATCCTTTCACATTGCTGAATAATACTCCATTGTAAACATATATCACATCTTCTTTGTCTATTTATCCATTGGTGGATGCTCAGGTTGTTTCCATATCTTAGCTATTGTGAATCACGCTGCAATAAACATCAAAGCTTCTGTAGAACAAAAAATCTGTCAACAAAATGAAGGCAACCTACAGAATGGGAGAGAATATTTGCAAATCACATTATCTGATAAGGGGTTAATATCCAAAATATTATAAAAAGGTATAAGAACTCATACAGCTCAAGAGAAAAACCCTAAAGAATCCAATTTAAAAATGGGCAGAGGAACTGAATAGACATTTTTCCAAAGAAGACTGACAGTCAACAGGTACATGAAAGGGTGCTCAAATCACTAATCAGGGAAATGCAAATCAAAACCATAATGAGATATCACCTGACACTTGTTAGAATGGTTGTTATAAAAAAGACAAGAGGTAACAGGTGTTGGTGAGAATGTGGAAAAAAGATAACCCTCATGCACTGTTGGTAGGAATATAAATTGGTGCAACCACCACGGAAAACAGTATGGAGGTTCCTCAAAAAATTAAAATGAGAACTACCATATGACCGAGCAATCCCAATTCTGGGTATTTATCCAAAGGAAATGAAAACAGGATATTGACCAGGTATGTCCAATCCCATGTTGATTGCAACATTACTTACAATAGCTAAGACAGATTGTCTCAATATCCATTAAAACACTAGGCATACTTAGGTAGAATTTAAAAAGTCCGTTCTGATACTCATCTTTGATATTCTAAGAGGATAGTGTCTAATAAGGGACTTTTCCATTATTTCTCCTCTTTCAGGCTCGGTGGTTTATCATCTGTACCACATAAAGAGCTATGTCCTATCAGGAGCCTTCTTTCTTTTTTGCTTTGGTTCACACTGTCTTCTTTTTTTTTTAATTTAAATTCAATTAGCCAAGGTATAGTACATCATTAGTTTTTTTTGTCTTTTAAGTGTTTTATTGTTATGTTATTCACCATACATTACATCATTAGTTTTTTAAATAATTTTTTATTGTTATGTTAATCACCATACATTACACCATTAGTTTTTGATGTAGTGTTCCATGATTCATTGTTTGTGCATAACACCCAGTGCTCCACGCAGAACGTGCCCTCTTTAATACCCATCACCAGGCTAACCCATCCCCCCATCCCCCTCCCCTCTAGAACCCTGTTTGTTTTGCAGAGTCCATTGTCTCTCATGGTTCATCTCCCCCTCCAATTTCCCCCCCTTCATTCTTCCCCTCCTGCTATCTTCTTCTTCTTCTTCTTTTTTCTTAACATATATTGCATTATTTGTTTCAGAGGTACAGATCTGTGATTCAACAGTCTTGCACAATTCACAGTGCTCACCATAGCACATACCCTCCCCAATGTCTATCATCCCTCCCACCCCACCCCCACTCCAGCAACCCTCAGTAGTACATCATTAGTTTTTGATATAATGGTCAATCATTCATTAGTTGAGTATATCACGTGCCCTCTTTAATGCCCATCACCCAGTTACCCCATGCCCCCACCCACCTCTCTTTCCACAACCCTCAGTTTGTTTCCCAGAGTCAAGAGTCTCATGTGGTTTGTCTCCCTCTCTGATTTCTTCCCATTCAGTTTTCCCTCCCTACCCTTATTGTCCTCTGCACAATTCCTTATGTTCCACATATGAACGAAACCATATGATAACTATGTTTCTCTGATTGACTTATTTCATTTAGCATAATACCCTACAGTCCCATCCATGCCAATGGTATTTGGTAGATATTCATCCTTTCTGATGGCTGCGTAATATTCCATTGTATATATAAACCACACCTTCTTTATCCATTCATCCAGTTGAAGGGCATTTTGGATCCTTCCACAATTTGGCTATTGTGGACATTGCTGTTATGAACATTGGGGTGCATGTGCTCCTTCTTTTCACTACATCTGTGTCTTTGGGGTAAATACCCTAATAGTGCAATTGCTGGGTCATAGGGTAGCTCTATTTTTAATGTCCCAAGGAACCTCCATACTGTTTTTCAGAGTGGCTGTACCAGCTTGCATTCCCATCAACAGTGTAAGAGGGTTCCCCTTTCTCCTCATCACCAACATTTGTTGTTCCCTATCTTGTTAATTTTAGCCATTCTGACTGGTGTAAGGTGGTATCCCATTGTGGTTTTGATTTGTATTTCCCTGATGGCAAATGATGTGGAGCATTTTTTCATGTGTCTTTTGGCCATTTGTATGTCTTCTTCGGAGAAGTGTCTGTTCATGTCTTCTGCCCATTTCTTCACTGGATTGTTTTTTGGGTATTGAGTTTGAGAAGTTGAGCCTTATTTCTATTTGCACTTTCCCTCTGTATTTGAATATTTTTTGTTCACAGTTTGATTCAAGAACAAGTATTTTATCACATTTTTTGTCTAGCAGTTCTTTTCTTTCAATTAATATTATTTTGTTACACAAGTAATTCATGTTCACTATAGGAAGCAGACCATACAGATGAGAAAGTAAAACTCATTAAGTCTACCATCTAGAGAAAGCAGTAGTTGACATTTCTTTTGTATGGAACCATCCAGAAGTTTTATGCATGACTGAAATACATATATGTGTTTATATAAAGGTGGCTCTTCTATACACGTTTTTTAGTTACCTCTTTTTTTTACTCAAAAATATACTGTTATATTGTCTCCATGTCAATAAAGATACAAAAGTTTTAAATGTCTGCACCATACTTTTTGTATGTTTGTACCATAATTAATCAATTCTCTTTGGAGACCATTTAGTTTCATTATTTTTACTAAAGAGTGCTGCTTTAAGTTTCAGGTTTGGGATTGATTTTATCCTACTTGCCAACTCAGAAATAAGCCAAGTATTATGTTATGGATGCTGGCAGACACAAAACTTCTGGACATCAGCTTGTGCACTGGTTCTCCTGGCCCCCAAACTTCACAGCAGCGATTCCATGGGCCCAGATGGATGTTGTGCACACAGCGAGTTTAGGGAATCCACTTCTATGTAAGCAGTAAGAAAGCCTGCTCTTTGTCCCAGGAGATATTACCTCATCCTTCAAGGTCACCTGCCTTGAGCATAAGCCTGAGAAATAGCCTGGGTAGAGTGGTAGATGTTGTCTTCTTGGCATATGCAGCAAGATGTGTAGGAGCACAAGAGAACCGTGAAGGGCTCTCCCCTAATAATACATATCTTGCCTATACATTTTTAAATAAACTTTGGGTAAATTCCAAGGACTGAAATCACTCAACCAAAGTGTTTGCACTGTTATAGACTTTCCATACCTGTTACCAAATCATCTTTTAGAAACTTATCCTTGCACGTTTGCTTTCTTAATTGTGTTCTGTAAAATGATTATTGCTGTTGACTTGCTAGCAGTAATGACTTCTTTCATTTGAGTCCTCAGGCCCATGTTGGTGTTCTCTTTTCCAGGGATATGTCTCATTTGCATTAGCAGGGAGGGTATTGTAACAGATCCATTTTCTGACTGGTGTCAAGCTTAAAACAGATCACATGCCCCAGGTTGGTGGGAACAGGAATGCTTCGTACAGCATCATCTCTCCCCTTCTGCTATAGGTCAAGTCTCTTCCTATCCAGGAGGCCCAGGCCCCTGCCTTCTCATTTGATCTAACACTATGGACAGGTGGTATGTTGTGGCTGTGTGCTAGTAGGTGAATTTAGTGACATTTCAAGGCATTCTGAAAATACTAAGTAATGCTTTGGATTGATTTTGTCAAAGAATACAATTATTTGACATAAGTCTCATTGAAAACAGATGTGGAAACATGCAATTCTGACTTTTTTACTATCCTTCCCTGGGGGCTCTTGGCTTATGCCAATCTGAATTTTAATGTGGAAAGTTTCAGTCTCTTTTTTTTCAGGTATGGGTATGTTGTCTTTAATACATAGGAAAACATTGGGAGAAGACCCCTGAGCAGTAGCTAACACTGTTAAAAGTAAGACTGAACCATCAGAGGGCTAAATAAATAGGAAAGATTTGTCCTTGGATCAAGGCCTCGCAGAGGACAGGACTGCAGTGCATGCATCTTGACAGAGGCTGGGGCCAGTGGTTTGGGGCAGGGGAAACTCTGTTTTTATCATAAGCTCTTCCTATGACTTTGGCGTATTCTCTTTTTGGTTTTCTGTTAAATGAGAATGCAAATATCTGACCCTGCCCTCAATTTGAGAATCACCTGAAAAATCCTTGTTTTTATTTATGTGTGTTGAGACCCAAGTATAGAATCCAGGCAGCATTTTATGTCCCCCCGAGAGCCTTGCCCTTCATCCCCCAGTAGTGGTTCTCCATGGTTTGCCCATGGGTTTCCTGGCACTGGAAACAGATCAGTTGAAATGGATTACCTGTTGGCCAGATACGGTGTCTCCTTGAAGTGAACGAGCTGGGTATTCTGCAGAGGGAGATCCTGACTACTATACCCTCCAGGTGTAGTATTTTTGTCCCCATGCTGGGGAAGCATGTCCTTTTCTACTAGAATATTTGATAGAAAATCCATAGTGTCTAAAGAGCTAAATTAGAAGGAAAGTGTCCCTAATTTTCTTCCTGATCTTGTGGTAATGTTCATAAAGAGTATTCTCCAGGCAGACACAATTAGTCATTCTTATGGGTGGAAATTTGCATCCCTCCCCTCTCCAAAATTCATATATTGAGACTCTTCACCCCCAATGTAACTGCATTTGGAGATGGGGCCTGAGAGGAGGTGATGAATGTTAAATGAGGTCATAAAGATGGGACCCTAATCTGATAGGATTGGTGCCTTTAAAAGAAGAGAGACATCCAAGCTTTCTCTCTCCACTGTGGGAAAACATAGCCAGGAGGCAGCTAACTGCAATCCAGAAAGGGAGTTCTTACCAGAAACAGACCATGCCAGACCCTGACCTGGGACTTCTAGACTTCAAAACTGTGAGAAAATACATTTCTGTAGTTGAAGCCACATGGTCTCTGGTATTTTGTCATTGCAGCCTAAGCAGACAGGCTAACAGAGTCATGAAAGCACTCCAGCAACAGCCACTATCACTGGGCAGGAGGAAATCCAATCACCTTTTGAGATGACTTGTCAAATGTGTCCAAGAGCAGTATTTCACCCTGACTGGCCTCAGACCAATCCTCTCAAATCTTTTCTTGGGAAAGCACAAATGCTAGGTAACAACAACAGAGCAGAATATTATTATTTTTTGTTCTTTGTAATGCTGAGCTGTTTTTCATTTTTCTGTGAAACTTATGCAGATCCCAACTAACCAGACGTTCATCAACTTTATAGGAAGTGCTTACTGAATCATGTGCCTTGAGATCCATACTAAAGTTTTCTGAAAGCAGATAAATAATATTTACCATGGAATATGTGTACATGGCATTATTATTGGTGTCCATAAACATTTGTTGTATGATTAGTAAGAGGATGATTAGTAATGAATGGAATCTGAACTACCATGTTGTCTGGTCAATATTCCAGATTATTCCACATTTCTTCTATCTTTGCAATAACCATACTTACCCAAGGTTTTCTATACATTTTTCTTCAAATAACCTAAAGAAGCCTGACCAGGATACCTTCATCCAGTTCCATCTGTAAAGGATGAAAGCTTTAGAAGTGGGCATCTTAAGGACCATCCTTACACGTACAGTGTAGTCCTCTGGATCTCTATGTGTGGATGGCTTTCTTAGGCCCCCTGTCACAGATGAGATGTTCAAATCATTTAAATCAGTTTCATATGTTTCAAAGGAGTGCAATATTCTACTAGTTATAAGCTTAAGAAGCTGCATCTTTTGTTTGGAAATACCAGAATACTCAGCTCACAGAGGCTTGAACCAATAGCTGTATATTTCTTTGTATATGTCACAAAGACTAGAGGTAGACTGTCCAGGGCTGATACCCTGACTCAGTGATCTTTTAGCTCTGTAGTTTTTTGGTCTTTTTTTTTTTTTAATGTTTTCCAGATGGCTTTTGCCCCTTCAGCCATAACATCTGCTTTCCAGTCAGCAAGAAATGGGAAAGGCACATCTTTGCTTTTTTATTTTTGAACCCATAATAAAGCCCAAGGAGTTGTGCCTTTGTCTCCTTGGCCAGAACTACATTGTATGGCCACCCTTACATGCAAAGACAAGAAGAAGGCAAGGAAGAGCTTGGTTGAGAATGTGTGTTGAATGAACCAACATCACATATCTTCCATGTTATCTTAAGAAGAGGAAGATTTTGGAGAACCCCAAATAAGACTTGGAGAGGTAGAAAGAAAAGTAACTTCTGAGAGTTCAGCAGCAAGAAGTTATGGGCATTCCTCTCATGGTCCCACTTAACTTAGCTCCATAGAGGCTCAAGTCTGTGTCACCTTGTTCCAATCTGAATGACCAACCTAAGATCATCAGGTGCCCCTTCAATGTGAACCAATCATGACTGGGGTTCTGCTGGCTGAGGGTAAAGGGTTGGGTATTCAAATGTGGGTTCACATATCTGACCTTTAGAAATGGTTTTGGAGACCTTGGAGAACAGACCTCTGGTCTAAGCATCCAAAGGTGGGCTTGAATCCCAGTTCTGGGGCTATGACTTTGGGAAAATCATCCCTTAGACTTCCATTACTTCATCTGTGAAGTAAGAATAAAACTTTCCATAGATTAAGTGAGAAAATGGAATAAGCACTTTCTGGAAAGCATGAAGCCTTGTGTACATAGGTGTTACTATGATTTTTAGAACAGTGCCAGGATGTCACTGCCTTATCTGGTCATTGATATGTTTCACGTAACTGAACATCTCATGAACATAGGCAATTGATATTTACAAGAGTCTTCTTTGCTATAGTCCATCCTTAGATTTTTCCAGGCCTATTGTCACCTCTCCCCAGCCATATTCTCTTTCATTACTGGGTGGAAAGAGATATGTATGTGTATGGGGTATGTGTCAGCTGGAAGCAATAGCCATGTCCCACGATCCCTTCTGCAGTGGATGGTGAATAGAGGAGGCAAAACTTAATTTTGCCTTGCTCACCGGAGATCACACAGAACCCAAAGGGTTAAAAGCAATATTCACATGAGCTGCACAATGAAGTCTCTATAACACTGTCCAGTGAGATAGTCACTTGACCACATCACATTCAGTGAGGTAATGGTCCCACATGCATCCTCTTCTCCTTGGTGGAAGGTCCATAAAATATAAATAAATGATCAAGTTACAGTATGAACTCTGAATGACCAATTTTGGTTCAAGTAAAGGCCTTCTCCTACCTCATAGTTCCCTGATCTTTCAGCAACAGCTTGCTACCTTTTAGAAACAGACTGTCTAGCCATGTTTTCACCTTCTGCCCTTGTCAGGATGGAGTGAGTACAAGTTGGAGGCCCAAACACACATGCAGCCACACACTAATGGCCTTGAATGTGTTTCTTCTTCCAAGAGCCTTTGGTCAATGTTCTGGCTGCCCCCAGAAGGGAAAGAAAAGGGAACAGTGTGTAATGTCAATAGCAAATGCAATAGACAATCTGCAAAAGGGAGCTACTGATCTGACCTCCACAGTATGCTAGCTACAAAATTAAAGGGACAAGACAGGGCTCCTACTACTAAAGAGAATGGCAATATCATCTTCAATTTCACCATCCTCTTAGTTTTCCTTTGGCATAGATTATTTAAAGTCTGTCATGAGTCTTTGCAAGTTCATAAAACAACTTGCATGTGCTATCTTATTTTACTCAGGTCTATCTGCATTCCATGGGAAAAGGAGAATGAAGGAATTAGGGCTTCAGCATTTCTCAAGGGACTCTTTGGTGACAGTTTGCATGGGGTTGACAGGGAAGGAAGTGGACATAAACTTATAAAGCTGCTGCTCTGACCAGAAATGGAAGCCACTCTTTCCCATGGGAATGTTGGTTTTGATAAAGAAAAAGGACAAGGTTATTCTTCTTTGTCTTATTTCTCTGGTTCCCCTGGTGTTTGCTTTTCCCTCCAAATTAAGTAAGGCCAAACTGCATTAATGTAACCAGTACATTCCTTCCTAGGCAGATATTGTCTAAGTGCCACCAACTCCTGCTTTTGAGGGAGGCTTTAGCGTTGGATCTGGCTAATGTCCTTCTATGATCCAAAGGCTGCCTCAGAGGTCCAATGGGTTGGCTATTTGACCTGTAAACTTCAGCCATCCTGGGCCTGAGACTCAACTTTTTTCTGGTCATCACTGGCTTGAAGGTCTGCACTCTGGAGTTATTGGACAAGGTCCTGGATAGTCCCTACTGCATCTTTGTGTGAATTACCAAAGGCTCCCTGCTCTTGGCACACCAACTAGAAAGCATCTGTGGACTGAAGCAGCTGAGGCAGGGTACGTGTGAAGGGCAGGCTTGTACTAAGCCTCCAGGTGTACCCCTCTACCCTCACAAAGATACATGTTGTAAGCCTGGTTGGTGGTGGCAACACCTTTAATCTCTCTCTTTGCCAAAATGTCACAAAGAGGTTGGCCACAGGGCAAGTCGGTCAGTGCTAGTTCTCCAGGCTTCTTGGACTTCTGCATCAGGCAACTGCAACATCTTGGCATGGACAAAGACAGCTCAGACTTTAAACTCATTCATTCATTCAACAAATACTTATTAAATACCTACCAAATTCCAGGCACATATAAGGTGGTGGAATACAGACATGGTCCCAATGCTCATGGGCCAAGTAGTCTAGGTGGATGACACATAAAGTAATCTCATCATGTATGAGTGCTAAGGAAGTAATGAGAGCAAAAATAACATCAAACCAGGGAGTGAGACTTGGGTTGGAGAAGTAATAATACCACGAAGGATAAGACTAAGCCAAGGTCAAGAGAATGAACAGTCCAATCTGAAAGGAACCCTTCATATGTCAAGGCTACAGGGCAAAAAAGGACAGACACTCTCCAGGAACCAAGAGGAGACTGGTGTGAGGGAATGAAGCTAGAAAAGTGGAGAAAGCACAAAGTTAGGTTATTGGAATATGCACAAGACAGATCATTGTAGGTCAGGTCAAGGCTTTTCAACATTTTCTTCATGTAGTGGGAGGGACTGAAAGGCTTTAAGCAAGACAATGATGTCATGGTTTGGTTTGGGATTCATGAAGATTGCATGGCTGATAGCTCTAGTTGTAGTATGTTGTATTATCTGCCTGGTGTAGCTCTATGATGAACCTCCCTGACTGGAGATAAGTATAAGGGTGGTGGACTCCACACATTTAGGGTCTCTTGTCCCCATGCCTTTTTCATCATGGCCCTTTGCCTATGTCTCCACAAAATACTAAACCCCACATCTACAAAGGGACCTTCTTAACTTGGGTTTCCCACTTAAGTGTTGCAGGAATTTTTTCCTTCAGTGCCCACATGTTCTTGGTCATGCCCCTTCGAAGAATGAAGAGATAGAGCAGGCAGAGTGGTGGGCAGCAAAGCAAAGTTTATTTAGTGGTAGTAAAGTTTATTGAGTGAGAGTACAAAGCACCTGAAGAGGGAGGGGACCCAAGAAGGTTGCCACTGGAGTTTCTAAGTCTAGGGGTTTTTATGGGCTTGTTGGTGGACTGTTTTAATCTGATTAACCCTCTATGCATCTGTCGTCCAATCGGGTTTTGTCATCTAACACGTGGGAAAGGGTGGAGGGCTCCTTCCAGGGTGGTGTAAAATCCTTTTAAGAATGGTTTCCTCTTAGTGCCCGGTCGGGGTGAGGGGGTGGCTTGTCCCTGCCTGCCTTTCTTGTAACTATCCATCATCAGCATTTCCCATTACCAAGCTCCAAGACATCCATAAGCAAACTTACGTGAAAAAGTGTGATTTGTGTCACTCCACTCTATAACCAATCAGTAACTCTTTACCAAGATTCAATCTCAAACTACCTGTGAACTTGATACATTGTATGTGTTAAGCTAAAGGCCAGAAATGCTGTTGCATTTACCTTTATGTCAGTACTAAATATGTGTTTTGTGTTTTTTCCAAGTGCTCCATTCTTACCAGACCCCAGAAGGTCAGCACACAGTGGTCTGATGAGCTGCTTGGAGTGTGTGTCATCGATGGGCCCTCCTGGAGATGCCGTGGCTGTACAGTCCCCTCAGGGGCCAGGCTGCATCTGGTGAAACTTCATTTCAACACAGGTGTTGATGACATGGTCAAGTCATGTAGAAATGAGAGTTTCAGTTGCTCTCCCCCTTGGTGGCCTGTCTAAACAGCTTCAAGAATGGAGGAATGGAGAAATTTCTGTCCCTGTACTCAAAGACATTTAAAGAAGGAGGGATGAATCCAAGCACCTGGAACCTTCAGTCAAGTCACATTTTTATCTATTTCATTGGTGTAATGGGAATGTGAAAGACTGAAACATACTTTAAGGATAAAGCTAGCTGTCTAGGGATCTTTTAGGGAGACAAAAGTTTTATTGAAAGTGTAGTATAGTCATGGGGAAAATCCTCAAATTAGTCTTATGGGTTCAAATCCCAACACTACCATTTCCTAGTTATGTGTTAGTCTGCTTGGACCGCCATACCAAAATACCATAAACAGGCTGGCAATATATGGTAAACAACAGAAACTTATTTCTTATAGTTCTGGAGGCTGGAAGCGTGTGATCAGGGTGCCAGCATTGTTGGGTTCTGGTGAGGTCTTTCTTTCTGGCTTAGCTGACTGCTTTCTCAGTGTGTCCTCACATGGAAGAGAGTGAGAGAGAGCTGCAATTATGAGCACCCAAAGTATAGTCAGGTGTCTCTTCTGATAAGTGTACTAATCTCATCATGAAGTCCCCACCCTCATGACTTCATGTAACCCTAATTCTCTCCCAAGGTCCCCATCTCTAAGTACCCTAACATTGGGGTTTAGGTTTAACACATGAAGTTTGGAGGGACACATTTAGTTCATAGGATTCTACCCCTGGACCCTCAAAGTAATGTTCTTTTCTCATACGCAAACTACGTTCATTCCATCCCAATATCCCCAAAAGTCTTAACTTGTTCCAGAATCAACTCTAAAGCCTAAAGTCGAAAGTCTCATCTAAATATCATCTACATCAGATATGGATGAGGCTCTAGATATGATTCATCTGGAGGCAAAATTCTTCTCAGTGTGAACCAGTGAAACCAGACAAGTTATGTGCTACCAAAATACAATGCTGGGACAGGTAGAAAATAGACATTTCTATTCCAAAAGGGAGGAATTAGAAAAAAGGAAGGGGTGATGGGCCCCAAGCAAGTTAAAATCTAACAAGGCAGTATCTCAGCTGATATAATCCCATCTCTATTCTTTCTGTTGAGGTAGCAGATTAAGTTTAAGTAGAATTCAGGATCTCCTATCAAATGGTTGTTCAACCACACCCTTAGTGTTCTCCTCAAAAGAAGCTTTCTCATTTTTTTCAGTATGACTGAGAATTTTCCAAACTTTCAAGTTCTGATTCCTTGGTGCTTAGAATTGTTTCTTCAATTTACTCTCTCTCTTCTTTTTACTTTGAGAGGTCAGAAGGAACCAAACCACTCCCAACACTTTGCTTAGAAATCTCCTCAGCTAAATAATCAATTTCATCACTTGCAGGTTCTACCTTCCACAAAACACTAAAACAAACACAGTTTTGTCAAGTTCTTTGCCACTTTACAATAAGGATCACCTTTCCTCCAGCTTCCCTGATAACATTTGTCTGTGACCTCACCAGAATTACCCTTAACGTCCACATGTCTAGCATGTACCTCAAAACTCTTCCAGCCTCTACCCATCATTCAGTTCCAAAACCACTTCCACATATTTAGGTATTTATGACTGCAGCACCCACTTCTCAGTACCAAGATCTATCTTGCTTAGTCTACTTAGGTTGCCATAACAAAATGCTATAGTGGCTTAAACAACAGAAAATTAATTTTCTCACAGTTCTGGAGGCTGAGGTCCCAAGGTCTGCACTCAGCAAGCTGGCAACCCAGAAGATGAGGGTTGATGGTGGATGGTCAAATCTGACTCTGATGGCCTGAGAACCAGGAAAGCCAAGGGTGAAAGTTCCAGTCCAAGGCCAGGAAAAGTCAATGTTTTAGCTCAAGCAGTCAGGCAGGCAAAGTTCTCTCTTACCAGCCTTTTTGTTGTATTCAGGTTAATTAATTGGATGAGGCTCACCCACATTCAAAAAGGCAATCTGCTTTACTCAGTTTATCAGTTTAAAGGTTCATTTCACCCAGACACACCCAGAATAACCTTTGACCAAATGTCTGGATGCCTCATAGCCTAGTCAAGTTGACACAAAATAACCATCACAAGTATGTGGTATCCAAGATTCTCATCCTTTCTGTTGATCAGTTTCTTATCTGTAAAATGGGGATAGTAATAAAATCAAACTCATAGAATTTCTTTGAAGGGCAAACTGTTTAATGCATATAAAGCACTTAGCGGTATCTGGCTTACAGTGAGGGCTCAATACATGATGGCTATTCTTATCACTGGGTTGTATACATCATCAGGTGACAAGTCTACCTAGGAAGTTAGAATTTTCATAAATGAGTTCAATTCACTCCTGATTATTCATAATACTATAATGTCAAATGTCTTAGTCTCAAGCTTATTGTTCTAGGACAACACAACCTGGCATTATACCTATTAAAACTAAAAAACCTTACTGGACTCATTTGCAATATACTGAGTAATGCTACCTGCATTAGAAGCACCTTCAAACCAGTTAAAAAACACATCTCTGGCTCCACACAATAAAGCATTATAGCATCACCTATTGGGCAAGAGGTCCAAGGATCTGTATTTTTTAACAAGAGCTACAGTTAATGTACATAGAATGTTGAGAACTACCACCATGATAGAACTCTGCACAAGCTGCTGATTCACTATTTCCTTTATTTTCATTTTATTAAATTTATGTGAATGTGCTTTAATGTTATTGTGCCATTTGAGTTTCTGTTAGCATTTTATCCCTCTTATATTCCGCTAGTTGCATATTGTATTCCTTTAGAGTGGGGTTCAGGGCTGTTTTCTGCTTTGGTTGATGCTTGTAGTCCAATGCCTCCTCACCCTCACCTTGTTTACTGCTGCTGAGCACATCATCCCCTTGCTACCCCCAACCATAACAGTCCTGCCTACTCTATTCTGATTTAATTCTGTATTGTAGTACCTTCTCTTCCCTCACCCCCTTGATGATTTAAGGAGCTGTTTTTTTTTTTTTTTAAAGATTTTATTTATTTACTTGGCAGAGAGAGACACAGCAAGAGAAGGAACACAAGCAGAGGGAATGGGAGAGGAAGAAGCAAGTTTCCCACTGAGCAGGGAGCCCGATGTGGGGCTCAATCCCAGGACCCTGGGATCATGACCTGAGCCAAAGGCAGACATTTAATGACTGAGCCACCCAGGCACCCCTAAAGAGCTGTTTTTATTTGTTCTAGAGCCAACACATCTGTCATATATTTCCCTCCAACATAAAAACATCAAAAAATCACTGGTTATCAAACACAAAGTCATGTCTACCCTTGATGACCATTCTTTTGTAACTGACATTAACTTGGTGAGCCTGGATTTTCTGGGCTTCTACTCTCTGACACTCCTTTGTTGCCACTTAGGTCAGGTCTCTAAACTTATAGTAGACAAAGATGCCTTTCAGGGCTAGGTTTGTGTACATATTTGCTTAATCATGTGAATTAAAGTAAACTTTGTGGTTTATTCACAATTTCCAATTTTTATAGACTACTCTTTCACCATGAACACAGGAAGTTAAGCTGTGGTTATTACTGAGGAAGTGGTAGAGTGCAAAGTATGTTAACAATGGACTGTTAGTAGATTGGAAAGGATTTCTCTGTCTCTATTAGAATTATATAATGAGTGTCTTACTAGTCAGAAATAGTAGAAATCAAGTTTATTTAACTTAAACAAATAAGGAATTTGCTGGATGATATCAGAGAGCTCCCTAAGACGCCAGGCTCAGAGTACATGTAGGAACTAAAGGAGACTATGAACTTAATCCTCCGGCAGAATGCAGGCAGAGCAGGGTGTAGTGTCCAAACAGCCTGTGAATTTCAGATTCACAACCCCAGGCAAGAAGTTCTGATTGGCTGAGCTTGATCAGGTGTTCACTCTTCTGCTGACAGCTTCTATAGTGGAAAGTGAGCCTTATTCCTCCCAGGGTTCTTCGCAAATACTAAGAATTTTAGATGTTGTAGCCTCAAAGGGCAAAAGTCTACCTCAAATATGATTCCCACGGCAATAATAATACCCATCAGTTTTTGAGGACTCCTATTTTTTTCAGACACTGGGCTAGATGTTCCATACGTAGAATCTCTAATCCTCACCATAACCCTCTAACAAAGATAGCCATCTATTTTCTTTGCAGTTGAAGAAAGAGTTGAAGAGGTTGAGTAACTTCCCTATGGCCGTAGAGGTGATAAGTGATAAAGCAGGACTTATCTGATCCAGAACTGATGGCCTGTCCACTCTATCACAGCACCACCTCTATGCATTATCTTCACCTGAATTTTTTCCCTGTATCCCAAATAGGTTACACAAATAGGACTTGTTTTTTCAGCCCTTACATCCACGTCTGCATAAGAAAAGGTATTGACAGGGGCACCTGGGTGGCTCAGATGGTTAAGCGTCTGCCTTCAGCTCAGGTCATGATCCCAGGGTCCTGGGATCGAGCCCCATATCGGGCTCCTGGCTCAGCGGGGAGCCTGCTTCTCCCTCTCCCTCTGCCTCTCTCCCGGCTCATGCTCTCTCTCTCTCTCTCTCTCTGTATCTCTGCATCTCAGATGAATAAATAAAATCTTAAAAAAAAAAGAAAAGTTATTGACAAAATAACCTCTCAGACTTCTTCCATCTCTGTCATTCTGTGTTCCTATAACTATACTCCGATGGCTACCATTTTTTTTTCCACATGAATGGTTAGTGTTTTATTCTTTAAAGAATGGTTCTGAAACATTACACTAAGTCAGGCTGAAAGGTAAAGTTTAAAATAGTTTTATAAGGATATAACCTATGACTGTTTGCTCCACAAAATTTTGACCTTAGAGCTTATGATACACCTAGTTGGCAATAACACCCAGGTTTTTCCAAATAGTCATCATTTTTCTCTAGTCTGCATAGACTTCTCATTAGCTGCCTTCTGTTTTTGTTGCATTATCTCAGAGTCCCTCTGCTTTCTCTGAGAGGTGGTCAAGCTATCCTCTTTTCTTTTCCCCTGCTAATTTCCTGGGATTTCTTCATGTTTTTCTGGCGGGCAAATTCTCGCTGATTTCCTCGGGCCATGCTGACACCAGACTGAGCCTGGAAGAGAGCCCCTCGGGAAAGCAACGGCCTCCTAGCACGCTCAGCGGTCATCCCCACTGGTGGCCCTTAAAGGCTGAGCCCTTGTGGGCCCTCTGAGGGGCAATGCCTCCCCTCCTTCATGGCCCCCTGATGGTTACCATTTTTTAAAATGGCATTAAGTATAAAACTACAGAACAGATTTGGAAGATGTTGGTCAACCATTATTGCTATCAGGTGTGAGGCTGTTTTCTTTGGTCTTGTGCAGCTTTCCCTGAAAGATTGTACTTTCCTGGCCAAGTCAGTTCCCTGAAATCTGTTTGGAAACTAAACACAGGCCTGTATCCCTATGGAAGTGGCTGTCAAACATACAATTCCTGCCGTCTGGCTGGTGACATGCTAATCACCCTTTGTTCTTCTAAAGGAACACATCTCAGCAGAGACTCAAAGAAACTTTCAAAGAAAAAAGGGTTTATGTTCACCATTTTTATGGGGACAAAGTGATGGGTAGTTGTTCAAGTAATCACTCCTGATACTCTCTTGGGTATGTGTGGTTTTTAACTAGAAACTAAAAGCTACTTGGACACTTTTGCAGAACCATATCACTAGCTTCAGTCTGGAACTCCTGTCTGAAACTGCAACTAGCAAGAGGGTATTAAAAGGCATGAGCTCTGGGTGTGTTCCTTCTTCATGAGAAGCAGCTTGTGATTCATTTATTCAATTGTGTTATAAATGGAAATTATGGAACACCTGTTTGGGGTAAAGATTGTATCAGTGTTGAGATTTTACTTGCAAAAAAAAGACAACATTCTCAGCACAAGAGGAAGTAGACATTAAAACAAATAATGAAAATGCAGGGTGATGGAAATGTCATGTTATGAATGCCTGGAGAATGTACTGTTGGAGCACAGGAAAGGGAATTACTAGATGTTAGGGGGTAAGTTGGACAAAAAAAATCTCAGAAGAAGTTATATTTCAGTGGAGTCATAATGAAAACAATTTTGCCCAGAAGATAAGGGGGAGGGTACTTGACGACTGAAAGACAAAAGCCTGCAGGTGTCAGGACATAGCAAGTTTGGGTGATTGTGAGTTGCATAAGAGGGGAGTAATAGCTGAGTGAAAGGAGAATTTAAAAAGGAGCTAAAATAGGCCATGATGTGAACAGTCATATATATCAGGTGAAGGTGTTTGGATCACGTTAACAGGGGACAATTGAAGATTTTTACATGGGAAGGTGATATGATCAGATTGTATTTTAGAAAGATCACTGTTGACAGAAGGATGGATTAGAGCAAGAAGGGGAAATAAGCCCTTACAAACAGTCAAATTACAGGTACAATTTTACTGTTTTGATAGGAATTCACAAAAATGTGGTTAGACTCATTATTTTTTCATAGTCTCTTCAAAAATATGAAATCCATGAAGATCTGATATGAAAATGTGTAATATTTTCATTAGGAAATAATAACAGTGCTTATTTTCTTTTACTGGCCTGAAACCTTAAAAAAAGAAAAAAGGCAATAGGCCAGCACAGAGTACCTTGACTACTCATAAGTTTTATATAGCATGAGTCAAATTTTGTTCTCTAATCCATAAAATAATTACCAACAAAATCTTCAGTTACAATGAGTTAATAAGTTATTAAAGAATACTGTTTCTTATTTGAAAGCTTTCCCACTAGTTGTTTACTAAAAGTGCTTGCTTAACATTCAACGTTATATTTAAGAACGACTTTTGAACATCTACCATGTACCATTGAACTAAATCCGATGTGAATGTGCACTGCTTTAAGACATGTCAAAATGAGTAAGTGTTTTAGTAAACTGTTCTATTTCTAATACCAGGCAATGAAAAAAACAATGAGCAAGTCTCCAGTGTTAAGATGGGAAAATACAAAAACCATCCCAGCTTAGTCTACTCATCACCATGGTTTCATCATCTATTACACAGTAAAACAAACATAGCCATTGACTATAACCCTTAATGAGCATATGTGACTCTGATAATATTTATCAGGTTTATTTGTTTGAGGCCAACTGAAATGAAAAGAAAACAGTACAGCATCGGGTCATTAGTCTCTTCTGACGTGTGCTGTAATTCTAAGGAAAACATTAGTAGCTTATTTTTAGCAAGTAGCAAGTACCTTCATCCACTACGTGATAATGGCCCAAGGAACAATCCCTGGGATGGAAAACAGAAATTCCCAGAATTAAACTTTCTTGCTCATCTGTTCTATGGTCATAAGAAATCTATCAGTATTGTCATTTCTCATCAGCATCAAGGAATGTTTTACTTCAGACCATAATACAATTCTCCCAAACTAGACTGTCTTTTATCTTCACCTCTGCTAAGTCAAGGTCCTCACAGACAAAAGAAATGAAAAATGTCACCTCCCCCAGGAAGCCTCTTTACCTAAAAATGTCATCACTTGTATCTTATATTATTTTCACTTACATAATCTGTTTATTCTGTATTCTTTATTCAGAAATGTTATTTAAATAGTCATACAGAAATGATAGAAGTAAGACACTGTTCTAAGACCCATACTGATATTATATGGGGGAGACAGCAGATAGGTAAAGAAAATACAGTTTCTTTCTTGTGGGGGTAACAAATCCAGTAGGAGAGATAAAGCAGATAAGTAGGATCAAAAAGTGGTTCTCAATATTATTTCACCTTAGCATCTGAGTAGTATGTAACCCCTTGCCACCAATCCCAAGGATTCACCATTGATTGACAGAAGTGTTTGGACATGACAAAGTGGTCAAAATCCAGGCTGGTGGAGTGGGAAGAGAGGAGGAAATAGTTTGAAAAATATTAAAAGGCATCAATAATTCAAAGCAGGGCCTGTGAAATAATACATACATGGGTTAAAATGTGGGGCCTTCTACTACCTGTGTGATTTTGATGAATTACATAATCATTTTGAAACTCATAATTACTATCACTAAATGAGTTACTATGAAATGATGTATTATAATGTCCAGCTTATAAGTTCTCAATGAAGGATATTTATTGTTTTGTTGCTATTATTTTATGCTTCTTGGAGGGAAGCATAGTCCAGTGAAGAATTATTTAACCTAGTGAAGAACTATTGTATTAAATTGTGAAATGTCCCCCAGAGGAAGCAGAGTATATGCTGGGAGTTGAGAAGAAAAGGAATTCTAGGATGTTGGTGAGGGGATCAGAGAAGGATTCCTGGAAGAGATGCCCATTACAACTGGCTTATAAGGGTCACCTATCATTTGAGGAAGCAGTGGTGAAGGAGGTAGACCATCCAACCATGAGCCAAATGATAAATGGAGAGCTTTTCACATTTCTCTTTTGGTTTTCTAACATGAATTCCAGGCATTTGTTGGGTATTCTCACCAGAAATGGTAAGCTTCTCAGAGCAGGAACCATGATTTTTCTTTTTATTTATTATCCCCAAAGGAAAGCCAGTATAAATAAAATAAATACTTTTGTTGACAATCTGGGGTCTGTGTAGAGGCCATTCTTATAATCAAGAGATTGATTAATACATTGTAAAAACTCTCTCTCTATATCTCAAAAAGAGAATAAGAAGGAGGTGGTTCAAGAAGGCAGTGTAGGGAGATTCTGAACTCACCTTCTCCCACAGACACAACAAATCTACAGATACATAGGGAATAATCCTCTAAAAAGTCCTGAAAACTAAATGACTGACACCTCCATAACAAAGAATAAAAGGGCCACATTGAGATAGGCGAGGCAGAGAAACACTCCCACCAAAAATCCTACCCCACATGTGGCAACCCACTTATCAGGAGAAGTGTCAATAATATGGAACTGTTCAATGAGGAGTGAGGGTTTGTTCCCCACATGAGGATCCCAACTTTTTTTTAAAGATTTTATTTATTTATTTATTTGAGAGAGAGAGAGAGAGAGAGAGAGAGAGAGAGAGAGAGAGAGAATGTATGGGGAGAGGAGCAGAAGGGGAGGGAGAGGGACAAACAGACTCTGCAGCTCGATCTCAAGACCTTGAGATCATGACCTGAGCAGAAACCAAGAGTTGGCTGCTTAACTGACTGAGCAACCCAGGCACCCCAGGACTCCAATTCTTAAGTCCTGCAACAGAGAGACAATCCCCCTAAACATAAAACCAACAGGAATTACGTCCAGGAGAAACATAGAACTGTAGGGAGTGGAGAACCCACCCATAAAAGGTTATACAGACTCACCCTGAGAACCATGCCAAAGCAGCAATTTGAAAACTGCCTAGACCACATGTGAAGTAGACTTACTTACTAATCTTAAAGTGATGGCTAGAGAGTCAGGAACCTGTTGGGATTCTCTCCTGGGCTGGAAGCACTGGTGGGCACTGTTTTTTGCAATTCCACTCCACCTTGCTAATCCCAGTGAAGGTGGATGCCATTTTGACACTCTTCTTCTAAGCTGTTAGCACAGGTGGGTTAGCCTCAGCCCTCTACAGCCCAACAAACCACCCTCGTCCCCCGCCCTTCACCTAAAGCCACAGCCTGCCCATAGCTGGCTGGCGCACAAAGTCCACACAGGGGACATCCCTGGATCCCTGGAGCATCTGGCTCTGGTGACTAGGGGGATTGTGATCCTGGGCCCCATGGGTCATCTTTTCTACAAGGCCATTCCTTCAATATTGGGAGAAATAGCTTTTTCACCTAATACATAGAAACAAACAGACAGAATCAGGTAAAGTAAGAAGACAGAGGAATATGTTCCAAACAAAAGACCAACAGAGCCTCAGAAAAAGATCTTAATGACATGGAGATAAATAATCTACCCAAAAGAGTTCAAAGTAATGGTCAAAAAGATGCTCACGAAACTAGGGAGAAGAATGAATGAACACAGTGAGAATTTCAACAATAAGACAGAAAATATAAGAAAGTGTAAAACAGAATATCTGAACTGAAAAATTTACTAGAGGGGTTCACCAGCAAATTGGAAGGAACAGACGAACAAATCAGTGAGCTGGAAGATGAAGCAATGGAACTCATCCAGACAAAGAAGAAAAGAAAATAAAATTTAAAGAAAATACCATAAAGGACTGGGGCACCTGGGTGGCTCAGTCATTAAGCCTCTGCCTTCGGCTCAGGTCATGATCCCAGGGCCCTGGGATCAAGCCCTGCATTGGGCTCTCTGCTCAGCCGGAAGCCTGCTTCTCTCTCTCCCACTCCCCTTGCTTGTGTTCCCTCTCTCACTGTCTCTCTCTCCCTCTGTCAAATAAATAAATAAAATCTTAAAAAAAAAAGAAAAGAAAATACCATAAAGGACCTATAGGAAAACATCAAGTGGAATAACATGCCCATTATAGGGGTCCCAGAAGGAGAAGTGAGAAATGGGCAGGAAACTTATTTGAAAAAATATTGGCTGAAAACTTCCCTAATCAGGGGAGGGAAACAGAGATTCAGGTCTAGGAAATCCAGAGACCCACAACAAGGCACATTATAATTAAAATGTCATAAGTTAATGATAAAGAGAGAATCTTAAAAGCAGTAAGAGAGAGAGAAAAACAAACAAATATTATATACAAGGGCAACACCATAGTGCTATCAGCAGATTTTTCAGCAGAAACTGAAGGCCAGAAGAAAGTGGCATAACATACTCAAAGTACTAAAAGAAAAAAAATTTTCAACTAAGAATACTCTGCCCAATAAGGTGTCATTCAGAATTAAAGGAGAGATAAAGAGTTTCCCAGACAAACAAAAGTTAGAGTTCATCACTACTAAACTAGTCTTACAAAAAAATTTAAAGGAACTTCTTTTAATGGGCAAGGCCATAATTAGC
The DNA here is from genome assembly GCF_003265705.2 of Callorhinus ursinus. Lineage (NCBI taxonomy): Eukaryota > Metazoa > Chordata > Mammalia > Carnivora > Otariidae > Callorhinus > Callorhinus ursinus. Next base: position 2,689,978 of record NW_027397135.1, read on the forward strand.
AGCAAGAAATTATGGAAGGAAACAATTTCATGAGTAAAGCAAGCATACGGTAAAGGCAGTAGAGCAAACACTCATAGAACTAGTATAAAGGTTAAAAGACAAAAATAGTAAAATCAATTATATCTAAAAATTAGTTAAAGGGACTCCAAAATAAAAAAAATGTAAAATATGAAAACATATATATACATATATATATATAACACGGAGGGGGGAGTACAGATGAAGTTCTTTTAAAATATGTTCACATTTAAGTGACATTAACTTAATATACACTGCTGTATACTTAGGATGTTATATATATATCTCATGGTAACCACAAACCAAAAACCTATAATAAAGAAAGTCATCATTCACAAGCAAAGAGAAAAATAGAAGAAAGGAACAGAGAAGAAATACAAAAACAACCAGAAAACAATTAATAAAATGGCAATAAGTACATACCCATCAATAATTACCTTAAATGTAAATAGTCTAAATGTTCTAATAAAAAAGATATAGGGTGATAGAATGGAAACAAAAACAAGACCCATCTATATATTGTCTCAAGACACTCATTTCAGACCTAAACACACATACAGACTGAAAGTGAAGGAATGGAAAAAGTTATTCCATGCAAAAGGAAATGAAAATAAAGTTGGGGTAGCAATACTTGTATCAGACAGATAGACTTTAAAACAAAGACAGTTATAGAGATAAAGAAGGGCATTACATAATGATAAAGATATCAATCCAACAAGATGATATAGCAATTGTAAATAACTATGCACCCAACATTGCAGGATCTAAATCCATAAAACAAATATTAACAGATATTTAGTATCTGTTACCAGGGAGAAGTTGACAGTAATATAATAATAGTAGGAGAATTTAACACCCTACTTGTATTAATGGATAGATCATCCAGACAGAAATCAATAAGGAAACAGTGTCTTTTTTTTTTAAGATTTTATTTATTTATTTGACAGAGAAAGACACAGTGAGAGAAGGAACACAAGCAGGGGGATTGGGAGAGGGAGAAGCAGACTCCCGGCTGAGCAGAGAGCCCAATGCGGGGCTCAATCCCAGGACCCTGGGATCATGACCTGAGCCAAAGGCAGACGCTTAGCAACTGAGCCACCCCGGCACCCCAGGAAACAGTGTCTCTGAACAACACATTAGACCATATGAACTTAGACATACACAGAATATTCCATCTGAAAACAATAGAATACACATTCTTTTCAAGTGCACATGGAACATTCTCCAGGAAAAATCACATATCAGGCCATAAAATGAGTCTTAATAAATTTAAGAGGATTGAAATAATATTAAATATCCTTTCCAACCATAAGGGTATGAAACTGGAATTCAATTATAAGAAAACTTGAAAAAGAAAAAAACCACAGACATGTGAAGGCTAAACAACATGCTACTAAACAACCAAAGGGTCAATGAAGAAATCAAAGAATAAATAAAAAAAAACTATAGAGACAAATGAAAATAAAAACAGTCCAACATTTTTGAGATCTAGCAAGAGCATTTTTAAGAAGGAAATCTATAGCAATATAGGCCTCAAGAAATAAGAAAAATCTCAATCTAACCTTATCCCTGAAGAACCTAGAAAAAGAAAAAGAAAAAAGAAAAAACAAAAAAACAAAGCCTAGAGTTAGTAGAAGGAAGAAAATAATAAAGATCAGAGCAACAAATAGAGACTGACAAAATAATAGAAAAGACCAATGAAACCAAGAGCTGGCTTTAGTTTTTAAAGATTTATTTATTTATTTGAGAGAGACAGTGGGAGAGAGAGAGAGAGTGCACAGTGTGGGGAGAGAGGAAGAGAGAGAATTCCAAGCAGACTCCCCACTGAGTGTGGATCCCAGCATGGGGCTCGATCTCACAACCCTGAGATCATTACCTGAGCTGAAATCAAGAGCTGGACGATCAACTGACTGAGCCACCCAGGCACCCCAAGAGCTGATTTTTTGAAAAGATAAACAAAATTGATAAAACTTTAGCCAGACTCATTATAAAAAAGAGAGAACCCCAATAAATAAAATCAGAAATAAGAGAGAAGTAACAACTAACACTATAGAAACAAGGATATAAGACACTACTACAAAATATTATATGCCTATGGACAACTTTGAAGAAACAGATAAATTCCTAGAAACATACAATCTTCCAAAACCAAATAAAGATGAAATAGAAAAACTGAATAGACTAATTACAAGTAATGAAATTGAGTTAGTAACCAAAAAACTTCCAAGAAATAAAAGTTCAGAACCAGACAGATTCATAGGTGAATTCTACCAAACATTTAGAAAAGAGTTAATACCTATTTTTCTCAAACTATTCCAAAAAATATAAGAGTAAGAAAAGCTGCCAAATACATTCTACGAGGCCAGCAATACACTGATACCTAAACCAGACAAAGACATGACAAAAAAAGAAAACTACAGGCCAATATCCCTGATGAACATAGATGCAAAAATCCTCAACAAAATATTAGCAAACAGGATTCCTCTTGTTTAGCCGTGTGATTGTGTGGAAAGACCCCACTTGAAGCTCTAGAAGTATACTCAAATTAGTTTAACTCTGTCAGAGTTTCCACCTTCAGTCCCTGTGATCAGTACAAGAATGGGAACACAACAATTTGGGCCAAGGACTGATAACAGATGCCAGGACGAGTGGATAGATCAGAAGAGCCTTGTTCTCTTCTGGATGACATTTGAATTGTGAAGCTTGAAATTCCCACAGCCATTTTGTGACCACAGAGGGGAGCCCTGAACTGCCCAAGGAAGTCTCCCTTCTGTGAGCCTTCAGGACAGGTAAGAATTGCCTTTCCCCTGTTCTGGAAAGGCTTCACCCTGGAAAGAGTGGGCCACAGATGACTTGTATAGAATAGTTCTGGTTATTAAGGGGAAGAGATGCTGCTTTGCAGTGAGCCAAACCTGGCTTCAAATCCCAGATGTAGTGATACTTGGTAGCAGTCTCTGAACCTCAGTTTCACTGTCAGTAAAGTGGGGGAAAAACCATATGTACAAGTGGTGAGAATTTAAGGAATATATTGAAGAGCATGAGCATTATGAGATTGGGGTGCTGTGAAAAAGACAGACACAGCAATACAGAGGAGTGGGGAGAGAGTGGGAGAGGGAGACAGAGGGGATGTGTCTAGAAGGAGTCTGGCCCTGGGGATCTTGTTCAAATGCAGATTATTAGTCGAGAGGACTTGAATGAGTCTGGAGTTTCTGTGTTTCTAACTAGCCCCCTCCTCTCAGTGATACTGATCTGGTTTGCGGACCACTTGGGTAGCAAAGTTCTAGATCACAAATGAGGATGGACCTTATCATCCTTATTTTCATTCCCTAGAAGTCCTCTCTACTATCCATTCAATGTCAGTTCTGGATGTATTCAGTGTTCTGTGTGCTGTGTTTGCTACTACATAAGGGAAAAGGCTTAATTATGGCAGGCGAAGGGGATGCCCCATCACCTCTGCTTATCCTGTGTAGCTTAACTGGAAACTCCTTTACAAATGAAGCTGAGCTCATAAGTCAGAAAGCATTGGTGTAATCATGGCCAAAGCCTGGGTGGAGGGCTTCTAGGGAGGGAAGGTAGGAAATGAAAGGTTCTCAGTGTCACCAATTCTCACCATTGTTGGATGTTCACATCTCACTGCACAGGAAACAGCTTCATCTACAGTTTCCTTCATGAATCCAGGAAGATCAAATGACTCTTTGGGTAGAAGGTAGGTAAGAAGGGGACTTGTTTCCCATCAGCAAGAATTTTACATGTGGCTAGAATCCAATACCAGGGTTCTGCACATGTAAGATGTAATTGAAGAGCAATAGATTCAGACTCAGAAGAACTAACTGCATGTCACTCACAGCTCTGAAGTTACCTGCTCAGGTTCTTGGACAAGCTACCCAACCTCCCTGAGACTCATATTATTCATCTGTAAAATGGAGGTTATCAACTAGTCCAAGCTTTCTTTCTTTTTTTTTAAAGATTTTATTTATTTATTTGAGAGAGAGAGAGAGAATGAGAGATAGAGAGCACGAGAGGGAAGAGGGTCAGAGGGAGAAGCAGACTCCCTGCTGAGCAGGGAGCCCGATGTGGGACTCGATCCCGGGACTCCAGGATCATGACCTGAGCCGAAGGCAGTCGCTCAACCAACTGAGCCTTCCAGGCGCCCCTAGCCCAAGCTTTCTAACAACTCTATCATGAGGAACAAGTAAGAAAATAGATGCAAGAACTTTGAAAAACAAATACAACATTATACACTTGTGAAGAATTATAGGGACAAGAGTTCTAAGGCAACTTAGCTACCCAATTGCCCAACTGTAAAATTATGGCTAAGACTTTGAAAACCCATTAGGTGGGCCCGAGGAAGGGGCAAAACAGAGAGAAAGGTGCACAAGCTGCTCAGGAAATCTATCATGTACCATGTTGTTTCATATAGCTGGTCATCTTTGCCCCCATGGTCAGGACAGAGGCAGCCAAAGCAAGACTCCAAATGGTGGACTAGATGGCCCCCTGAAGGTGTGCATCTGACATTTTTTAAGCAAATTAATATCCGCCGAACGCGTATATACACCTTGCATCCCCCTTCCCTCCTCCTCTATCTCAGCACTTGGCATTATATATATATATATATATATAATATTTCAGTTTTCTCTCTTCATCACTATATGGTAGTTTCATGAAAGTTTGATTTCTTTGTTTACTATTATATACTCCACTTAGCACAGTCTGAAAATAATAGGTGCTCAATAAATATCTCTGAATGAATGATGCCCTGATATCAATGTCCCTGAACCCTTCCCTAACCTTATAGTTTTATTCTTATGCTTTTTTCTCCCTCATTCTTTTTATCTCCTTCAATATTTTTATTAGCCTACTTTAATCATCATCATTATCATAATCAGATAAATTTTTCTGTATTTCTATTTGTGAAGAATTTGAAAACCTATGGCTCTCCAAGGCAACAGCCTCCTGGCAATATATCCATTGGGCACAAGAGGGACCAACAATTGCATTTCAAGTTAAACATTTCTGAAACTCCTTCAGGCAGATTGCTTCCTTTGTGAAATCCACTTCTCAGGGTATGCTTCTCCCCAGGGCATTTATGAAAAGCGACTAAGATAGATAAGAGAAAAGTCATAAGATCACTTTCCTGGTGATATCATAAATCAGGGCAAATGGTATGCCAATATTCTAACTCCCTGAATTGCACAGTGATTTCTGAGTGGCAAGAATCATATTTCTTTAGTGTGAGAAATTTTGTCACAGGCAGGAAAATATCATTGGAAAATGTTTGACATATAGTAAGCACTCAAAATTTTTGGAATGAGTATGTGGATGAAATCCTCCTGTATGCTTCCTTTCTCCTTTCTATGTTGGTGGCTTGAATATGGGGATTTGTGGTAGAATTAACTACATGTCCATACTTTTTTCTCCAAAACCCAGCTGTCCCTGTGTAGCCTCTGTCTTCCTGTACATAAAACATTCTCTGTGCATCTGGAGACTCAGAGAAAGGACCCCGCAAGTCTGCACATGAAATTTGCAGCACTCAGCTTCTGCACCTGTGGGCTGAGTGATCTGGAATATATTTGTGTTTCCCGGTCACACTTGGAGCAGTGAGATTTGACCTTTAGAAAGCAGTGGTTTGTTGAGAGCCTGTTCTTAGTTCTTTTTAAATCATGTACACATTGCAAAAGTCGGACACCTCTGCCTACCAAAGCCTGAAAGAATGTGCCTTGAAGCCAAGTCTAGACAGAATTCCAAGGCAGGGGAGTCAGTGGGACAGGGAAATCACCACAGGGTCTATGCCAACTTTCTGTCCTGCTATTTTACCACTTTTGTGTTTCTGGATTTTAGCCAACATGAGAGGCCTTTTGTGCCAAGAATGACCATAACAAGTGGGTTGGGGTTTCCACTGAAGGTTAATTTAAATGTTCCACCTTCCTTCAGCTCCTCATTTAGAGTGTGTTACTGTTCCCAAAGCAGCCCCAAGACTTTCCAGGCCTCTGGTTTACTGAGGGAAGGAGCAAAGGGAGGCCAAGCTACTCTGTCATTTCTCAGTTTATAGACACCTGTAATCAATCATCAGATGAATGGGGATTTACAAAAACAATTGAATTAGGAAAGTACTAATCCCAACTGTCAATGTGATGAGTAAAATACAGAATGAAGGTGAAAAAGACAGGCAAGATGTTTCTGCAGCACTTTCTGCAGATGTCCTATCCAATTTAACAACTCAAGGTTGTGCCATACTTGAACCACACAGCCAGCACCCTATTAAAAGCTGGCACCCTAAATCCTCATGTGGTTCATGATCTTTATCTTAAACTGCCTGTCCCCACCTATTTCAAATTCCATGTCCTGAGGGTAACATTCCTACAGTGTCCGACTTTCCTTGTTTATAGTCTGCTCTCTACCTCATCCCACACATCCAATCAGTCTCAAAGTCCTGCTGATTTTACTTCCTGCGCATTCACATCCACCTCTACTGATACTGCTCAGGTGCTGGCCCTTCCATCACTCACCTGGACCAATGAGTCATCTTCTGCTCACCCTCCTCAGCCATATTCTCTACCCCAAGCCCACTCTCAAACACATCCTCCACATTGCAGCCAGCACCATGAATCTACCATATGAATCTGACCTTGCTCTCTCTTGCCTAACATTCTCATCTTTGGTCATACCAGAAAGTTTATAATCTACCTGACACCGCCCTCCACACACACCTCTGCTGTATCATAACTTGTGCCTTTGCCCTTGCTTTACCCACTTCCCAGGCATTCTTAACTTGCTTCACTAACATTTACTTCTCAATCTTGGATAAGGTTATATGTTCTAGAAATCTTCTCAAATACACCACTTTGGGACAAACGTCCTTTCTCACTCTGCTCATAACTTTCCATGTAATTTTGAAATTATTTGATGACATATCTTCCCTAAACTCTCAGATCCCACAAGGTAGGATTGTACCTATAATGCCTGGTCCAATACTTGGAACACAATAGGTACTCAGGAAGTCTTTTTTCAATGGGAATGATTAGCTTCACTTTCTCCTCAAGTCAGTTCTTGGCATTGATCTCTTGACTTGGCTTTATTTCCTGTCTTGACAATGATTTAGACTGTTCTTCTTCTAGTGATGCTGCCTCTGGTGTCTTGGTGAAGGAGGATCACTCTCAGTGGTTCAGGATCCAGTCTTGGGGTCTCTCAGTGGCCTCTTTACAATTCAAAGAAGCTTTTTCAATGAGGATTTAATTCCTCAATGACTTTGAAACTAGGTTTGGTGAGTTGAGTATATGATTACTGTGAAATTAAAAAGTTGTCTCAGAATAAAGACAGAGAGGAATAGGATTATATGGAAGAGGTAACAACGGTATAGCATCCTATAGACCAAAGGGCTGGCCATCTTATTTGGAGATGTTAGTAGACCTAGTACCCAGTTGGTAATAATGTTTATTTTCTAAATTCTGGCTGAATATCAGCATCACTTAAGAAACTTTTAGGAAAGTTGATGGCCAGGTACAATCCCAAAGATTCTGATTATTTGGTCCAGGTAGAACCTGAGTATTGGCATCTTCTGGAAAGTCCTCCAATGATTTTTTTGAGCATCCAGGATTGGTCTATAAAGGAATTCTCCCCATTAGCTTCTTCCCAGCCAGAGTGAGTCTTGTCCACTATGCCCCTAATGATAGTGGATTTCACAAAAGCTTAGGTGATCTCCCTTTAGCACAGCTTCAAATGATTCTTCAACCTGGAATTTCACTACGAGAGGCATTTGTTGAAAAAAAAACTACAAAAAGATCATATTTATGTTTTCCTAACAGTTAATTTAAGCATTGATAGGCACTTGCACATATAAATATATACCTAATGCAAATGTAACACGTCTTGTGTATACACAGAATGTGGGAGGACAGGTATTGCTGTGCTGTGACTTGTTGAAATCCATACTTTTAACTTTATTTGGAGAAAGTCTGGAGATTGGCCTTCATAAACTTAGGTGGGAAAACATTACAGGGAAGCAAAATTTGCCATCCCAAAATGTGTCTCTTCGGCATGTAGGATTATTTCATGCTGATTATTTTGAAAAACAAAAACAAAACAAAACAAAAAACAGAAGACTTAAGAAGCTTTTGTTTTTGTCTAAAAAGAATTTAAATAGAATTTAAATCTAAAAAGAATTTAGATAAAGTATCTATTCCAGGAAGGGAGTTATCACCATGGATAACTACAGTATTAATATGAACTAGATATGGGAGACAGGGAGGAACCTAGGAAAGCCTGTTTGATAAAAAGTCCTATGTTTCTGAATAGCTCAGAAAATATTTGTTTACTGAAAATTTATTCTTTCCATTCTTCCTGTGAATTGTCCTCCCTCTCTGTGAAGCCCAGGATCCCTACCCCTTCTCCTTAGTCCAGAATGACAGATATACCTCATTTTGCCTGACTATCTTTGGAATCTCTCATGTTTACATGGATTCCCTGTACATATGTAATTAAATTTGATTCTCTTCTATTAATATGCCTCATGTCAATTTAATTCTCAGACCAGCCAGAAGAATATTAAAGGGTGGAGAAAAGTTTTTTCCTCCCCAACAATATCTTTCAGGGTGAGGGGGCTACCTGAAAGACAAACTTTCCTGTTGCTCAGTTTTTTATTTTTTTTTTCCTTTTAAAGTATTCTTCATGTTTTTCTGAAGGAAGACCAACCATCATCGAGAAGATTAAATAGTATATCAACCCTTGGCATTATAACTTAAGTTTAAATTTTTTTTTCATTTTTCAGGTATTTCATATCTGCTACATTGGAGTTACAAGTTCAAAAATTCTGTGCTCACATTTCTTTTGGTCTTTGAAGAACATCAACCTTGGGAGGGTAGGGTAGCAGAGGTTAAGCAAAGGTGTTTGATACTTGCTTCATATTCATTGAGGAGACTGTAGATTATGACTTAGTGATTATAAAGCAATTAGAGTGGTGCCTTGAACCCAGTTAGTCATATATGTGTTTGTTAAACAAAAACAAATACATATAATGGAAAGCTGCTATTTTTGCTTCCTGAAGCTCCTTCCCCAAACTTATTGTAGAAAGTTTCCAGGAGCAGGGCCATAGTATGACACTCGGGCCTGCCTTTCTAGCACTTTTATCTTCATTGATTCCTTCTTAATAGTCTTATAGCAAAGGCTTTTACTTTGCCAGTCCTTTTCCTTTCCAGGACAATTTAGGAGTGCTTTTATTTTTTTGTCTCTGAGATTTGGGAGCAGGCAGAGTTCATAGAGAAATTACAAGTCGAATTTAAAGCAACTCAACAAGTTCTTATTAAGTATCACTATGTTTGTGTGTGCATATGTATTTTTCATTACACTTCACACACACACACACACACGCACACACACACACACACACACACACACACATGAAACCTATTGGTTTTGGATGCAAGGAATTTGCAATCTGGTTGATACGTCCATAATTTATCCATATCCCAAATGTTTTCTTGCAAAGAGCCTGACATTAAATGGAATAATTTTTTTAGGCTATAAAATGACAACTCTTCAATTGTAAGCAACTAAGTTAGACTGTGGCTAACTTAGGTTAAAAAATGAATTTGTTGGAAAGATAATGGAGAACACTCAGGATTAAGGAAGCTTCACGATTATTTTTCTTAAAGACACTATGCTATATTGTGTTTTGTTAGAGAGGGTGAGAAATTTGGATTTAATTATAATGAAAAAGGAAACCATCAATGGATTTAAGGGAGAGAAGTGGAGTGATCTGATTTATATTTTCAGGTAATGGCTCTAGCTGCTGTGTGGCTAATGGATTGTAGACATGGGAGATAGGATCAGGATAGTAAGTTAGGAGACACATTTCAGCCAGGTGAGAAATGATGGGACTCTTGCTAGTGGGAAATATCCACACGGAGAGTAATGAACAGAAGTGAAACATATTTTTAAGATTAGGGAAGGGAAAGAAGCATCAAAGGCTCCTCATCAGAAGCTCTAAGACTTCTGACAGGACCAATGAGGTGAACAGTCATGCTACATACTAAGAAGAAAAAAACTGAAAAAGAAATATGCTTGAGGATGGCATCAAAATTATTGTTGTGGCAGTTTGAGGTGCCTATTATATATCCACATGGAAATGGTAAGTCAGGAGGAGGTATCAGAGTCTGGAGTTTCAGGGAAAGGCCAAGGCTAAGGATATCTCTTTTCAAGTTTTATATAGGTGAATTTAAAGTGGTGGGTGTGGATGAGTTTTCTAAGTTAAAGACACAGAGAGAAAACAGAAGAGGGCTAGGATGGCACTTTTGGGTGGGCAGTTTCTTTAAAGGTCAACCAGAGAAGGCAGGTGGGTGTGGTGTCACAGCAACTCAGACAAGATGCATTAAATCTTGCTGAGAAGTAAAGAGAGGAGAAAGAGGCCACCAATGGATTTGGTGGTGGCATAGAAGTCATGGGTGACTTTGACAAAGGCAGACAGAAGGGTATGGTAGAAACAGAGGTCTTACTGGGATGAGATGTTTTTCTTCATTCTACCTAGAACAGTGGGAAGCAGAGAATGGGATGTTAATTGGAGGGGGTGTAGCCTCAAGGTGGGAATATTTTAAGGTTGGCTGTTTGGATGCTGATGGCAGTGATCCAGTAGAAAGGGAGAATGTGATGATTTAGCAAAGACTGGAGCCAAGTCTTTGAAAAAACAAGAAGGCATGAGATCCAGGTGTGTAATTGGAACAATTACCATTTGATGGGAATGGGAACTTCATCCTTTAGCAAAAGGCAGAGGGCAGAGAACAGGGGTCAGCAAATATGGTGGAGGAGAGATGAGAAACCTCCTACCTACTTGCTTGTTTTCTCAATAATGAGGCAACAGCTGAGACTATGAGTAGCCTCGGTGTAGCAAACAATAGGATAAACAGGTAAAAAATAGTTGTTTGGGGAGTCTTAAAGTGAACATGAAAGGGAAATACATGTAGAGCTGCCTGGTACTATTGAGCATCCATTTCAGATTTTGGACATGAAATTTGAGACCAGTCGGTATAACGGGGTTTTTGTCCACCAATGTTTAGCTGCAGTGGGGCAGGACCTATGGCTACTACTATTATTAATAATACGAGCTAGCATATATTGAATGCTTACTTTGTGTCAGATACTTTTTAAAGCACTTTACAAGTGCTTACTTTATGATGTATGTGCTATTATAGGTAAGGAAACTGAGGCACAGACAGATTAAGTAATTTGTTCAAGGTTACACAGTAAGCAATGGCTAGAGCCCAATACAGATCCTAGCAACTAGGCTCAAAGGACCACATAATTTGCACCTCTTTAGCATTATTACTAGTAAAAACAAGCCGATGGTATATAAAGCATCTAGCACAGTGCTCTGCCCATAGGAAACATTCAATGAATTTTAGCTAATACGAATAGCAGCATTTAGAGATTTACTCCATAGAAACTTTGTAAAGTTTAAAAAAGCTGACATGTATGAATTCTGAGACTAGCACCTGGAACTTATAAATGTTGGTGCACTTCTGCTCTATCCTCCCCCCACCAACCCAGGTAATTTGACAGCTAAATCTAGTCATTTGATAGCCAAGAACTGTGTTGCCAAGAGATGCCACTAGGTGGCGCCACCAAAGAGCAAGCCTGTTTCGTTCACCTTCGGGTCTTCAGACACAGGTGGGCAAGCAGAAGCTGGACCTTGACAACCAAAAGAAGAGTTGTCACAAATAAATAAATGGACAGAGAAGGGATCGAGTTGCATTTAAAGCATATATCTGGGCAAGCAAATAAAACAAAGAGTATGTATATCCAAAGAAACTGTTGTTTGATAGGCCAGCAACAAAAGCCAATGCAAATTTCTTGCGCTCACAAGCTAAATAAGACAGGAATCTTGCCTACTTTCTCCAAATCAAGCTATGCTTCAAAACTGTTAAATCCATGGGTCAGACAGAATTTCAAACAGTGGGCACGGACGTACACGTCTTTCCTTTTCGTGCCTCCAGCACAGGTAATTGAGATGCCGAACTTTAACTAGGTAAGGTCTGTGTTCCCGCCCCCACCGTCAGCCCAGCCCAACCTATAATTTGATAGCTATCTCTCTAGCTGGCAGTTCCATCCAAAGGCAACAAATGAAAACCCCTAGTGTTCAAGGAACGTTGCCTCAGAAGGAGACTATTTCAGGTATCCTCGTTTGGGCAACACCTGCATTCCAGTCCTTTCTTCTAAATGGCAACAGTCAGCCATAGAAACAGCAGAGCATACTTTCCTTATCTTTGTTTCCCTCAGAGCAGTGATGTAATGTGATGGAAATCTCTGCCTGTTTATTGTATCATCAGCAATAGCTCTATGACTACATAGTATTCTGAAAAGGGCATAGATACAATTAAAATGTAAATAAACTAAAAACCCACCTCACCACATTATCATGGCCTTTGGGTACATTTTCTGAGTTCCACCCTCCCTATTCCTGGCCATATTCAAGTCTTGGTATTGTTTCCTGGATTGTCCCACTAAGGCCATATGTATCTGCTTGTAGCCAGTGCAACTGAGCTCCACAAACACAGATTCCCATGAAAACGGAACAAAAGAGGAGGGAGAGGCTGAGCATGTTAAATGTCTCATTAGGCCTTCTGTCTGATTCTCATTAGATTCGCTGACTGCTTCTCATTAGGCCCATTGCCTCAACTTCTTGCAGGCCCTGAATATGTAGGCCAGGGCTTATTGTCATGGTTGGTCCAGAAGATCCATTTCATTTATTCACAAATTGAATGTGGCTTCTGAAAAGTCCCAGGCAATTTTTTTTTGGCAAACTTAAGACAGGCTTATTGTTGTTATTTGGTAATTCTCAAGTAATCCTAAGCAGGGTGGGCAGGAGAAATAATTTAAAGACCCAGGAAAAAAACTTCAAACTCTGTTGCAGAATTGGGATGTTGGGAGCTAACTCACCAGCCTGAGGTGCAGACACCAGCAACGGGTGACATTGTGGGCAAAGTCACAAATACCACTGGGTCAGATATAACAAGATGCCCACAGCAGGGTATGGAGGAGGGTAGCCGTCAGGGACCATTGGTGAGCTGCAATTCCCATCCTCCCTGATCTCTGGGAACATTTGCCCAGCTGTTGAATTAAGAGCCAGATGATAGTATGGAAAAGTCACCATACAGTCAAGTATTGTACAAATTATGTGTGTAGTGTGAAAAGAAATCATTTATATCTCAATATTCTTCTCACTAAAACAAGTGGCTGCTTCCTTCTACTGGGAAGAAAGCTCCCAAGATATGGTGCTATTGGATGACATCAGTGGACATGGCCCTGAATTATAATACAAAATGTGTATCTTCATTGGAAGAAACAGATGCAGATGAGCATTTGCTCAAAAAGTGGCAAACAAATGCCTACTTTCTATGTTCTCTCTTTGCTCTTGTTTTCTGTCTTGATGTTTGAGTTTCTTATTGGATGAACATGATAGGGATGCAAAATGGTTTTGAGAGTCATCTGGTGCCCGAAATCAGAGAAGTGATACTCAGGAATTATTATTATTACTATTTTCTTCCCGGACAGTCAAGTTCGAAGGAGGAAATTTGGTAATTTCACAAAGCAAATGTTTCCCTCCTAACTGATATGTGATCTGGGTTGGATATATAGACCTGTAGAGGAAAATCAGATTGCCCAAGAGAAACATTTGTGAAATTAGATATCAACATAAGATTTTATACCTTCTCCCTCACTTATGACCCTACAGAGAGGGGAGAGAAAAGGTGCCTCCATAGAAAACTTTGTCCTTCATCAGGAAGTAAGGCTGGTATTCCCCAAGGAAGGAGGAGGGTGATGACTCACTGAGGAGGCAGCGGGTGTGGTCCCTTTTAGACATGCTCCAGCTGCTCCATAAGCTGGAAAGACATGGTCACTTCTCCTTTGTGGATTTTGCCTGAGTTTGCAGTGTCCTGTTTCTGAGATGGAGCTGAAATCATATTTTTATCCTATCTCATATGAAGATTTTCTCTCTCGGTATATGACCATATCAGTGCAGTTACATATTTTTAAGGTTACTGCCTTTGGAGCAGGCTAAGTGATCCGTCTTAAAATGATCCTGTGTAGAGACTTGAGAATAGAACTTGCTTGTGTAAAAGGGTTTGGCCATTCCAAAGATACTTCTATGAAAGTTTTTTTTTTTTTCCCCTCCCCTCCAATATTGACTTCTAAGCAAGTTTCAGCATCCTTGGTGAGCTGCACTCATCCTTTTGTAAGTACTTTCTCTTTGGAGGACTTGACTTCTGAGCATTCCAGGAAACATGTAACCCAGACTGCAATGTTCATTCACAATATTCCCAAACAAAAAATCTTTTTCTCCTAATTGGCTCACGGAGTACACTGTTTTATGAAGCCCTTCTAAGATGGCAGGCAGATCTCTGTGCGTTAATATCTGGAAGAGACATTCTTGTTGGTGCCGTGGGCAATGATTGTGGAGATGACATAAAAATTTTGGCTCTAAAGCTCTTTAGCAAAAAGCTCAGTTCAGAGACAGGCTAGAACAACGGGCTGAAAATGATCTTGGCCTTTCAAGGGCTTTATGCTATCCAAAGTTCCAGCAGGAGAACCTGATCTCCCAGAAAGTATTTCCTTTATTGCCAACCATAGAGAATCACTGACAAAACTAATTAAAGAATTTGAACCTCATTCTGTCTTTCCTCAGCTGACCTTCAACCAGGGGCTGGACTCGAAACAAAGACACAAGATATAGAATATGAGGCTCTCACTAGGGTAAAGAGGGCTGCATGCTCTCATTCCCCTCTTTGAAAGAGCTACTTGAAAAAATACCTCACCTTTATTCTTTTCTTTTTTACAATGGGAAAAGCTTTGGGTTGCCATCAGAAATAATGAAGTTTGAAGTTCCTGAATGTTATCCGTTTATTGGACTCGACTTTCCACCCTTTCCTTGAATTCAAGGAGCCAGGTCAAAACGGTGAGTTCTCATGGAAAATTAAGCACTTTTGCAAAGGTGCTTAAAGAAATATGGTTGTTTCAGGTTTCAGACTCTCCAGGGGATGATGGTCATTGATCCAGGACTAAGACAATGATAAAGACTTCCAGATATGAATGGACTTATGTGGAATCTGGCCAGTCAACTGAAAGGCCTCCTGCCATAAAATACTTGACCCTGTCCTGGATACTCACCTCGCTTGTTCTTTATTTTTTCCCTACATTTTAAGATTGCATAGTTTGGCAGACACAGCAACAATCACATGGAATGGCATTTATTGATTGAATATCTTGGCTGATTGAAGAATAACTATTTTAAGACTGTGAAGTGATTTCTGAAAGCTACATAATTATCCACTGAAGTGAAGGGATCTATTATAACATACATCTTTATTAGTTACATAGCTGATATAAATTTGAAGAAGAGGGGCCTGAGGGAGGCTCCTAGGAAAATTTTTCATTTTATTGATATGGAAAAATACTAGGCTTAGAGATTCATAATTTATTTTTAAAATTAAAGAGCAGAAACACAAATGCTATTTTATTTTAAAAATGCATTTTCTTTGTTTTAGCTTTGGTAACAATAAAACAAAGGCTTTGGCTCAAGAGTCATGCTATCAAAATGACAGGTGGGTCTCCTTTCTTGACTTGTACACTAACTTGACTTACTGTTACCGCACTGATCAGTCGGCACAATCTTGTTTGATCAGTTGAGATTGCCCTTGTTGAACAGGCTTTTCCAAAAGCATTTTTACATCAAGTCAAGTCTCCCTTAATCCAGAGTAAAGCTGTGTATACACAAGAGTGGCTAAATATAAACAAGGGGAGACTCAAGCCTGTGTTCCAAATGAGAACTCATGTGCTCCTCTCTGAGTCTGGCTGGAGTATTGTTCCTGCTGTGTGCACGCCTTAGGAGGTCACCCAGGGAACCGGATGCAATGCTTTGGCACATGATCTAATCCTCTCACTCTGGAGACCTAGTATTCAATGCCAGATAGATTCTCTTGCAAATGACCAAATACTTGACTTTGAACTTTTGATGAAAGATTTAATGTGGGGTGATCAATGAGTGAAACTACATTATGCAATCCCAGAAATATGCAAAAAGTAAGAAAATGAAATGGGAAATTAACATTCTTGGATTATTTGACCATGAGAGAACAAAATTTGCTTGAAGTAAAAGTTTTTATGACAATGGGATATTGAAGGAATTGCAACTAAAATCCAAAAAAAAAAAAAAGAAAAGAAATCGTTGTATGTATTTTTTAAAGTTTCTGTGTTCGATTGTGCTATGTAGAATCCACTATTTTCTCTTCCTTTAACAAAATCTTGGGTGCATTCCATAGCTTCCTGGTCACATTTGGTAATTAAAACTTAGTGTGGCTTAATTTAAACCCTTAATTGCATATCCAATTTACAGCTAGAGCTGTGACTCTGGCTGCGTACAAAGAGGGTGGGGGGCAAGATCTGGCTCTGGATCAATACTATCCCCTCCCTCCTCTAGACCCAGCTCCTCAGGCAGACTGACGGAGGGCTAGGGACTCAGAGAAATCCTTCCTCGAATGTCCACTTGCCCTTGGGAGGGAACCTTTGGACATTGTTGTGGTTCTTCCTGGTTCTGTGTACTACTAGTGGTGTCACATAGAGGGTATATGTGTGTTTTTAAGCTGGCCCCACTCTCCCCCAAGCAGCCTTGTCTGCCATCAACCCTGTGTGGACATTCCAGCGCTTCACTTGGTGGCTACTGGAGGAAACTCATGACTCCAACTCTTCCACTAATATTTGAGCTCCTTTAGGTGGAGCCAACGAAAGGCCGGGGTCCCCTTTCACATTACCCAGGGATGGGGAAAAAAAAAACCAAAAGACAAAAAACAAACAAGGCGGGTTGGCAATCACCCTGCCCTTCCCAGGTATTTCTGCTGCAGTCCAAGTTCTGATATTCATGCCTTCAGAAATTTCGAGGCTGAAAGAGGGTCACAGATTGCATAATTCTATATGCCTGTGCCATGCTTTGGGGGTACACATTGGGCTCCCCCCAAAAGTCTGGTACCTATTCTCCCATGGAGACATGTTGAGGGGGGGTCTGCCAACTTCGGAAGCTCAGGAAGCCTCCAGTTGGAGAATGAGATGTCAGTTTCCCTTTATTGCTGATGCCCCAGTCACTATGAATGACTCTCCAAGAGCCCCTTCAATTCGTTTCAAGAGGGGAAAAACACTTTTCCCTGCCCCTCGGCTAGGGGTGAGAACATGCACTGCACTTCCCATAAGGCCCTTGCTAAGCACCTCACCTCTCTTGCCATCTTCCCAGGCTATGGAGGGCCTGGTGGGATGGTGCTTGGTAAAAGTAGGGACCCTCCTATTGCCTCTCAGTCACCCTTAGGGGTGGTCATGTCTGGTCCCAATGCATCGTGGTTTCTTGAGGGTCTTGTCAGAATATGGGGCTATCTTTGTCTCCAGTCGTATTAAATGTCTTGTTATAACAGCAAAATTGGTAAAACTGACTTATTCAGGAAATAATGTGATTCTAAAACTGTAACTATTTTGGTTATGAAATTTTGGAATGAAAGATTACATTTCACAGAGTCTATTTTAATTATTCATTCTCAAAATGATTCTTATACCTAGGGCTCAAAGAATAAGCATTTGCTTCATGAAAATTAGAGGAAGGAGATGGGAGCGAGCTTATCTTTTCAAAGCATAAGCTCAGTGCCAAAGTCATAGAGCCTCTGTTGTATTATATGCCCATTTACTTAGAATCCTCTTGTGAATCTGGCTACTAACTTATAGCCTACAAATCTTTGGGTCTATTCATGTATCCATCCTTCCCTCTGGCCACCCTTCCTCCCATCCATTCATTCATCCATCCATCTCAGTGTTCTGATTATTGCTTAAAGTGTTACAGTGTTTTATTATACAGTCCAAGGGTCAATTGCACTGGAACATCTGGATATGCATTTTTAAACAAGTGCCCCAGATGAGTCCAATTAAATTTGAGAAACTATTGAGACGTTAAAGTTTCTAAAACTTGGCTATACTGAAGACTACAGAAAGGCACCTTTTCACCAATGAAATTGATCACTGGTCTCCTCAGTGATATTTTCCCAGACAAAACTGGTCTCAAGAAGAACCTTCCCTTGAGAGGTGTTCAGCATGTTTTATCCACATGCAAACTTTGATGTGCATATCTGTGAATTCAGAGAGAGATTTCAGACCAAAAGTAAGCCGACTCCCTGCTCTGTAGCCTCAGAATATCCAACAGTAAGTACTTCCTCACCACCATTGTTCATTTATTTGTTTACTGCTCATTATCCACTTTCCCAAACCTGAATGTAAACTGTTCTGATATTAAGAACCTTGCCTGCTTGTTCACTGTGATCTGCAGCACCTGGATTAGTACCCAGCCCAGAAGAATCACACTGTCACTGTAATAACTCAGTGAGCTGAGTTATACATAAGTATACATGAGTAAAACATAATTTTTCGCCAAATAATTGGAAGGCACTGAAGTAAACTAAGGACCACAATGTACCGAAGAATGGATGGGGTTAATTTCAGAAATATTCCTAAATGTATAGATTTATACATATAGTAATAAAAAACTCACATCTGAAAACCCTTCTGAAAGGTGTAGAAAATGAACAGCAGGACTTGTTTCTCCTCTGTACACCTGTTCAGGCAGAAGCCTTGAGGCAGAACTTGAGGCAGGGTTCTGAAAAAGAACAAGCCCAGCCTCATTGGAGCAGAAGACTCTGGAGAAGAGAAGTAACAAATGAGAAGGGCACCAGGGTGGGGTAGGTAGAGGAGAGTTGGAATCAATGGTCAGAAGTTTCTATTTGGTCCAGATGGTAATAGGAAGCCACTGGAGGGCCATGTTTACACATTTTCAAAATCCAATTAGGATACCACATGTTTTTATGGTCTAATCACCCATTTTGGACCCATTAAATAAATTAGTTGAAAGAGAAAAACAAAGGGAAAAAAATAAAACGATGTGTCATTTGATAGCATTAGGAAATCATGGGATAAATGTGTGAAATTGGAATGTTTGACCTGGAACCAAATTAATCCAAATATGGTCTTGATGCCTGAGTCTCGAACTGAACCAGGCCCACGCTGATGCTTGAAAATGTGAACAGTGAAGAAAATACAGAAGAAAGGATGGTGCTTTGGGTGAGGAAAATGGGCCTCTCTCTCCCTCTGAATGGTTTAGACATTTACTTGCTGAGGGTGGAAGCCTGGGGCAGCTGATTTCTCATGCTCGATTCCAAGCTCTAGATTCTAACCGTTCTATAAGAACACTAGTGGATACACATGAGGAGGAAGCAGCTGTTTCAGTGGAATTCCCTCTGGAGAGGAAAGCAGGCCAGCCATCCAGATGGAATCAGGCAAAGGGAGGTGGGGATAGGGGAGAAACAGGCCTGGGAACAGGCCCGGGATTTGGTGTGGCACCTGCTGTCCATCCTGTCCTCAGCCTTAGCCACAAGTTAGAACATACAGAAAATAGGGTGCAGTGACAAAACAGAAGTGTTTTCTTGGGAGAAAGAAATCATCCTCGTTCTCTTGTGCTGGGAGGATTCTATTTTTTAGGAACCCATGATTCAAAGTGTGGTTCTCCAACTCGGGTATCCACAGCTGCTAGGGGCTTGTTAGAAATACAGAAACTCAGGCCTCAGCCCAGACTTACTAAAGAAGACTCTGCACTCTAACACTATTTCCCACATGATTCATAAGCACATTAAAGTTGCAAAGCATCGTGTCAGAGGGTTTAAAGCAAACTAGATAAGGTAAAATGAGGTGTGAAAAGTGAGCGAATTATAATCCCATGGGACAGAAAACAATGCAAATAGCCCCCCACTTTGTCAGTTGAACCTGGACAGGGTACAAGAGTTGCTACAGACCCACCCACATATAGCCAACCTGGAAGACAAACTCACACATGTACATTTGTATACACACTGAAGGCGCTGGGAAAGTATTAGTGGGAGCACTTCTGCTGTTCAACCCCAAACCAGCTTGTTTTTTTCCTTTACAGTGTAACTTTGAAACCACTGTCTTTCCTCTGAATTACACCCAGTTCCTTTCATGAATTATATTTTATGTTCTTTCCCTGTTTCACTTCAATTCCACTCTTGTATCTTTCTTGAGCGCAGCCCCTGGTCAACCAATAACGGAGGAGGTCCAACCGAGACTGTTAGAATCGTAATCATTGGCCATTCGGCTGGCGGGTTCTCAAGTGTGGAAATTTCCAGGAACCAGCCTCTTTTCAGGGCCCAGGGACCCTCCCTCGTTAGTTCCAGTGAACTTTCTCTCACTCTGAAGTATTTACTTATACTCCTCATGAGGTTCCAGACTTAAGTAGCTCACACTCTACTGTGCTTCTTCCCATCACCTCTCAAACTCCTTACTGCTTTTATTTTTCTTTTCTCCTTACTGCTCTTCTCTTTCCTTCTTTCTTTCTTTCTTTCCTTCTTTCTTTCTTTCTTTCTTTCTTTCTTTCTTTCTTTCTTTCTTTCTTTCTTTCTTTCTTTCTTTCTTTCTTTCTTTCTTCCTTCCTTCCTTCCTTCCTTCCTTCCTTCCTTCCTTCCTTCCTTCCTTCCTTCCTCTCTCCCTCTCTTTATTTCTTTTGAGTTTTTGTCTCTGAAGGGCAGTGCACTATAATGGCTTAGGGCAGCAGTTCATGTCTGACGGATCTAGGTTCAACCTAGCTCCACTACTCTGTGATCCTGGTCAAGTTACTCAGTCTCTAGGAGCTGTGGTCTCTTTACCTATAAAATAGGAATAATAACACCAGCTGCATAGAAATTTGTCATTATCAGAAACACAATGTTACCTAAAGTTGTCAGCACACCACCTGCACATAGCAAGTGCTCAAAAAATGATAAATGGAAGCTATCTGAGGCCCTCAATGGTGAATTCATTAGGTAATATTGATTTGTAAGAAATACTATACCAAATGGCCTCATTTATGTTGTGATTACTTCCATTCTCTCCAGACAGGGCTACCCTAAGATACATATAAGTTTTAGGTGAGGAGACTACCACCCATTCACTCAATTTCACTAATCTTATATCCAGAGAAACTAAAAGAAAAATTAAAATAAAGCAGAAGAATGCAAAACCGGGAGATCATGCTAGAGCTAAGGGTGTACTTTTTGACTCTCAGGATCTCTAATGAAAATTTGAAAGGCAAGAGAGCTTAACTTTATTTGAGTATTTCCACATTCAGAACTCTTGTAAATTTCTGTGTGAGTTACACAGTTGCCTGCACAATAACACCATCTGCAAGTCACCATTGATAATCCAAGTGAAGAGCCTCTGATAAAAACTTATATTATTTTTTTTCCAAAAAGTTACTTATGTGTTTGCAGAAAGTTTTGTCCCACGCAATCTACTGTGCTGTTTCAGAACAATGATAAATACAAATGGCATTTCACTTCAAACTGTGGAAATAATACTTGATTTCTGCTTCTTTGGCTGACCAGTCATTTATCACAGGTCATTTACATAGAGCGAGATGGCTTGGTAAACTAATCACTGAGCTCTTTCATGTGGTACTGTGTTCTTCTTAGTACATCATGTGAAATTAGTTTGATGATTTCAGTTCCTTCTCTTGGGATCCATAACCCAGTTCATAGACGAACCAAAAACAATTTGGCTGAACCCACAAGCCTACATCCACGTTGGGGACTGTTGTGTCTTGATGTTGGATTCATTGATAGCCAGTGAGTCAGTTCGGACTTCTGAGAAAGAAGTTTTGGCTGAGGACATAGATAAAAATATAATAATAAAAAAGTGGTGTATGTGTATACATTTGTATGTGCATGTGTATGTATAGGTGTTATATATGTATATGTCGTGTATGAGTGTGTGTGCGTGTGCACGTGTATGTGCGTGTGTGTGTGTGTGCGTGTGTGTGGCTACAGTGACGAGCTGATGTAGGAGGGCAAATATTCTAATAAAATTTCAAGTGGCCGCTTGACAACATTTTGATCATGACATATTTAGTTGCTTAAAAAAAGGAAAACATTAATTTTAGATTGTTTTCACTAATTTATCTTCTTAATCTCAAAACAATATTTCTGGTCTTGTAGGCTCTTCTAAAACTTTGCTCTTCTTCCATCAAAAGGTAAGTCTAAGTCCTCTCTCTGTGAAATTGCAGAGGCTTTGTGACTCGCTGCAATGAAAAAAATATTGTGGATGTGAGGCTGCATGATTTCCAAGGTTAGGCCATAAAGCATATATAGCTCCTCTCTCTCTCTCTCTCTCTCTCTGACTCCCTTAGTTTCTCTCCACAAGTTGGAGCCTTGGGAGCCCTGAGCTGACATATAAGAAATCCAGCTTCCCTAAAGCTATCTGTTGGAAGCATCCTGGGGAGAGAGCACATCTCTGAGTGAGACAGACATGCCTGAGAAGCCCAAGTAGCCCAATCCCCAGCTCTGTGAGTTTTTCCTGCAGGGAAGGGAAATATGCTTGTGGCTGAGGGGGCTTTCAGATGATTCCAAGTCCTTCCCCCACTCTGCCCTAACACTGCCAGCCAAGTTGAGCCAAATGGAGACTGCTGGCCTTTGAGCCTTCCCAGCTGACAATGGAGCAGAGAGAAACTATCCCTACTAAACCCTGCCCAAATTGCAGATTTGTGAGCAAAATAAATGTGATTTTTTTAACTTACTACATTTTGAGTTTATTTCACATCACAGATAACTGAAACATACTTCATGTGAAATTAGCTTGATCATTTTTCCTTTTCTTTTTAGAGGGGGAGGGGGAGAGGGTGAGGGAGAGAAAGAAATCTTAAGGAGGCTCCACGCCCACTGTGGAGCTCAGTCTCACGACCCTGAGATCATGACCTGAGCTGAAATCAAGAGTTGGACACTTAACCAACTGAGCGACCCAGGCGTCCCTCTTTTCTTTCTTTCTTTCTTTTTTTTTTTTTTTTTGATCATTTTTCCATTCAGGGATTTTTTTCCTTTGGGTAACTATAACCCAAATCAAAGACAAACCAAAACACTTGACTGAATCTACCACTTGACTTGACTTGTGTTGGGTTCATACAACAAGACAGTCGTGACTTGATGTTGATTCAATGGAAGTCAGTGAGTCAATCTGGCTTCTGAGAAGGAAGCTTTGTGTGGATAAGCAGATAAGATTTTTTTATTTTCATTCATTCATTCATATTATGTGTACTAGGGCCTATAAAATTTTCAGTCAATTAGCATAATTTTCATATGGGAAAACCATAATAAATAATGATAAAAGGGATCTGAAAAGTGTAAAAGAATCCCAGCCTCTCCTAGCAAGTTCCAGTTTCTTCTGGAGAACTGAGAGGATGTGGGGGTGTGATTGCCAGGCTGGGGCTGATAATCACTGAAGGGGAAAGTACCAAACTTGACATTAATCCTAGCAATCAGTTTGAAATGATTACTAAGGAGGTGGTTTTTTAAACAAGGAAAAATGAAACTAGGGAGAATTGTATAGCAACACAGGATCCCTAAGAAACTTGTACTAAACTTTCTGAATTCCAGACATAATACATTAGAGACACAACATTTACAGCATCTGTAGGAAGAGGTTGGAGAAACTGAGGATGATCAAATGAAAGTATATAGTATATGATTACTCCATGTAGAGCATATGCTTGTAATCCATTCATTTCTCAACAAAGTATTTAGAATTGTGACCTTTTCAAAACAAAGAGAGAAGTATTATTATAGCCTGAACTTTTTTTTTTTTTAATTAAAGGAGAGATATAATTGTAGGCAGGAGATACTAATGTGAATCATTGGCCATGAGAAGACTTTTTCTTCCCAATAGTCTGATGGTCATTGAAGGAGTCAGGGGTGAGAGAAGGGAAATGGAGCAGAGGTGGAGCTCAGACAAGAGGCTCTCATCTCAAAAAAAAAAAAAAAAGATGAATTAATAGTGGAGCAAACAGAGACTTTTTACTTTGCATTTTGTTTGATTGTGTGTGTGTGTGTGTGTGTGTGTGTGTGTACATGCTAGTTTTAAGCAATTGATTCAGTGAAATAATTAATGTATTACTAATTAGTGTGTCAGACTATTACTGAAAGTGGTTGTGAGCAGAGGTTTTCAAACTTGGCTGATCATTACCTCCTGTAACATTGAAAAAAAATATAGATTCTCAGGCCTCATTCTAGACCCGTAAGTCAGAATCTTTGAAAGAGCATGAGCGGGAGGGGGTGGGGAGAGAGAATATGAGGTAGACTCCACACTGAGTACAGACCCCAATGTGGGGCTCTATCTCACAACCCTGTGATCACGACAGCCAAAATCAAGAGCCGGGTGCTTAAGCGAATGTGCCACCCAGGCACTCCCCTCCCCAATTTCTATATTTTTAAGTGTTCCCCAGATGACTCTTACTATCACCCGGGTTTGGACTAGGTAGAAATAAATGGATATTTCAGTTTCCCATCCCTCAGGTGACACTGGCATCAGGTCATTTCTGTTTAACTGCACTGAGGTAACAAGACTGTCTGGGGGTGGCTCCTGGCAGGGCCTGTCAGACAATGAACTCCCTGAGACAGGGCAGAGTCAGTGTGAACTCTCCACAGTATGGGAAAACACATTTGGAGTGACTTTATTTCTAGATTTGCCTTTTTCAACCCAAGAATCCAGGGACATATATTCTCCAAATACCTTTCTTGCTTCCTCCCTTGAATGCCAACATTCATGACACAAAATGTCCCTGGGGTGGGCACTGCATGTGTATGGAAGTAGGAGTGGGGGTGCACCGAGAGGACAAGCTTAGGAAAGACCCCTTATGAGCACGGTTTCTGCTTTCAGTTAGAACAGCACATCACATGGGGCGCCTGGGTGGCTCAGTGGGGTAAGCATCTGCCTTTGGCTCAGGTCATGATCCTGGGGTCCTGGGATCGAGTCCCACATCAGGCTCCCTGCTCAGCGGGAAGCCTGCTCCTCCCTCTTCCTGTTGCTCCCCCCTGCTTTTGTGCTCTCTCTCTCTCACAAATAAATAAATAAAATCTTAAAAAAAAAAAAAGAATAGCACATCACAAATGTTGTGGAAGGTTTAGTGTTTCAGGGAGGTCTCTAGCCCGGAAGGACTTGTTGGAAGGAAGGGATGCTCATAAGATTGGCTCTCTCTTTGAAAACACCCTGACTGGCCAGATTGATAAAGGGGTAGGGAATCATCCTCATGGATGGATTCTTCACTATCTTGGGACCAGCAGAAAGTTTTACCCTGATCACCTCTGTGTTACTCAGGGAAGGTTCACTCCTTTCCTTCAAATCCCCAAACTTCAGTGGCTTTACATAACAAAGGTCAATTTCTCATTCACATCACAGTGCACTGTAGGCCACTTAGGGCTGTGCTCCACAGGGTCATTCAGGGACCCAGGACCTGTCCTTGTCACTGCTCTTCCATTTCCTAGGACCTCAGATGCTCCACTGGAGTCTTTGCCTTTGGTCAGAGGGTGAGGAATGAGAAAATAATGTGGAAAATCCATGGGAGGTTTGTTGTGGGCAAAGCTTAAGAATTCTGTTAGCCAGAACCCAGGTTCATGGCCTCACTAACTTTAAGGGAGGCTAAGATATGTAGTCTAACTATGTGCATAGGCAAAGAGAGAAACAGGTTTTGGTGAACATGGAGTGTTTTCCATAGTTTGCTACTATCTCTTTGGCAGCTGAATGGCACTTTTATCTCTGTGGTTTACCTCCCCAAACCCATAAGCCCCATCTAATCATGAGAAAACACCACACAAACCCCAACTGAAGAATATTCTACAGAATGCTAATGAATCTTCCTCAAAACTGTCAAAATCATCAAAAACAAGAAAAGTCTGGGAACTACCATAGCCGAGAGGAAGGAGCCCAAGAAGATAGGACAAGTAATTGTAATGTGCTATCCTGGATGGGATCCCAGAATAGAAAAAAGTGAAAACCAAGGAAATATGATTATAGCATGGATTCCCATTAATAATAATGTATGGATATGGATATGTGTTCATTAATTGTGACAAATGTACCATATTAGTATAAGATGCTAATAATAGTGATGGAAACTGGGTCTGGGGCACAGGGAAACACTCTGTATTTCCTTCAAAACTTTTCTATAAATCTAAAATTGTTTTAAAATAAAAATTTTAAGTTTTTTTTTTTTTTAAGTGAGTGCCAAAAAAACCCTACTTCTCCTGTTTTCCCACAATAGCCATGGGAAAAAAAAAAAAATCCAAAACTTTGTCTACTGAGAAGTTGCTACCCTGTTCTTTCCCTTACACTCATTTTTTTCCCTTGTATCTGTTGCTTCTATCTTGTCTCATCTCACAGGGATCATTCCTCAAGAACCAGCTTGTGTCACCTTTTTAATAACATGCTGCATGTTCCTCTAAGAACATGAGCCAAAACAGGTTGATAAACAATGAAAAAACTAGAAGTCTAGATAATGTAACACTCGAAAGTGCTAAGTTAAATAATTTTTGGTTTCTTCCTCCCATTCATAGAGAAGAGAAGAGGTGAGAAAGAACATGTTTTTCCAGTCTTATTTTCTCTAAAAATTAGGCAATCATCTTGAAATTAGAGAAAAAAAAATTTGGTCATTTTTTTCTACCTGTGCCTTTGGGTAAGTTATCTTATCTGAACTTGGACTTCCACACTAAAATGGGCCAGTAATAGTTCTTGTTTGGGGAATTTGTCCGGCAAAGTTAATGACAGATTTAGCCTATATATAATTATTCCTCTCCCTGGCTGGGCTGGGAATTTTGTTTGTTTGTTTGTTTGTTTGACTTTGGACTTTATTCTTTAAACAAATTGCAGGGATTGCAGAGAAAAGAGGTTATTGACAGAAAACAGTATCTACATATGTACTGAGAGGTACACTTTTGTGACAGAAGAGACTTTAAGCTCATGCTGGCCTCTCAGAAGCAGTTCTCAAAGAGCTTAGCTTTATTTTCTTGGATTTTAAGAATGCCTAAGATCCTCTCCTTCATCCCCGATCTTCGGAGCCAAATAGTCCATTAAACATCCCATATCAGCGATTTTATATTCTACAACAAGGGGTACATCTGCAGACATACTGCAAAATAGTGCAGGATATCTGGGTGACTTGGCAGCTCAGTATTGACACAAAAGGCTGAACCTGAAGACTTTCATTAAATCAAAAGCTCCCATCTTGGACAAGAAGCAGTGGGACTGGTTCCCGGCGGTCAACAAGTGAGGTCCCACAAACAAAACAAGTTAGTAGGGGGTGGGGTGGCAGACGGGGTTTATAGGACAGCAGAGCTACAAGACTCAGTACCAGTCCTTAGAGCAGACATTTAGTGATCATTACTATGTCTGAGCATGGTGACAAGTGCTTTGCACGTATTAGCTTAGCTAATGTTCCTAGTAACCCATGAGGCAGGTCCTCTGATGACCCTCATTTTATAAATGAGAGTGGTAAGGAAACATGCTCCTGGTTAGTAAGTGGCAATACCATGATTCTCATTCAGGTAGGCAGACTCCAGAGCCCAACCTCTTACTACTACATTATATGGGCATCATCTTTGCTTGATTTTTTAAAAATCAGACTGAGAAGGTGACAGCTCTCTATTGCTCTCCCACTGCCCCTTCCAGAAAAGTCTACTTTCCTGACCCAAGTCCCTTATCCAGGGGGAGATAGGGCACTACTAGCACATCCCCTCCAAGGCCTACATTTCTGATCAATGGGGAGGGTTGGAAATTTATTATTTATTTTATTTTTTGGTAAGTACACTCAGAGTGGACACATGTTAATTGATTTTAGAGACTGATGCATATACAAAACAAAACACAAATCTATTGTTCTACATTTTAAAATGTAATAGCTAGCAGGATAGCTCATTATAGCTAGGATTAATTTGCCAAGGTAGAGCCTGTGGATTTCTGTCCTTAATTCACCTGATTCAGATTCATATTTTTTCTTTTGTTTTTCCCTTAAACTCAAATTTGCTTTTTTTCTAATTACAATAACATGGTAGAAAACCTAAGAAACATATATTAGTAAAAAAAAAAAATGAAAAGAAAATAATGATTTCTTGTAATCCCACCATCTAGCAATAACCACAGTTAACATCTTCCAGATATTTTAATATGTATACTTATATGTATAAGCCAGATGTCAAATGGGTCTCTCTGCTCCCTATTATCTAGATAAGATGCCTTGGTCCTTCATTTCATTGCTCTTCTCAGGATTCTGGCAACTTCCCAGAATCTCACATTCTAACGATCACCTGTGACTCTGACTTCCTGTTTCTTCTGAATTCCATTCTCTACTGTTCAGCCTACAGCTGTTGCTTTATTTTGCTCTGGCCATAGACCCAAATGTGGAAATCAGGTTCTTTCTTTGATTCGACAGTAACAACAAATCATCTATACAAGGATTTTTTTTTTTGATGTGTAGCCCTCTTCAGGATGTAAAGACTATTACATTTAAATAGTAGACATCCTTTTCCTATGAATTTTTTTTAAAGCCATGTTACTCAGTCATGCACTTTCTTCCCCTTCTCATTCTGTTTTTGCTTTTTCCTTCTCACAAGGAGGAATCATATTCTTCACTTTTTTCTTTTCTTGCACAGCAATTCAGATGTATAAGACCTTGCCCACAGATTTAACTTCAGGAATTCCCTTTCTATACACAAAGTCTCCCCCAAAGCTTTGACACTGTCCTGATCAAAATGTCTGGAGTTATCAGATAAAGGCCATTCATGTCCCCATTTGTGGCATGTAGTTTCCACTAAGATACAGAGAAACAATACATGGCAAAGACAAAGGAAGTTGAAAACAATGTATTCCACATGGTAGGGATTTCAAAGGAGATGTTAAAAGATTAGTTTCATAGTTCTTAGGGCCTTCCCTCACATCAAGGATATAAAAGCATGAATAGGGATTAGGAAAGGTTTTGGAAAGATTTCACTGAATAGAGCAGTTAGTGGGGTATAAGAATCCCCATTCCAACCAGAAAGAGATGGAAAGTAGGATGCTTTCCATTTCACAACCATTTGCTGGTTAAAAGAGAGGAGCTTCGGGACACCTGGGTAGCTCAGTCTGTTAAATGTCTTCCTTTGGCTCAGGTCATGATCCCCAAGTCTTGGGATCAAGTCCCATGTCGGGCTCCCTGCTCAGCAGGGAGCCTGCTTCTCCCTCTACCTGCCACTCCCCCTGCTTGTGCTCTCTCTCTCTGACAAATAAATAGATAAAATCTTAAAAAAAAAAAGGAGAGAGAAGTTTCAAGGACCACTCATAATTGTTTTGATATGTGTACTCCTTAGTTGCGGAGACCTAGTAGATTGATGACCGACTTCTGCTTGGAAAACTTAAAAGCTGAGATGGGCTACATGTACCAGGCTGGGTCTCCCTGCCCTCAGGGGGAAAGGAAGGTGGGTGTTCCCTATGGGCCAGATGTGGCCTCACAGACAGTGAGAACTGGTGGGACCATCTTCCATGCAGCCCAAGAGGATTTCCTAGAGGCCTTGGGGACTTACAGAGTCTTTGTCTAGTGGGCTTATGTGAGGATGGTGACTAATTTTAGGGAACATGTACAAAGTCATGGAAAATGCAGTCAAATGAGTCCAGTGGGGGCCTCCAGAAGACCAGCAAAAGGCCTAACAGAGAAAGAAAGCTTCAACCTCCAGCCAGACCCCAGGAGCAGGGAACCTCTCATTACAGAACCATTCAAAAAACTTTCTTGCTCCCTTAGCTCTCTCCTCCCCCACCAAAATTCTGAAAGAGTCAGAGCCACAGTTCATAAAATAGGAAAATGGGGGGAAGGTGAGGAAAGAGAGCAGGGCAGGAGGGAGGCATAAGGAACCATCAGCCCTTCTAGACCATCTACCTCCAGAGTGCCCAAGTTAGATAAATAGAGACATTTTCCCTTAAAATCAAGTTCTAAGTTTGGAGAATTACATGTTAAGAATGATTTAAAAATGAAACAAAACATAGGGATCCCTAAGTTTCCATCTAGAGGAATTCCATCTACCTGAATAAGTCGGGAGAAGCAGTGGTAGACAAAAGTAAAGAGGCTAACTGACACATTTCCTTGTGTTGCGTGAACTATTCTATAAATTGCTTTGCATTTATTAACAATTATACATAATTATTAATGATTACTAACAATTTCTTAACCAACCTCATTGAACTTGGGTTATTTTTTTATTTTTCCCTATAGACAACACTGATAGGATTAGTTCATATATCCCTAAATATGTCTTTTGGCTGCATCAATGTTTAGATCCATGCTTCAAGCTTTAGCAATGAATTGCCAAATTTACATCAACTTACATGTCATCCATGCATGCCCTTGCCATAGATACATCAGAACCATCAGTTCTACCATATTAAGGTGACTTTGTTCTCCTGACCCTGATCCCTTGGTGGGTCTATTTCTAATGCAAGTCTCAAAGGACACAATTATTTCCCAGTTCTTGAGATGGTATTTCACTTCATCCCTGTTCCTGTACTTATAAATGTATTTCAGAAATCCAACCTGTTCATGTATTAGTAGCTGCCTTTATATTGTTTCCATGATTATGAGATAGAAGATGCACCAAAAATGCGCAATTATTTGTATACCTTAGATAGACTGCCTACCTATATTTGGGTTGGGAAAACAAATTCAGCAGATCAAATTTTCCAACCTCATGTTTTCGTTCTGAGAATGTTGCGTTCGTGCTTCTCCTGACCTCACAACCTCAGCAAAAGCTGTAATTAGAGTTGATTCAGTAAATACAACTTCTGCCTGGGTGGGTGGGGGCGGTGTTCTCCACAACAACTCTGGTCTTGAACAGTGCAAGGAGCCGGACTACTATGGGTTTTCTGGGGCTTTGGCTACAGGGAAAACACACAGTTTAAAAAAATATCTTAAGAAATATTCCAAAACAGGATTTCAAGAGCAGTAATCCCCTCTGTCTATATTTGGCTATGAAGTACCTTCCCATGAAATATAATTCCTAGCTGGCTGTCACTTGTCATTTTCCCTGTGTTCAATATTCACCAACATAAAGGTCCTATTTTGCCAACTCCCAGCACTTAATTTTCATTCCCATTCATTTTACCATTTCTCTTAAAGTGAAAATAACACTCAATTGTCAAGGGGATTGAATGAATTGTAAATAACAAATGTTATCTTACTCCCTGGAACTTATCTCATGCTATGTTATGGATTTACCAGGTCCCAAAAAATATCAGATATATGAGCCTTAAAGGGGAAAAGTCTCCATACTAGTATATGAAAAAATTCCTAAATTCCAGAAGGGTGAGTGAACAGATGGATACTTTTGGGACATGTGTGTGTGTCATTTTTGTTTTACATTTCCTTGGCTCTGCAAGAGAACGCATTTTCTACAAAGTATGGTAGCTGCAGTGAAGGATAATATTAAATTAAACCTGGAAACAAGAAATGAGAAGTAAATAGTTTAACAAAAATGCAGTTCCATAAGTTAATTTTGAAAAGTTTCATTATTAAAACACAGATTTAGAAAAATGTGGCCACGACTGAGACACAAAAGGTAAACAGTGATTGATGTAATGGAGAACAGTTTTCTTACTTGGAGGTGTAGATACCATTCTAACACATTCATATATATATTTCCAAGTTTTATTCATTGAGGAAATTCAATATTTTAATAAACTTCCATGAAAATAATTATAGATTGGTGATGTTTTTCCCTGAGTGTTGATTTCTTACAAAGAAAGTAAAGCTCTGAGTGGTTCCAGCAACGTGGAGCCCTGAACTATTGCACCTCTTGCCACAACATAAAAATTCTGGATAAGTTATAACAACACAGCAGTTTATAAAACATATCTGAGGGGAAAAGTAAATAGAAGGAATCTCCAGTTGTCAAAAATGAAGAGTGAACTCCTGGCCAGTGCGCAGCTAACTTAGCAGCAGCCTGATATGATAGCGGGGTAATTCAGATTTAGATAAGTGTCCTACAATTGATGGGCTGAAGTACTGACACTCACATGCTGACAGGAAACATGGACTTGGACTCTACAACGCATGGTTACTCGTTCTGTGAAAATACTCTCACAGGAAAACCACCGGGACCAACCTGGCAAGCTGCAAGAAGCTTGCTCTAGCCAGGGCTCAGTGAAGAGTAGAAAAAGAAGCAAGTCTCCAGCCTGTCACATGCAGAGTGACAATCAGATTTATAGTGCCAGCTAGTGCAGAATCTCAACTCAGTAATTAACATGAAATCTGGTCTCAGTCAGGTGAAATCCTTGGGTTCCTTGAAAAAAATGAAACCATTAGGGATTCAGAGCCGGTGAATTAAAGACAAAAAAGAGATTCCCTTTATTTTTTTTCCTTGGGCATGTTTTAAATACTGGTCTGTTGTTATAGTTCATCCAACACTTGTGTATGTTTACAGCTTGTAGTGGAGGTGAGTCCTTAATGGTTTGCTAGATCAGACCATGAGTTACTTTTTATGAGAAATCACCATTCAGGAAAAAAAAAAATGCCAGTCTGAATAATGTCCAGATGAACTTGCAGGAAAAAACACTGCAAATGATACAAGCAATTAATGATTCACCATAAGAGAGAGTCAATACACACAATCAACAGGAAGATGATGCCCCCTCCTAAGAACTAGAATAAAACACTCTGAAACCAGGAAATGAGATTATCTGAAATTATTATTTTATTTAAAAGGAATAGAAAACGTGCTGAAAGGAATGACACTGTGTATGAAGAATAATCTAATTAAACAAAAACCTAAATTAAGCCTCTTTCTATAAAGAAAAAAACCTGCAATTAAAAAGTCAAAGGATAGACTATAAGTCACATTAAACATAGTGGAAGAAAAAAAAAATCAACAAACAAAAATATAAAATCTGGGAAATTACCTGGAATGTAGCATAGGGCGATATATAAATTGAAATGTGAAAGAGAAGGTAAGCACTATGCAGGATAGATTTAGACAGTCTAAAATATGGCAAATTAAATTTTCAGAAAGAAAAGAGTGACAAGAGAGGCAACATTCAAAAAGATGATGGTGGAGAATTTTCTAGAATTGCTTAAAGTCATCAAGTCTCAGATGTAGGAAGCTCAATGAATCCTAAGCAGGGTAGATCAAAAACAAAATCCCCACATGGACACATTGCAGTGAGCTATGGAACACCAAAGACAAGGCGAAGGTCATCATAGCAGCTGGGGAAAAAAGATATTGGAAGTGAAAGAGCGATAATTAGTCTGATAATGAACTTATCACCAAAAATGGAGACCTGAAGACAATGGAATGATATCTTCAAAGTGCTAAATAACTTTATATTGAAAACAATGGTCAGTGTACCTAAACTTCTTTTCAAAAAAGAAGGCAAAATAAAGACATTTTCAAACAATGAGTGGAAGTTACTTCTTTAAATATGCTTAATAAAAGAACGGCTCGCTGTAATCAAGTTAGAAGAAAATAAACCCTAAAACGAGCAGTAGGATATAAAAGGCAATTGTGAGCAAATGATGGTTAAAATGGGCAATTAAGTCTAGAGTATTGACTATTAAAAATAGTTTTTAAAAACTATTTCAAGAGAGGGCACCTGGGTGGCTCAGTTGGTTAAGTGAATGCCTTCGGCTCAGGTCATGATCCTGGGGTCCCAGGATGGAGTCCCGCATTGGGCTCCCTGCTCAGCGGGGAGTCTGCTTCTCCCTCTGACCCTCCCCCCTCTCCTGCTCTCTCTCTCTCATTCTCTTTCTCAAATAAATAAATAAAATCTTTAAAAAAAAAACTATTTCAAGAGAGACTTAAAAGCAAAGTGGAACAAAATGTTAGAAAATAACACCACGGACAACAAAGGACGTTCCATAGAATCACTATATTTTGAGTTCCTTGTGATGTAGAAATACTGGTTTGCTGCATTAAATGTACTTATTAAAATTTAAAGATAAGCAAGTAAAAATAGAAGTTGTATATGTATTCTTTACCCCAATAAATGAGAGGAAAGGAAATGGACAAGAGAAATAAAAGCAAGGTAAGTAGAAAACACAAATTAGTCCATATACCATTATTCATAGTACATATAATGTAATACTTTTAATTAATTAATATAGCCTCTCACATTGAATTTTATTTTAACAATTTAAATATCAGCCACGGCAGTTATTAATGTAGTTCACTAAATATTTCTTATTCTCATTCTGGACTCATGGTTTGTATTTCACTCACCTGCTCCTTTGTGAGATTTGGCTCTGGAAGTTGTTATGACCAATTTGGCATAAACTGAAGTGATGTGTGCCACAGTGGGGTGGAAATGTTAACATCCAGTGCAGGACATACCAAGTTTTTCCTCTCTTCTGCTACCCCCATTAGCAATGCTACAGAGAGTGGCTGCTCTGGACCCAGGGTAAGGACCAGGTGGAGCAGAGCCCCCTGTGGAACCTCAGAGGATGTGCGGCTTGAGAGAGAAGTAAGTCTTTGCTGTTTTAAGCTGCTGAAATGTTAGAACTGTTTATTATCACTGCATAGCATGGCCCATCCTCACTGATACATACAAGAGAAATATGTACAACATGAAGAAATACACTGTGAAAGTAAAGGGATGGCAAAAGAGATACAGGAACGTATTGGCCAAAAGAAAACCAGCATATTTTTTCCCTTTTAATTTTTTTTTATTGTTAATCACCATACAATACATCATTAGTTTGTGATGTAGTGTTCCATGATTCATTGTTTGTGCATAACACCCAGTGCTCCATGCAGAACGTGCCCTCTTTAATACCCATCACCAGGCTAACCCATCCCCCAACCCCCTCCCCTCTAGAACCCTCAGTTTGTTTTTCAGAGTCCATTGTCTCTCATGGTTCGTCTCCCTCTCCAATTTCCCCCACTTCATTCTTCCCCTCCTGCTATCTTCTTCTTCTTTTTTTTCCTTGACATATATTGCATTATTTGTTTCAGAGGTACAGATCTGTGATTCAACAGTCTTGCACAATTCACAGCGCTCACCATAGCACATACCCTCCCCAATGTCTATCACCCAGCCACCCCATCCCTCCCACCCCACCCCCACTCCAGCAACCCTCAGTTTGTTTCCTGAGATTAAGAATTCCTCATATCAGTAAGGTCATATGATACATGTCTTTCTCTGATTGACTTATTTCACTCAGCATAACACCCTCCAGTTCCATCCATGTCCTTGCAAATGGCAAGATCTCATTCTTTTGGTGGCTGCATAATATTCCATTGTGTATATATACCAGATCTTCTTTATCCATTCATCTGTTGATGGACATCTTGGCTCTTTCCACAGTTTGGCAATTCTGGACATTGCTGCTATAAACATCGGGGTGCACATACCCCTTCGGATGCCTACATTTGTATCTTTGGGGTAAATACCCAGTAGTGCAATTGCTGGATCATATGGTCGCTCTATTTTCAACTTTTTGAGGAAACTCCACACTGAAGAAAACCAGCATATTAACATCAATGTTAGGCAAAATAGTCTGTAAGACAACAAAGAATTATTAAGGAAAAAGAAATAAAGAAAAAAATACAAAATATATTCTCACATAAGAATAAAAGGAACAATCTGCCAGGAAGGTCACAATCCTGAATCTTTAAATATCTAACATCAGAGTCCCAAAATATATGAAGTCAGGATGGGTGACAGAATTACAAGGAGCAATGGACAAATCACAATAATAAGCCAGTTCCTGCAATCCCATTTCCCCTTGCTAGGCAGTGGAGGATGGCTGTCCATCCTACCCAGGACTGGGCGATGACATGTACACAGAAATCCCTAGAAGGTCTTCTGGGAAAGAATTCTTTTTTTTTTCTCTGATAAAAAGCAAGAGATGCCTTTCAAGTATCCACCCTTCTTTCTGTCTTTGAATGGGATTTCGTGAGAAAGTGATGGTTGAAGGAGCAATAGCCATTTCCGTTCAGACTTCTTATTACATGGTATTTTATAAACCCCACTTCTTATGCCAGTATTAACTACAACCCAGAGCATCCTCACAAAGAATTAGGTACCAATAATCATGATCAAGTTATGGCAATGAAAACAGCATGGTGTTAGTGAAGGAACAAACTGACCAATGGAAGATGACCTTGATATATGACAGAAGTGGCCTTACAAGTAAGTGGAGACAGAATGTGCTATTATATAATGATCTTGAGAAAACTCCACTTGGAAACAAAGTAAGTTAGCATCTTACCTCAGAAATATTAGCACCCTACCTAATACACATGTTACCTTTTTCTGTAACATAGAACATTACATTCCAGGAGGAATAAGACATAAATATGGAGCTGGTACTTTAAAATATTTAGAGGAACATATTGGAGAGATGTTAAATTATATGTTATGTGAATTATGCCACAATTTTGAAATACATGCTATGGACAAAGACCTAATTATCAACACAAAATTATGAAGTTAGGTTAAAAAAATATGTTGGAGAGTATTTTTATAAGCTTGGATTAGAGAAGGATTCCCTAAACAAGACACAGAAACAGAAACTTAAACAACAGAGTGTAAAAACAAAGAAGGATAAATTTCATCACATTAAAATTAAAATCTTCTGTATAACAAAAGACCATCCAAAGTGAGAAAGGAAGCCACGGACCAAAGATATTTGCTATAATTTAACTGGCAAATAATCCATACCAGAATGTATAAAGAACTGCCTCATAGCAATACAAGAAAGTCAAACAATCTAATTTTTTTTAAACGGCAAAGGATATAAATAAGTGCTTGGCAAAGAGAAAACCCTAATGTCCAATAAACATAAGGAAAGACACTTGATTCCATCAGTGACAGAAATGAAGATTAGATCAGCAATGAAATGTCTCTTTACACCCATCAGTATGGCAAAAAAAAAACAATGTCTCATAAGTGTGGGAGGGGATGTGGGATTTGGGGACTCTCACATACTGATTGTGGGGTGTAAGTCAGTACAGCCCTGAATGGATATTGTCAAGCTGCTCCCAAACTTGCAGACGTTCAAACTCTACAACCCATAGCTTTGAGAAATGTATCCACATGCACAAGGACCCATATACCAGGATCTTCACTGCACCATGTTTACAATAACAAGAAACCAGAAAGAAACAGAAAGACTCATGCATGAGGCATGAATAAATTATCTTATATGCATATAGGGACTTACTAAACAGCAGTTAAAATGAATATCCTAGATGTACTGTATCAACATAGATCTATTCTGAAAGTGTTGAGGGAATAAAAAAAAAACAAGTTGCAAATGTATTATATAATTTGGGTATTATGCTAAGTGAAATAAGCCAGACAGAGAAAGACAAATACCATATGATTTCACTTATATGTGGAATCTAAAAAAAAAAAAAAAAAACCAAATGAATGAACAAACAAACAACAACAACAAGGAGGAAAAGACTCGTAAAAAAACAGAGAACAAACTGGTGGTTGCCAAAGGGGAGGGGATAGAGGAATGGATGAAATAGGGAAAGAGCAAAATAGGTGAAACTTTCAGTTGTAAAGTAAATCAGTCACAGTAATGAAAAGCAGAGCATGGGGGATATAGTCAATAATATAATGACCGCAGTAAGCATTTCATAATGCATATAATTGTTGAATAACTACGTTGTACACCTGAAACTAACTCAACATTATATGTCAACTATACTTCAATTAGAAATAAAAAAGAAAAGAAAAAACTATTACATATTTACTTAAGTAATACGTATTTGATATTTTGTATCAAAGTGGCACACTGTGATACTTAAGTATCAAAACATAAAACTATTGATGGGGAAGTTATAAAAACTTCAAGGTTATGGTTAATTCTGGAGTAAAAGGTAAAGGAGTACGTGCAGTAGTCAAATATATATGTAATATTTCTTTCTTTCTTTTTGTTTTTTCTTTTAAGTAGCCTCCATGCCCAATGTGGAGCTCAATGTGAGGCTTGAACTCACGACCCTGAGATCAAGACCTGAACTGAAATCAAGAGTAGATGCTTAACCAACTGAGCCACCCAGGTGCCCCACCCTGCCTTTTAAAGTTTATTTATTTAAGCAATCTCTACACCCAATGTGGGGCTGAACTCATAACCCCGAGATCAAGAGCCACATGCTTTACCGACTGAGTCATTTCTTTCTTAAAACAAAGAAACAGAGCTGAAAGAAATATGTCAAAATGCAAAAATTTATTAAATCTAAGATTAGATATGCTGGATGTCTGTCTATTACATTTGAAATGTAATTATTTTGCATGTTTGAAACATAATAAATATTTTAAATAAAACATGAATAAGTTATTAAATAGACAAAAAGTTAAATAAAATGAGTGAGTTATGAATAAAAGTGAAAAAAATTTAAATATCATAGTTGGAAGAAGACATACATTCTGTTTTAGAAGGGGGAGAAGAGAAAGGAAGATGAGTCCCACAGCTATGTGTTCCCACAGCTTCCAGAAAACTCCTTGCCAGGTTATCGAAGACTCAGATGCAGCTGAGCTCGGAAGCTCCAAACAGGTTTGCATTTTGAAATCTGGGAGCTGGTGGAGGTGGCAGAGGGGTGGATTCCGGGAGAGGAAGCACAGCGTGGAGCCGTTGAAAACTGACCCCTCAGTAGCCCAGGCCACCGCCTGCAACATCCATGTGGGATCCTGCTCTGGGTTTACAAGCCTCAAGAAGAGAGCAAGCTCCAGTCTCTGTGTACTGCTGCTGTCAACTTGGTCCACCACCCTCTCCTGGGTAAGGCCACCCCCCTTCATGGGCCCCTGACCTGTGCAGTCACATGCTGCCCCACACTCAGAAGAGCCCCCTGCTGGGTGTGATGCTCTGCTGGTCCTGTCTTGACAAGGGATCTTGCATTTACATTTTGCACTGGGCCCCTCATATCACATAGCTGGGCCTGCCAGTGGCACCAACAGACAAGAAACGTCCTCTGTTAAAGGGTCTGTTCCTCTGTCCTTACCTGGTCACCACTGCTCTCCACACTTCGATGGAACCTCCCATTTACATTAATTCCCAGACCCCTGCAGGCATCTGCATTGGCTGCCTCTATTTTACACATTTGATCTTGTGGATCCATCTCTGCCTCACCTGGAGAAAAGCTGCCCTTCAGCCCCAGAGCTCTGGGAAACTTGAGGTGTCCAGGGCAGAAGGCCACGTTTGTCTTGATACTGACATGTTGGTACTAATTCTATTTATATTCATCAAAACTTAACAGCCACAACTTAAAGTAAACGTGCAATAAAAATGCAGTTATGGTATCTCAGAAGTGATTATCTAGGTTGTATTTAGGTAAACACAATATGATGGTATTTACACAGCATTAACATACACTCCTAGGTGGCAAGTCTTATACAGTCTTTACCCATATCAAAGGCACTTGCCCAATGCAGGCTCTCGTAGATGTTAATTATGTGGTTCTTAGCATTTATATTAAAAAAAATTTCTTCTAGAACTGAGACAGAGATGGCTAGTTTATGAATTATTTGCTTTTGGAAGCTGAAGCCATTCTGGAAAAAGAAGTTCCATCCTTCTGCCTAGGACCTTAAGGGCTGGTCCTCTAACATCTCCAGGCTGCATCCTGTGTCATTGTCTTCCACGACTTCTCAGGGAATTTTGAGGTAAGAGTCCCAAAGAATGGATTGCTCTGGGTGCCATGAGTGGTGGGACCAGCCCTTGGAAAGAAGACTTTGTCCAGGGCAGGGCTAAGGATGGGCCAAGGGCTTTGGCTGCTCCTGTCCCCCGTGGCTCTGTGGTATCCACAAGCAGAGAAACGGCAATTCCACCATGTCACGGACTAGGTTTGAGGCTTATGTTATATTGGGGTGAGGGGGAATTCCCCTATTAAAAAAACCTATTAATTCCTAGATATACATAACATCCTGTGGTGTAAGAAGCCTGGAACGGAAGGGACAAATATGCAGGAAGTTTGTATGTCCATTTTATACATACCACGATCTGTGGTTATGAGAGAACCAAAGGTATTCAGGGCAATGACATGCTCATTCATGGCATTCCACTTGGCTCTTGGGGAATATAAACCAGTTGTCTCCAGTGGAAAAATCTCAAGCTCCCACTGGGAAAATATTGGGAGAAAATAGACATTAACAGGGACATATTTGATTTTTTGATGTTATGTAAAGACCACAAAGAGTCTGTGATATGAAAGACTCAAATTCCTGTCTGGTCTACTTAAACTGAGTAGTCACCACATCATCATGACATGCTGGGGCTCCGAATCCAAAACAACTCAGTTGGCATTTCAACACTGACATGCCTTCTGCCTCCGTGCAGGTCCACTGACATTTCCGAGGCTCACATTCTTCCTCTGTAAAATGTGAGTGACAGTGAGCTCTTCATAAGGTTTGGGGGTTTAGATGAGATCTTGCACGAAAAAAGCGTAGTGTGGTATCCAGCACTTGGAAAACCCTTGGTGGACGATAAGGATGATTATTAGCATGGGCCGCCGGTGGCGGATCTCCTGTCCCTAAATTTAGGGCAGACGGTACCTGTGTAATGGCAATAGAACTGGAAGCCAAGAGAAAAAGGAGACGTGCTCCTGTTCTTCTAAGGCTGAGGCCCTGGCATGTGGGGAAAATGAACATGGAATAAAGGGGGACCCAGTAGGTGTCAGGAAGGCCTCAGGAAAGAAAAGCACTAGGATCTCCTGCTTGTGTTGAATACTAGGTAGTCTCTGAAATGACCACAAGCATTGGTAGCCAGGCCGAGTCACTAACGTAGAATGCAGTACGCCAGAGTGAGTCAGCTGCCCAGCTCTCCGGGGGAGGGCAGGGGGATTCTGCATGCTCTGGTGGGGTACTTGCAGGCCGCTCCTTCCACCTGTACGCCACCCGTCCTCCCCTGGACTACCAGTCAGGCCTCCCTTGTGGATTTGCTGGAGTGTTACGCATTTAGTTCTCAGGAGTCTTTAAACATGTCTCCAGAGATGAGCTACCTTTAGAGGACAACATGGCACCATAGATCACAGTTTGGGCATGTCTTTTCAGATTCAAAAGTTTAGCATTTCTGAATGTTCACCGCCTGGTTCAGTTGGTCTCTCCCGTTGCCCTCCTCCCCTAGCGTCCCCAGTGAGGTGGGAGCCCTCGTGAGGACTTCTCCACCAGCCAGCCCACATGCTGTGTGATGACCTGAAAAGTCAGTCATCTGAAGAGTCTGATGTGACCATGAGTCACCTCACTCTAAAGGTTACACTCTACGAGGACAGTGCTACTTGTTTGTGCAAAGGGCCTAAGCTATCAGGATCACGTCTCCTTGAAAATTCCTAACCACACATTAGTTAGACCACCCCCAAATCAAAGGGGAGAGCCCACCTCCAGATTTTGCCTGTAACTTATGGACTCTCCTGAGTCAGCAGTGGTAGCCACACCCCTCCAGCTGTGTGGCAGGGGCCAGGTGCACACCTGCAGGCTTGGGTCTCCATGAAATAGTCCCCTCTGCCCTGTGAAGCCCCTTCCTCTGCTAGGCCCACTGTGAGCATCTCAGACTTCCATGTCTTCCTTCCAGGAAAGGCTCATGCCAGAGATTCCTTTTCATAGACTTCATTTTCAGAGCAGTTTTAGGTTTTCAGAAAAATTGTATGGGGGAAGTACAGAGAATACCTTTACACTCCCCTCCAGGTTTCTCCTATCATTACATGTTGCTGGGTGTGGCACTTTTGTTACAACCAATGAACCAATATCGATACACTATTATTAACTAAAGTCCACAGATTATATCAGGGTTCACTCCTGAGGCTATGCATTCCATGGCTCTTGACAAATGCATACCGCCATGTACCCCACCATCCATAATGGTTTCACCACCTTAAAAATCTCCCACCCCCATCCAACTCCCCAACCCCTAACAACCACCAAACTTTTACCTGTCTTTACAGTGTTGCTTTATCCAGTATGTCATATATGTTAAAATCCTATGGAATGTAGCCTTTACCGATTGGCTTCTTTCAGTCAGTAATCCACACCAAAGTTTCTTCCATGTCTTTTTGTGGCTTGACATTTCATTTCTTTCATTGCTGAATAGTATTCCATTGTACGGACGTACCACTCACCAGTTTAGCCATTCGCCTATTCGAGGATATGTTGGTTGCCACTGATTTTTGGCAATTATGGATAAAAGTACTATGAACACTCATATGCAGGTATTTGTGTAGACATTAAGTTCTGTGTGG
This sequence comes from Callorhinus ursinus, assembly GCF_003265705.2. Lineage (NCBI taxonomy): Eukaryota > Metazoa > Chordata > Mammalia > Carnivora > Otariidae > Callorhinus > Callorhinus ursinus. Next base: position 2,732,058 of record NW_027397135.1, read on the forward strand.
ACAGAAATGTTTTCAGTTTGATCTCAGGTCTTCTGCTTCTACTTGGTTGTTCTTAGAGAGTGTACAAGCTGGGATTTTCATTTTAAGGTGTTTCTTACCAGGTGGGCTGGTGAAGTGGGGAGTGTGGGATATAGTCCTTCAGGAGTTCACTGAACCTCTCTGAACTCCAGCTTACTCATCTACTGGAGGAGCGTTAACATAAAGGTCAGGAAATATGTGTGAAGATGATGATTACACAGTAAGAAGTGGCCAATAAATATCTTCTTCATGCATGTCCTTGCATTCTTTACTCTTTACTCCCTTTCCCCATTCCCCCTTCATCATTTCCTGTGAAGAAATTCGGAAAAGTAGATTTCCAGATGACCTTCTGCTTGAATTTTCACACGTTTTAATTCAGTATCTGAGGATTTTCAATACCACCCTGACTTCCATCCTTGAGCAATCACACATTATAAATCCTGAATATATGCTGACGTTTCTCTTTGGAGCTGCACTTAGATAAAAAGAGAAATTGGGTTAATTCCAAGGTGAGTCTTAACCAGCTGGAAGTAGCGGTTGCCTGCTGAGTTGTGGGAGGGCCTGGTGGCCCTTGAGGGAGCGGGAGGGACAGCGGGGAAGCACAGCAATGCTCGCTCACTGTTGAGGATTCATTAGAGCATCACAGATCAGGTAGTGGGTTCTACGCTCAGTTCATGCCACGTCTGGATGGCTCGTGACATGGCTTTAGACGACACAGGTCAGTAAACACACTAGCAGTGTGGTCTGGCCTCTCTGATTCATAGATTTTGGAAGCTGTGTCTACACGGTACTGCCCTAAAAGACTAAAAAATAAAATTGTTTTCCTCCCAGTTGCTTCACCAGGTAAAAGGAAGACCATTAGAATGGAATTATCCGAGCTAAAGAACTGAGAGAGATTTCAAAATGACCATCCTGACAGCTGCTTCAGCCTCTTCACTGGCTCCCTGTGCTGTCCCAACAAGGACATCATGACCCTGACCCTTGCCCATCTCTGTCCTGATAGCTTTTCCTTTTCTGCACTCTAGATTTCAAACATGCTGCACCTTAAATGTTTTCAGGAGGCCAATACTCTCCCCCCAGATACTTTGCAGCATGCTGGCCATTCTTCCTTGACTAGCCTGCCTACTTGTCTCCACTGCCTTCCTTCTTCATTACTCTCCGAGCAGCCTCCCTTACCCTGCCGCGGATTGGGGGCCCTGCCAGATCGTGGGCCCTGTTGCATCACCTCCTTCCCTTAACACAGCACTGCTCTCCCTGTCGTATTTACCTGCTCTTGTGTCTCCCTCCCTCTACTGGCATGCAAGCTCCATGACAGTGGAAGTCAGCTTCACTCCATCATGCCCAAGGCGGGGGCTGCTGTGCCTGACACTGAGTTGGGATCTCAACAAATGAATGAATGAATGGACTTAAAACTAGACACAACAAGCTTGAGGTACACGTTAAAAGCTGGGGAACTATGTGAAGAGAGAAGGAGCTTAGCATCAGTGCTTCTCATGCCACACTGTAAAGACAAGCAAATACATATAACAAAGGAATCATCTTCCCCAAATGAGCCAAGGGCACATCTTTAGGCCTGGTCACTCACTGCTCATTACCTATCCAGTATCCATATGCCTCTTCTTTACTAATAGCATCCCAATTTTGTTCAAGGAGACAATGTTCCAAATTTTTAAAATAAAAGCTACATTTATCATATTCTCTTGCAATCAGAGGTAGCCCTCTCAGATAGTTCTTACCGGTGAGAAGCAGAGATTTCTGGGGTTTCAGGGAATGTTTGGTTTTCCTGATAGAAGTCTTTCCTCCCTGTTGCTTCCCTTTTCCTCCTTTTGCCTGGAATGCAGAGGGAAGGTGAGGGTACAGCCACCACAAGGAGCAGGCTACATTCTAAGGAAGGCAGATCAGAAAGACAGAAGGAGCCTTGAACTTTAAAAACATGGTGGAGCCTACCTTCACATGTATCACTGAGTGAGAAAACGAACTGGCTGAGCCACAGTAGACTGATCTGTGCTTCATGTAGAATTCACTTTTGAAATAACACCGGGCTGCAACTCTCCGCTCTTGTAGTGAGTGCATCTGAGTGCAGGGCAGCGGGAGGGGAGAAGCCCTGGATGTGTACAGGGTAGAGGAAACTCATAGAGCCTACGCATTTGGTCACTCAACACTCAAATCAGAGGTGGCTCAGGCACCATTTGTCCTGCCCCCATGGGGACGTCAGAATAACACTCATGTTCACAAGTCGTAGGCAATCAGATCAACAAGTGCAAACATGTTCCCCATTCCTTCTTCCTGAGGTTATCTCCCTTTCTAGTATCTCTTTCTCTTTTTACTCTCTTAACATACCAGCTTTCATTTCTGGCCTTTTTATGATGGGCTATGGCCAATTAAACTTGGCTACTTCCCTGCTGGCTTTCTGCTAAAGAAGCCATTGATTCCTGGATGGAAGAAGCTCACACACAGGGAACTCTATTATCCAAACATGATACCTGCGTCTCAGCCTAGATCCACTCTTAGAGTGGTGCCCTAGAATCTCTAAGTCTTTAGGGGTTACAAACTTCTCTTAGAGCCTTTGGGAGGCCAACTACTTTATCTTAGTGATGCGTGTGTGTGTGTGTGTGAGTGCATGCATGCACACACGTGCACATGCACAGAAGTTACCTGGAACACTTAATGAAAATGCTTGTTTTTATTTCCCACTCCAAGAAACTGTGATTCAGTTGGTGGAGCCTAGGAATTCGAACTGTTTACAAGCACCACCTGTCCCAGCTGCAGGGGGTCCTGGCTCAGACTTGAAAAAACACTGAACTAAAATGGGCCAGAGGTGGCTTTGCCTGAATGAGCTGATCCCCTTTGGAGCACAGGGTTTTGAGGAAGAGAAAACTAGGAAAGGGCCTGGTGGTGCCAAGTGGAAAAAGGATATGGGAAAAGAAAATGGATGTGGAGGAGAGGAAATGATACCAGAACAGAAGGATGAAATTGTCAAAAGACAAAGTTTCCATCCTCACAGAGGTCTGGTCCTGTCAGTGTTGTCCTCGTACATTACGGTGACAGAATGTTAGCATCAAATTGTCTGTTTAGCTTAATGACTGCATACTTATTACAACAGGTTGTTAAACCAATAAAACACAAGAGGCATAAGCAATTTAATTACGCTACTCATTCTGTTTAAAGCATTTAAATTAGGCTATGTTGACATGGTCCAACTTCTTAGAATCAGATCATCTGAATTCAGAAGAGTCTACGTGTAAGTGTGTGCAAGGGAGATGGAGTTTGTGTGTCTTGATTTCATGTAATATCTGTGTGGTCAAGAGAATTCTCATTTTAGAGAAAAATGAGAGATTTAGAAAGAACACTTCATTACCTCTGGGCCACAGTCTCTTTTTTCTTGGGTCAAACGAGCGAGCGTTTAAAGCTGAGTCTGAGCCTTGAGAAAACAAGATTCACAATAGGGCTTTTGGACCCAGGAACACAACCCAAGCAGGAGCTGGAGGGGCCAGAGCTGCTCACATATAACCCCACCGAAGCCGAGCTAATGAGGATTAGTTGGGCCTTCCTGTGCACCAGGCTGAGGGTAATTGGGTCGCAGGACACGCTGACCTTTTCATTTACTCACCATTTAACGTGAGCTCTTGGCTACTGTGTTTGGAGCTTAAACGGTGGTACATTTAAAGCAGCAACCACATTCTTCCACACGTTCATCCATCCTACAGTGCCTCATTTCTTTCTTCCTTCCTTCCGTCTGCCCTTCTCCTGGCCTTTGGAGGAAGGCAGAGGGGCCGGGGCCTCTGAGTGGCGTTGTTCGGCCAATGGAAGACCCACATGACTTGTTGTCTGGCCCTCTCTAGGGGCCAGGAGGGGCATCACTTAATGAGGCCTCATCCTCAGCAATGGAGCTGAGAACTTGAATAGCAGGAACCTGCTCCTGGTTGGTGGCTCCAGCTGCCCCCCCCAACCCTCTTGGCGCGGTCTGGCCGGACTCCCCCCTCTCCCTGCCACACAGGCTAGCTGACAGGCTGTGAAGCAAGAGCTTGCACAACAGGGGCAGTGACCCTGCCTCTGCACCTCGGTGGCTTTCTTTTTTTGCCACTAGCTGCCTGCTGGGCTCGCTCAATCTGTTCCTTCAGCCAGTCAGTGGAGGGCTGAGGTACCCAATCAAACACAGGCCAACACTGATTTGCATTTAGCCTGGACCTCTTACGGCTGTTGTCTTCTTATTGCTAAGATGACAAGGTTCCTAAAATTGTATCTGTGGCTATTTAGTACAACCAGGTGGCCTCGTGGAATCCAAATAAGATGAATAGCTGGTGTATTCATGCTCGCTCTTTTAAGCTTTCACAATACCACTCATGATGCAGCCGGCCTAGGCCTACACAGGGTGACTTAATTTCTCATCCAGGAACCTCCAGGCCCTCCCGTTCTGAAATGACATGCAGAATACCATGTGTGAGCATGTGTGCTTGTGCACACCCTGGTCCCAAGTCTTGGAAGCTTAAGACCCACCAGTTGGATTCTCCCTTTTATGCTCCGGCCCTGGGTATTCACACTCTGCTATGCACATGGCAGAGGATTTATAAGATACACAGATGAATATTTTTAACTTTAATGTCTTAGAAAAAATAATTAACTACGGAGCAAAACAGCAATTTTGCGGATTCTTAAATTTGAAGCTAGATTATTTTTAAATAGTTGATTTAAATAAATATATCACTGAAATAATTATGCAGATGGCATGCTGATATATCAAAAATCAGGAAGAAGGCAGCTTCTTGCTATTTGGGAACTCACTCTAGCTACTCAGGCTTCTTTGTGGTTCCACGCAGCACACTGTACAAGGCCCCCAGCTTCACCTCACAGGACTGCCCCTGCCCCCTCGAGCTCCGAGCCCCACCGGGAGCCTGCCTAACACCGGCTCATCTCCTAGACTCAGACTGGGCTACTTCCTCTCTGAATCTTTTCTGACTTTTAGGAAGAGCAGCCCCTTACCCCTGGTGCCCCTTGGTGGCCACACAGTCTTCTCTCACATTGCCTTCAACAGATAAGTGAGTGTTTTCGTTGACTGCCTGTTACCTCAGAGGCAGAAGCCTCCTTTAGGGTGGAATTGGGTCTCCTTCCCACAAGGATCCTTGCTGACTTGCCTGTTGCTGAGTTCAGTAGGGATGCTCAAAAACATAACTAAAAGGAACAAATGGATGAATGAGTGCATGGATGAACCAAGAAGCTCATATATTCACCTCATCAGGATGATAATCAAATTCAGGCCCCTTTCTAAAAAAATGTTTGTGTCTATCAAGGCTTTTGTGGCAATTTATGTCAGAAAATTTTCCACATCAGGAAACATAATATTGAAGAGCATGTAATTATAAGACAGACAGACCTGGGTTTTAAATCTGGTTCTGACAAACGAGCTTGACGGCCTTAGACAAGTGGCTTAACTAATCCTGAGTTTCCTTATTGTGAACTGGAGGGAGCAATAGCAACAACTCATCCTGGGAAAATTAAAACAGCCCACGTATACAGTAAGCATAGTACTGGGCACATAGAGAGTGCTTGACAAAATTATCCACACTTAAGTTGTTTTTTTCTTAGCATAGACATTCCTGTCTTCATCCACAAAGGATAGCAGATAGAATGTAACATGTGCTTAATTATGTGGTGTTTTCAGTGGGAACATCACATAAATAACCCACTTCTGTCTCCTTCACTGATATCAGGCCACCAGAAGTCATTTTTACTAGAGTCCTACCTGCCACTGACCCCTTCCCACCATATTTCTTCATTCCTGCAAATCCTTTCTGTGGGTTCCCATTTTCCCCCATCGCACCACATCTCACCCTATAATATGCTTCATGCACAACATAGACTTCTGACACAGGTTTCACAGAGAACATGAGGACAAGGGTCGGGATTGCTCCCTGTCTCCTGAGGGACCTTCAAATTTGTCTTCATCACCTCTTATCTCTGCAGGGCTGACTTCTACACCATTCTCTCCGGGGTTCTGTTCCTTCTCAAACTTTCTGTCTCTACCTTATCCCAGAACCTTCTCTTTTCCACTTGATATCCTGCACGCAAACATTCTTAAAAATCCTCCATCCTAAAATGGACCAACCAACAGAGCAAGACAATCCTTACTTCGTCCCGTAAAAGCTCAAGACGCAACTCTCTCCCTGCGTTCATAGTCCGCTTTCCTGACACCTTTGCTTTCTTATCCTCACCTTCCTCCTTGCCAAGTTCTTCTCTGTCTTCTTACCTCAGGACTAAAAGTCCTGTCTCTGAAAAACTTCTAATTGCCAGATTGAATGGCCGTTCCCTCGTGTAAGCTCTTGGCAGCATTTATTGACTCTGTTCATTCCCTAAAACTCTCCTCTCTCATGGTTGCCATGATTTTACCCCTCTTTTTGCTGCTTCAGCCACATTCCCCGTGTGTTCTGTCCATCTTCGGACTCTTTACATGACCCCAGGACCCTATCTGTAGCCGTTTTTCTCACCCCACACACTTGCCCGGGTCAATCTTACTCTTACCAATCTGCCTGTGCTCCCGAATCTCTCTCCAAACTCCGAATCCTAGACCCTTACTTCCAGCTAATCTACTCTCACATGTTCTACAAGCATGACATTCGAAGAGCAGAACACATTCCCTTCCCCCCCTGACCAAAGCCTGTTGGCCTCAAGCTAGAGCACACCTTGATTCTAACCCACAGACTGTGATTTAGATGCCTCAGCAAACCCTGCTTTACTAGTTGTAACGGTGGACAAGTAACTTTGTCTCTTGTTGCCTCAATTTCCTTACTTGTAAAATGGAAAGACTAATTCTGGAAGACCTGAAACCCACTTGTATGTGAGTGGATGAACTAAGATAATGTATGAAAATCCAAAACGCAAAGGAAGCCCCCTCTCTCTGGGTTGCCTTATTAGCCTTGTCAACCAGGAACATTTAGCTTCATCATTCTTCTCTAGTCTGTCCTGATGCTCTGAGGCAGAACCCTTTCCCTCCACATTGACATGCCCTTCCCTGAAGCATGGATTCCAAACTTCCGTAGATCTCTGTCTGCATGCTGTCTTTCCCTCTGCTTTGTGATCTCCTGAGTTCATACTGAGTCTCTGAATTCTCACATCCAGCCTTCAATGAACCAGGCACACTTGGACATTCAACACATATTAGATGAATAGCATTAAGTTGAACAGAGCTTTTTAAAAATTATATAATACACCATTTTCACTAAGATTCTAGAAAGAAGACAGTAAAGTCCATGTCCATAGACTCTTTTTGCTTCAAAGTGCTGAGTTCCAAAAAATGGAGTTTACTGACAGGGGAACAATGCAAAATTTTTAAGTTCACTAAATTAAAAGGCCTATTTCAACTGCAATCCCAGGAAGCCTTCTGGAGGCAGCTTTGGTGTTCTTGGCAAATCTCTGTGCAGGCTTTCCCATCCAACATGCGAACTGTGGAAATGCCTTAGTTATCAGTTCACTGCTGGGTATGTACTTTTTTTTTTTTTTTTTTTTGGAAAGGTAGGTTAGAGTTTCCCTCCAACTTTTCTTGAGGAAAAAGCTGAAAAAATGGAAACTTCTTAAGTAATTGATTTAGCTTCCCTGAAGCTCCTGGTTCTTGGCAGGTCAGATATTGGAAACTGCAATAAGATTCCTTTTTCTGTTGTGTTTTCAACATTTGGTTCTTAATCCATATAAAAGGGCAGTTGCTATGAGAGAATGTTGTTGGGTCACTCAGAATACAGGAAAGGCAAAGAATGATCTTATAACACATACACACCCTGCAAGTAGGGGGAAGGGACGGGTGGTTCTTATCTTTCTTGTATTTTTCTTCCTGAGAAAGCCTTGAATTAGGGGGTGGGGAAAGGGTATGAGAAAGCCTTATGATGTAGACAGCTCAGATCACCAGAACGTCTGCCCTCTTGTTGCTGGGACAGGCAGAAGCGGAGGCTCCCTTTCTCCCTTCCTTCTCCTACTGCTGTTGGTACCAGGTACAAGCAGAGGGTTGCTGCAGGGTTGTGTGGGGGAATTCTCTTGAGACTTCCCACTGATGCCTTCTGTATGTGGGCATTTCCCCTCTTTTCCCCTCAACTGCCACCATTCTGCAGGCAGCAAACTGAGGCCCTGAGAAGCTACCCCTCAAAAATGGCACCCTGACTGAGAACTTCCTCTCATCTCTGACTGTTCAGGGTACACTCTACAGGCCTATTCCTGTTTGTACACGGGATAGATGCTGCTCTAAACAGACCAAGTAGCCATATGTTACTCATTAGTAATGTACCTGACTCTTGTGTGACTGGTGGGGGTTTCAGAAAGGGGAGGGGATGAATTGCCTCTTGACAGTGGGGGAGTAGTGTGCTGGGCGACTATTTTATAAATCCAGACTGACATTCCCGAATGCTCGGTCTACCCATAGAAGGGGAACAGATTAATCAAAGGGGGACAGATCTCTGCCTCTCAGACCCAACCTCAGAGTTTCCGTAAAGGAGAGCATGTGGGTCCTCATCTCCCTTCTCCTGAGTTAACTGAAGATGGGAATGACATTGGCCTCACAGTGTAGTTACCAGAACTAACCAAGATAGCACATGTGCTATGTGTCTGGTAGAGCCTGGTGAATAGAAAGTGCTCTCTAAATCACAAGGATCGTTTTATTTCTTTTATATATGTTTTATTATCTTGTTTTACCCCTCTCATTTTACTAACTTCTCTGTTGGCAACTCTTTCTCCACTAGAGACCGTTTTTCTAACTCAAAATCCCCTATAATGCTCTGTTCTATCCAAGGGAAGGTGTCACGAGGCTACCTCTCTGACAATTGTTTGCTACTGAAAGCCAATCTCTCAGAATCTCCTGTGTAGGGACACCAAGCCCTTGGGAGCTGGCACTCGTGAAACAGCCTCAAGGCAGGAAAAGTAGAGTCTGGTGTGTGTGTGTGTGTGTGTGTGTGTGTGCACGCGCGCGTGTGTGTGCATGGACGTGTGCACACATGCATGTCTAGGGGTTGTTGAGTTGAGGCGGGAGGAATTGGGGGTTTGGATGGGGAGGGTTAATTTAAAACCCGAAGATTTCTTGGAAGGAAAGGCTGCTGTGGTGACGATCAGGGAATATCTGAGAAGGAGAGAGCCCCAGGGAGTGGGCAGAGTTATGGAAAGGAGGAAGAGGAAGCAGACTCCCTCCCCTGCTCCCTACTGTGTGCTCAGACAACCTGAGGAAGACTGCTGGGGCTTTAGGACAATCCAGGGTTAGCAATGGGGTGCTGAGAAAAATCTCTGCAGTCACTCACCACCTGGGTTTCTTTTACTCTCATCACTTGTATTCTTGTCTTTTTGCTCTTGTTTTCTTGGCTGTGGCATGCATGATGACTGGTCTCCAGACCCCCCATGGACCTCTCTCCACTCTCTTCCAATGTGCTAACAATATTGTCTTTTCTCATATTTCTTGTTGATTGTATTTTTTTTTCAAGAAAGGGAAAAAAAGTTTTCCATATCCACTCCACATATCCAGCCACAGTGCCTTGGATTAAAGGAGGTATTTCCTGAGGAATTTGGTATTTTTGTTCTGCCAGGCTCTAACCCTCTGCCACTAAAATAAAAACTGGAGAGGAAACTCCCCTTTCTGAATGGTCTCAGCTCTACGATGCTTCTATAAATCTCACTCTGTTTACCGCCCTGCTGCTAGGACTCCGGATTTCAAGGCTGTGAAGACAGCACAACTTCCTATCCAGAGCAGCTCATCTAACCAAGACACTCAGCCAGGATCCCGAGCTGAGTGGCTAGGGGACTGGGGAGGTGACAGGAGACAATGCATGGCTAATACTAAGTCAGCTGATCCAACTTATGAAGGAGGGGGCAGACATTTTAAAATTCTTGTAAAAAATAATGCTCTCAAACTGGAAGACTGTTTTGGCATCCACACTGATTATTCTTAGGCAAGTCAGTTTTGTGTCTTTAAGAACTCCATTCCAGGGGCACCTGGGTGGCTCAGTCGGTTAAAGGTTAAATCTTCTGCCTTCAGCTCAGGTCACGATCCTGGGGTCCTGGGATTGAGCCCCACGTCGGGCTCCCTGCTCAGCGAGGAGCCTGGTTATCCCTCTCCAACCACCCCCAGCTTGTGTTCTCTCTCTCTCTGTCAAATAAATAAAATAAAATCTTTTTTTAAAAAAAGAACTCCATTCCATTTCTGGACTTCAACAGCCTTCCTTATGATTATTATTTTGAATCTTCCCTTCAAAACAGGCCTTTTGATAGCTAAAGCAGTCTTGAAGAACAACAGAATTGGAGGTCTCAGACTTCCTGACTTCAAAATTTATTACAAAGCTACAGTAATCAAAATAGTGTGGTACTGGCATAAAGACAGACCTACAGACCGATGGAATACAGCCTAGAAGTAAACCCTTGCGTATGTGGTCAAATGATTTTTGACAAGGGTGCCATGATCATCCCACGGGGAAGGACAGTCTTTTCAACAATTGGTGCTGGAAAACTGGATAGGCACCAGGAAAAAGAAAAAAAAACAGAAGTTGGACCTTACCTAGCACCATATACAAAAATTAACTGAAAATGGATTAAAGACCTAAGCATAAGACCTAAAACCATAAAACTCTTAGGAGAAAACATAAAGGAAAAGCTTCATAACATTGGATTTGACAATGATTTCTTGGATATGACATGAAAAGCACAAGCAATAAAGTAAAAAATTAAGTTGGACTACATCAGCACCAGTTGTTGAAAAGACTGTGCTTCAAAGGACACGATCAACAGAGTGAGAAGGCAATCTATGGAATGGGAGGAAATATTTGCAAATCATATATCAGATAAGGGGTTAATATCTAGAATATATGAAGAACTTCTAAAAGTAAACAACAACTAAAATAAAGTGATTCAAAAACAGGTCAAGGATTTGAATAGACATTTCTCCAAAGAAGACATACAACAAGCATATGAAAAAGATGCTCAACATTACTAATCATCAGGGAAATGTAAATCAAAACCACAACGAGATACTATTTCATACCCATTAGAATGGCTACTATCACAAAAAAAATAAGTATTGGCCAAAAAAACACAAAATATATGTTGGCAAAGATGTGGGGAAACTGGAAGTTTCGTGCACTGTTGGTGAGAACGTGAAATGGTGTAGCCTCTATAAAAAACAGTAATGCGGATTCTCAAACAATTAAAAATAGAATTACCATGTGATTCAACTATTCCACTTCTGGATATATATCCAGGAGAATTTAGAGCAGGGTCTCAAAGAGATAGTTGCACACTCATGTTCATAGCGGCATTATTCATCACAGCCAAAAGATGGAAACAATCCAAGTGTCCACTGATAGGTGAATGGATAAATAAAATGTGACATATACATACAACAGAATATTGTTTAGCCTTAAAAAGGAGGGGCATCCTGATAAATGCTATACCATGGATGAACCTTGAGGACATAATATGAAGTGAAACAAGCCAGTCACCGAAAGATAAATAGTGTGTGATTCCACCTGTGTGAGGTGTCTAGAGTAGTCAAATTCATGGAAATAGAGAGTAGAAGGGTGGTCACCCTTTGTTATTTAGTGGGTATACAGTTTTAGTTTTGTGAGATGAACAAGTTCTGTAGGTGGGTTGTCCAACAATGTGAATGTACTTTTTTTAAAATTTAATTTAATTTTATTATGTTATGTCACCATACATCATTAGTTTTTGATGTAGTGATCCACGATTCATTGAATGTACTTAATAGTCAACTGTATGCTTAAAAATGGTTAGGATGGCAAATTCTATGTTATATGTATTTTACCAAAAACAAACAAAAAACAAAAAAACAGGTCTTTTGGTGAAAGCAATAGTTGGGCCTCAAACAGGCCAGGATTGAATCCTGTCACATCCACTAATGTTAAACAAGTGGCTCAACCTTGGTTAAGCCTCAGTTCCCGCATTTGTTAATGTAGGGTATACATTTCCCCACAGGGGTGCTGTGAGGACCAAATGAGATATTATTTGTAAAGCACTTAGCACGAAGTCTATTACATAGAAAGCACTCAATAAATATTAGTTCCCTTTACCTAATATTCACAAGCACATGTCAGTGGACGGCCCATTGGATTGCAAAGGAAATGAGGTCTACACAGAAGGTCTCTTGTCCAGAAGTGGCTATGTGCACCTTGTGGACTCTGTCTCAGTTGTTCTGCCGGACAGAAGGGGTTGGTGTGTCATTTGCTGCAGATTCGACAGGCCAGTGATGTTTGGAAGCTGTATTTCTGGTGCTTCCAGGTGGCTCTCCCAACTGATGTGGCTCCTTATCTCTGCTGACAGGAAGACAGAAATCCTCCCACACAGGTTTGCTTATTTATACTGGAAGTGCAAGTTGGGTAAGGGGCACAGAATTATTTATATGTACGGCCCACATACTGCCTTTTCTTTCCATAGCTGGTGTTTCCCAGTTCCACACAGAAGGTCTCATTAGGCTATGGTTTTTGCTGGAATACTGGTGGTTTCCCAGAAAAGCCCAGCTTATTTTCTAAACCTCCACTTGGCAATCTCATGATCTTTGAGTGACAGAGTTGGGCTAGGGTTTTCTGTCCTTGAGCTCTGACATTAAATTTGAGGAATGTATTCGAACTGACACCAGCACCATCTTGTCTATATTGGTTGGATGTCGGATTACATGATGCTTTGTCCATTGCAGAAGGGTCAGTCAGAGCTGTCTTGGCATGCTCAGGGTAGTAATGAGGTAGGGATGGTTGTGGGGAGGGAAAAGGAAGAACAGATGAAAAAGGAACTTGAATTCTCTGGTATCCATGGGCCAAGTGAAGGCAGTGACCTTTAAGCTATGTAGAAATACTGACTATATTTCTTTGATTAGCCAAGAAATTCTGAGATTTCCAAAGTCACCTCACCAATGAGAGAGGTATGAGTTCAAAAGTATTATAAACCCTTCCTTCCTCTAAATCTTTTTACCCTTCATGACCTAAAGTGCCTGAAATAATTTCTACCTTTGGATTTTCTCTCATTTATATTAAGTAATAGGTAGTAAATCAACAGGTTATCTAAAGCTTTTCCTTGGATAAGTTTATCAACTTCCTGTCTCTGAGACTAGAGTTGCTTGAGAGGCCCATGACAGGAAGAAGTAAAGGCTCAGAGTGGGTGTGTGAAGTGACATAGCAGAGAAAGGCAGAATGGCCCAGTGCTGGGGTCCCCGAAGAGTATTCTTGGAACAGGAGCATCACCTGAGGATGCAAATGCTTGGACCCTCCCCAGACCTTCCAAATAAGAAACGTGGGGTTGCACCCAGCACTTGTTTTAAGAAGCTTCCAGGTGATCCCGATGCCCCTGTAAGGTTAGAAACACTCCTTTACTGGTCACAAATCCCCAGTTTCTCTGTGCCAAGTGCACACTGTGCTCCTGGCTTTGTTTTAGAGGCTTATATAATTTTATCTACTAATTACAGCAATCCTTTGAGGTTGAAAAGCCTGGCAGTAACCCCTTCTTGCCCAGAGATGGAGGGATAGCCCTGTGCGGGGCCAGTGGTTTGAACTTTTCTCCCAGGACCAAACAGTATGAATGAGTTATTCTCACAACCTCTGTGTCCTAAAATGTCACTTGTTTTCCTCAATGCCTCAAGGTATGAAAATAGGAGCATATTGTCTACGTAGCCCTTGCACTGATTGCTACCACATGTGATTAAAAGAGGAGTTAGTTAATTAATACCCAGGATACACTTAGCATCATGCATGTTCTGAGCATACTAAACTCTTCCCTGTAATTCTTACTTCCCCTCCCCCAATTTTTAACCTGAGGTCTTTTTTCTCTAGGCTACTTCTTTTCTCACTAAAATGCCATTTCTATACCACTTCCTTCATTATAAATATTACCCATTTTTTCAAGTTCAGCTCTTCTAGAGCTTTCTTAAATGCTTGCTTTGGAAGGTTCTCATCCTTCCCTCTATATTCCCACAGCCTTTTATCTTCACAATCCCACAAACCCCATGATGCCCTCAGAGAGTCCAGCACATCAAAGACAACCAAAATCACTTGTTAAATGTAGAAACAAACACCACATTGAACAAAATCATAGGCATTTTAGAAATATCAGTTTCTCTTACTACTATCACCAGATGAGATGTTCTGACTATCTCATATTCCTTCTCCAAGTACATTCAGAGATTTTTTTATGGAGAAAATTTCCCCCTCTCTAATACATCATGGGTATGTCTTTATTTTACTCTTCATTGTCAGGTTTCTCTTCAAAATAGTCTACAAATACAGGTGATAAATAGGTTTCATCTTATGTGCCTGTCCAGCATGCTGGTTTGGAGGGCTGTAAGTCCTTTGTCATCCAAACTCCACTCCACTTCTGTGGTCCTGCATGAGGTCTGCCCTGGATGAGGGCTCTAGGAGCTGTCGTCCATGTACTATGGGTCTGCTCATCCTTGTCTGCAATTGCTTCAACTTTCTTTGATTTACTGCTTCTTTACCTCTTTCCTCTCTTTAAGTACTCATCATCATTAATTTATTCATAAATTCTCCAGTGGGAATATAGTGGGTGCTTATGTATGTGCCAGAATTTTCCTTACTGCCAGGATAAGGAATTTTAGGCAGAACAAACCCTGTGTAGAAAGGCAAGGGCATGAAACCTTCAAGGAGCTTCCATTGCCCACCATGCCTTTGCCCATTTAGATGCCTAGAAATACCTGCTCATCCAGTCTCAGAAGACTTCCTGATGCCTGCAGGTGGCACTGACCACCCACACTATGTCACTGTACTGTGCTTCATAAGACCCAGATCATGGTGCCACATAATTATGTGTTTCTTCACCAGTCTCTCTGCTACTAGTCCGTCAGCCCATCAGTGAGGAGAAGTATGTCTTATGCATGTCTGTCCCCTGGGTCTCCCTCTGTCCAGCAGATTGGGCACTTAAGTATTTTTGAATGCATATGGATAGACTGTTGGATAAATAAGTAAATGAATTTAATAAATTCGAGGGATATGTATCATGTTTATATATTTCTGACTTAATCCACCATTTTGCTTGAAAACAATAGAGCTGAAGAATTGTGAGTTGGGGACAACGTGTGATTCTTATTTACCGGACTTACTAAACCTACCTGATTTCAACAATTGACATTCCAGGGGTTATCACAGGAAGGTAAGAAGACAGGAGAGCTGTTTCAGCCAAGTTTTTAACCAACCCAAGAGTGGCCCAGTGCATAGACACATATCATGAAGGCATGGCCTTCTTCTGGAAGGTGGAGGGAAATGGTGCTGTTGGAAGTAGGATTTGATTTCAAGTAGCAGCTGAACCTCAGTGATGGCCCCTGGCTCTCTGTGCTGGGAGAGAGTTTAATGACTTACAAGAGAGCAATGGGCCCAGAGAGTGAGTCATTTCCTCCTTCTGGCTCTCTGTGGGGTTGGCCTGCAAGACTCTGATTTGGAATGGATTTGAAGTGACCCCTGATGTGTTCTTACCCCCCACAAAGTAGCCTTAAAAAATATCTTTGTGCCTAACCGGACATGAGTTAAACTAAAAAATGACTCTGTGCTAGCCAGTAACGTAGGTCATCAAGCTAAGGGGTGGGGGTGCAGCTGGTGAATGATGTTTGTGTTGTCTCACCAAATGTGCCTCTTGGGGAGGGGAGAAACGTCAGGGAGGACATCCTACTAAGAGGGGCAAACTTAGCCCTCAGCCAAAGTTTCTTAGAACAGCTACTGAATGAGGCTGCATCACTCTGATGATTTCACTAGTGGGACCCATGGGAAATGTGGAACCTTACAGGAGAGCTGGACACAAACACACACATACACACACACACACACACACACATTCACATGCAAGGACACCCCAGGGTGGGTGCATTTTGTAAAGGGATTCTTTTGCTGTCAGCACCTGACAAGTGCTGAACCTGAAGATTAGCAGGGTCAGCATGGCTGGGTGTGTGTGTGTGTGTGGGGGGGTGAGTGGAGAGGTGGGGGGGATGGATTAAAAGCACCTGCCCCCAAACACATTTCCTTGGTGACAACAGGCCTTGGTGACAATGCACAGGCTTCCTAATCAGCCGAGTGCACTGTGGGCTAGGCACTGAGTGCACTGGGGAGAAAGAGCCAGAGGAAGAGAGGGAGCCAGCTCTAGTTTGCTAAAAGAGATATTAAATTTCACCCCCTAGAGGAAAACAAAAAGTGAAAACGAAAAATGGAAAATGCTAAACCCCATGTTTATTTTTGATGCTAATTTTGTTTTCTTAAAAATGCATACCTGTCTTTTGAACCCTTGCAGAATGACAGATGACAGATACACATGTTTCAATCATGGCTGCCTGGATGCTGCCTGGGGCAGTGGGGCATCTCCCTGACTTTTCTTTCTGGACAGAGTGGTGATGAGGAGAGGGAAGCCTGACCCTCCACATTCTGTCTGATCCAGCACAGCTGCATTTTCTCATTCCTGAGAACCGGACGAGTTTCCTGAGCCCTGGGCTGATATTCTGTACCATCTTTGGTGCAGCTGTAATTTTAACAGGGGGAGCCGACTTGAACCTCTCTAATCCTTACTCCAGACACCTTGAACTCCTGAGACTGGTGTGTATGCATGCATGCATTTTTTTTAAGGGTTTTTCAGCTGTGCTCCTGAGAAAGTGGCTACATCTAAAATTAAAAAAAAAAAAAAAGAAAAGGGTAAAAGGGTGGAGAGTTGGTTAGTGACACAATTGCTTGATTCTGACCATGAGATATTTCTGTAGCTTTAACATTTACAACAGCAAAAAGAATGTTATTATCCTAGGCTCACCTAATTGTGTTTTTCCACGCCTGTTTCTTTTTCTGCAGCTGAGTGATAGATACCATGCCCCCTTGTCTGCTCTGAACCGTGTTAGAACTAACCCAGAATTAAGAGTATGAGAATCATTCGGCAGGGGAAGGGGAGGAGAGGGTCTTGGAAAACAATTGCAGCTAGTCGTAGAATTGCACAACCAACTTCAGATTTTTTTTTCTCAGGACTTATATTTTGGGAAGGAGCTGTTTTATGAATGGATATAGGCCTGACACACAAAACGCGTGGGATCCGTCTGAGGGCCCTGTCTGGGTCAGCTGCGACATCTGGCTCTTATGAATCTGGCATATTGTGACTCACGGATACACAAATAGTAATCCTTGATAGCGACCACTTGTGACTGCCGACAAACAACATCAAACACCAGGGAATTCTGTGGCCACCTCAGCTGAGCTGCTCAGGCCACTGCTGCCCCTGCTGCTGTTGGGGAGGAGCCACCGGCCCCCCCCCCCCCCCCCGGGCTTCTGGCCCTGCTAGGACCCCAGGCGGCCCCTCCCACCTCTGGCTGGGCGGTTTACAGCCTGGCAGGCTCCGGAGCTCTCCTCTCAGAAGAGATGGGTGGAGGATGGGGCCATGTGGCTCTGATGGCAGATGGCCTGGACTTGAACCCCGGCTAAGCCAGGCCTCAGCTGAGAATGTGGCGAATTTTTTAACTTCTCTGAGTCTCCGTTCCTTCATCTATTCAGCAAGAAAAGTACGATTTAATTGAAATAGCTAGCATTTACTGAAACTTCCCATGGACCAGGCACTGTCCTAAGCATGATGGAGGCATTATTTCAGTTAAAACTTTCTAAAGTATGATGTGGTTGGCACATTTGCCAGTGAAGAGACTAGGGCACGACCACCGTGATAGTAAGTCTTGTTGCTGGAAATCCTGCACTCTTTCCTAGGGCTCGAGAGCAGTGAGTCTCATCCAGGTCTACTTTTGCTTCTCAAGGGATATTGGGCAATGTCTGGAAACGTTTTTGGTTGCCATGGCTAGGGTACAGGAGGGTTACTACCGGTATTTACAGGACTGAGGAAGACAGGGATGAGGTTTAACATCCCACAGAGTCGAGGACAGCCCCCTACAACCAGGATTACCCAGCCCCAAATGTCCATCGTGCTCAGGTGGAGAAATTGCGCCCTGGAGCCTGCCCTCCCAGTCATCACACTCACTCCAGATCGTACCCACTAAGAGGGGTGTGGGGAAGATAGAATGGGATGATGCATGTAAAGCACTAAGCACAATGCCCAGCATGTAGTAAGTGCTCAATAAATTCAAACTACCATTGCTACTGCTTCTGCTGTACTTGCTTTTCATCCACAACCTCTTTTCTGTTACTAGCAATGTCTTGAAGGATACCTGGACGTTGGTGTCATGTCCCTTTGCCTGAAGAAAAAGACATTTCCTTTCACTTCCTAGTGTTTGCTGATGTTGCTTTTCCCACCAAATGTCTTCTGGGGTCAGATCTTCAGGGAGATGTGTGCCTGGCTTTACCTGGGACGCGCAGCCTGAAGCTTTGTTGGAGAGGTAGCTCTCATCTATGCTTCCTGTGAAAATCCCCTGGGTGGGCTGGGCTTGATCCTCCCCAGTGAGGGTGAACAAGCAGTTTCACCTAAGAATGGGTAATGCCAGTTGTCCAAGGGACTAGGAAACTGGTTTCACAAATGAAGACTTATAAATGAAGGATGCCTATGTTTTCTCATTCCACGTCTAGCCCCTGTTTATTTCTAGAATATCTTTAAAATTCTCTTCTTCCCTGGAAGTTGGGAAGCTGGGTAGGTCAGGAGACAGGGAAGAAAAGTAACGACTTGAAGGATCAGCAAACGCTGTACTTACTATAAAAGGTAACCTGGTGGGGGCACCTGCGTGGTTCAGATGTTTGAGCATCTGCCTTTGGCTCGGGGCATGGTCTCGGGGTCCTGGGATCGAGCTCCATGTCGGGCTCCTGGCTCAGCAGGGAGTCTGCTTCTCCCTCTCCCTCCGCCTCTCTCCCCTGCTCATATTCCCTCTCTCTATCTCTCTCTCTGTCATATGAATTAAAAAAAATTTTTTTTGAAAGGTAACCTGGTGCGGGGGGATGACAACTTGACTTTTGTTTGTACCTCCTTCCAGTCCTCTGGGAGAGCAATTTTGAGCCCCAAGTGTGTATCTGTCATTTGCTGAGAGCTGCCTGAGAACCTGTGCCTAGAGTACTCATTGTTTCTGTAGGCAGCCATCAGTGAGGCCAGCAGATGGCTGGTTCCAGATTCCTCTGGGCTACCCCAACAGCCACTCCATTGTGTCAGAGTATAGACAGCTGAAGGTCAAGATACTTACAACTCCACAAGTATATGACATTTCGTCAATGTCTGCCACGTGCCTGGCACTGTTCTAGCCACATAACACATATTAACGGACTTAATTTTCATAATAACCCGATAGGAGAGGTTCTAGTTTTATCACCATTATAGATATGGGGAAACCAAGGCACAGAGAGGCTAAACAGTTTGCCCCCAGCATACAGACAGAAGGTGGCAGAGCTAAGAAGTTAATCCGGGCAGCACAGTGCCAGAGGTCACATTCTCCAACACTAGGATGAGCTGCCTCTACCTAGCAGGCATCAGAGGGCATCTAGTCAAGGTGGGCAAGGTTTCCACACCTCAGCAAATCAAGGAGGTCAAGAGGCAACATTAATAACTGAAACATCTAAGTTGCCTGTATTCTTTATGTGCGTTTTTATATTTTGCAGAAAGGGCAGAAATTGGTGAGGGGGTACACACCGTTGTGGATGAAAGAGCCCTACATGAGCGTGGTATCAGAGGTGAGGAGAACCAACCAGAAGCTGTCACCCTGATCAGGGTACGGGGAGGGCATCTGGGGTTACAGAGAGGGTCTGAAGTGTTGACCTTTAGCTGTGAACTCCACCTAACCCTAGTGAGGTAGTCGCAAATGCACACCTTCCATGAACTACTCAACACGCATGTTCTGTGCCACGGGGAAGTGGTCAGTGCACACGGGTGCATCCATGGAGAGGCACCATGATGGCTAGAGAAGGGACTCACCACATAATCCCAATACACAAGTTAGCCTGTTTAGAGAGATGTTGTTAGATACAGAATTACTCTATAATTCTGTCACGTGTTAGGGCTTTTTAAAGGATTCGAGGATTGGATACGCTGTAGGGACGGAGTTAGAGAAAATGAAAGTTGAGTCAATATCCCTGAAAAATCCCTGCACCCAGGTGAGGCCCTGGAATTCTGGCCATCTCATAATATCACTTCTAATTAAATTTCTAATGCCTACCGCACGGTAATTAAGAGACTCTTGATCATTTGGTTACATCATCTGTCAACTGAAAATGCTGGTATTAGTCATTTACCAACCTGCTCCCATTAGACAGGAAAGGTTGGTGAGGGAGCTTTATAAAGGCATTGATGTTCTTTGGATTATTATGCTTATACGTCCATCAGTGTGTATTGATTCTTAAAATTCTTCCCTTTATACGTTGAGAAGAATCTGTGTCCTTTCACGTTCTTGGGGCACACATATCAGGCCATGTGCACTGTGTTTTGAAGGATAATGAGACTAGACTAGAATGCTGCTCTGTGCTCTGTGCACTTCCTAGGAGTGCCCGTGGATTTGCCTTGGACAACCTCACAAGCTTTTCTCATCCCTTTTGTGATCAAAGGTCATGCGGTTGCAGAACAAACACCAGGATTAATGTGATGATCTGGGGGTTCGCTCACTGCCACAGTAATCTCAACTTATTTTGCCCCTAGCTTAATTCTGTTTCCACCCCGTCCTCGCTCCCGTCTGTGAATTCTGTACCTTAGTAAACATCAACACCATCTTCCTAATAACCTGGTCAGATGCCAGAGAATGAACTGAGACTCCAAATTTCCTTATTCCCCCCCAATCCCGGGAACTACCAAGTCTGACCTCTACCTTTGAATATACCTGGACTCTACTCCCTTTCCACAATCATTGTCTTCTTTAGCCCATTGTCTTTTCACTCTTGCACAATTCCAACAGTGTCCCTCGTCAGTCACATCTGGGTTACATGTGGTCTTTAGGTCAAAGGACCCTTCATTCTAGATTCCAAAAAAAAGTCATGTTGTTTAAAGTAAACCCTGCTCAAAACATAGAATCTGAGGTAGTTTTTTTGATGTCTGTGCACGTGTGTGTGCGTGTGTGTATGGCACACACTCGTGCCCACAAAGACACGTGTATTCCCCACCTCAATGACTCAGGATTTAAAGTGTCAGTTTGCAAGTTTTAAAAGCATATTGTTTTTCTCTCTCTTTTTTTTTTTTTTCAGAGGGGGTTCCCTACAGTAGAAATTGAGGAAATCAGACAGGCAGTTACATGGAAATTAAATTAAAATTAAATTACATTAAATTAAAATGTAAGCTCCTTAAAGACAGCTGCTCATGGTCCCTTGTTATGCCTCACAACACTTAGCAAAGTACCTTGTTTAATGTGATTGGGTTCAGACCCAGGAAAGAGAGAACTTGCATTAATCAAAAGCAGATGGGGGCAGTTGAGCCTCTACAGGTTAAAATATGTCAGTCTTTAAGAGAAAATGGAAGTGGATTTCGGAAGCAAAATATTTGTGTGTGATGAGTTGGAGTTTGGGGAGTTTTTACTTTTGTGTGTGGTTTTTGTTTTGCTTTGTTTTTTGTTTTCTTTCTGTCTTTCTTTTTGAATGGAAAAAAAGACGCCCAAAGGAGCCAGGGAGACGCTAATGGGTGAGATGCTTTGCGCATATGGGATGGAAAATTGTGCTCAGTTAAGTCAAAAAGCAGCTTCTGAAGAACGTATTGTGGCTGCAGCTTCACAGGTGCCTGACCCGCCGCCCGGCTACATCACTGCACCACGTGTTTGGCGCTGGTCCTCCACTCCAGCCGCCATGCGGGAAGATCATATTCAGTGAAGCAGAAACTTCTAGAACTGCTTGGAACCGCTGCTCATACCAGAGAAGATCCGCTCCTTCTCATCCTTTTATCCACACACAGGAGCATTAAAGAACTAAACAGCTCTCATCTCAACTTCCTCCCGACCTCCCTCTTGGCGCATCTTCTTCGAGGAGCAGCTGTTTTTCAGCTGATGTTGAAGCACACACACTCTAACTTAAATCACTCAATTTCTTCATAAAGGAAAGAGTTCCTTTTCTCTGGCTTGTTTTAATTTCTCTTAAATATCGTTCCTATAGGAGTACATCACTTTACACATTTTTAACTCTCCTCAGGAACATATGGTTTATGCACTGCAGTATAAATCCAATATTTGCAAATTGAATCAGGGTTGAAATTCACCAAGAAAGGATGCCATTTAAAGAGACCATGCGGGGAATCCTTTAAAAACATTTTTTTAATATTTTTTCTTTTCTTTCTGTCCCTTTTCCCCCTGAAGCAAAGAATCCTTTAATAATGCAAATGATTGATTCTCTTCACTCTTTTTCCAGAAAACTACACTCTATTTTTACAAGCTTAGCAGGTTTGATTGATGTGCACTGGGACTTCTCAAAATGGGACACCCACTTGTTCCCAGGCAAGTTAGCTACTCTTAGGCCCGGGGCTAGCTCTGTATGTTTCTCCTCATTTTCCTAGCTTGTTCTTGCTCTTCAGAAAATGGTGACTGTGTAGAAATGTGATAAAGATATTAGGGTTCATACATCTAAACAATTGCCATCCCCACCAAGTCATCATGTTGGGACAACCTAGAATGTTCTGGCACTGTATATTGGAGCTGTTTTTAGTTCTATTTTGGAAATGACAGTGGATGGGCAGTCTACCGAGCCTAGCATCCCGGCATGCTGGTTCCAGGGACAGCTGTGGTTCTGCTGAGTGCTCAGGGCCTGATCATCAGAAAAGGTGGTCTTCAAGACCCTCAGCCTTCAATCCTTGGGCCCTTACCTCCTCAGTGGTGCCCTCCCTCCCACCAGTCCTTTTGTCTCTATCTTTAGTCTCCTTTAGAAGCACTAGCCGCTACATTTAAATACTGCCTACTGCACACAGGCACCATGCTCACCAATTTATATACACCAATTCAGCTGCACAGTAACTCGATTTAGGAGGTGCACGGTCAGCCTCTCTGTCTTGCACAGAAGGAAGCTCAGACACAGAGAGGCGTGGGCCACACTGTGGCAGAACTGGGACTCCAAGGCTGAAGGAGCATGTCACATGGCCACGTCTAACCCCACTCTGACCGTGAACAGTGTCAGTGTGTCCGTGCCTTTCCACAGCAATAACTCATGTTTACTTTGCACTTAGCAGATATAGGGCTTTTGCTGTCTTCTTTTATTTAATGCTTATGATATTCCTCATCATCCTTGCAATTATCACCATTTATAAATGAGAAAGCTGGGTTATGTCCAAGGACACAGAGCTATCAAGTTGGGGGAGAGGGCATTTACTCATTAACTTTACCCACTGTGGTGTGTATAGTTAAGCTGAACAGCAGGAAAGGATCAGGCCTCCATTAGAGGAACTTCAGAGTAGCAGGATGAGTAAGAGGGTTTTGAGGACAGGGTTTAGAAGCTCCTGAAATTTTATCATGCAAATCTGACTCTTATCAGATTCACCTCCTCTTCCAGATACACACACACATGTGCACACACAGACATGTTCAGATACATGGACATGTACATCATGTACAGGCACACTGATGTGCACACACACACACGCACACCCCCCCCAGAAAAAGCTGCTTCATAAAATAAGACTCTCCATTATAAAAGGCAGAACTCTTACAGGAAGTTAGAATAAGCTGAACAAAACTCCATGCCCACGAAGAGCCCATTAGGATCCCCTCCCTCCATGAGGCAGTGCTTGGATGGTTTGGGTGCAGGGTGGGTGGAATTTCAGGGTTTGTACCTGTTGCTGGAGGGGGAAAGTAGCTTGTTCAAGTAGCATGTCCTAACTCCTTGGTTTAGCACTTGGGGTCTTTTCTAGTCTATTCCAAACTTAACTCCCCTGTTCAGTCTATTGCCCTTTTCTGCCACTAGGTACCCTGCTCTCTTGTCCCCTGCATGACTTAGTTAACTTTAAACATGCCAAGAACTTTTATTTATTCCTTCATCACTTTCTACTTGCTGTTCCTTTGGTCTCCAGTTTCCCTCCAACTGTCGGGTTCTTTTGTCTGCGGTGTGACTTACATGTGCTTCTTCCATGAGGCCCTCCCCAGTACTCCACCCCTGACATTATCACCTGAAAGCCCTTTAAGACAGATAAGACACAATAATAACAGTTCACTGAGTGTGTGCCAGGGCCTCTTCTAAACACTTTACACCTATTAACTCTTGTAATCTTCTCAACAATCCTGTCTTCGTTTTATAAATGAGGAAGCAAAGGCACAGATAGGTAATGGACCTTGCTCAAGATCTCAAGCCTGGTAAGAGGTAGAGCCAAGAGCTCAAGCCAGGAAGACTGGTTCCGCCTCATCCTCTTTTTTGAAGTGCTTACCCCAGTATCAGCCAGCATGAAGACTGGGGAGAGCAGGAAATGTTCTGTATTGAGTCTTGTACCTTGTAGCCCCTTATGCAAGGTGCTTTGGGACATGCTTTTTACTGCAGGAAGATGTACTGATGCTTAATACAAGTGTATGAAATAACTGAAGGAAGATTTCTTGATGAGTCAGATCATTCCAGTTCCTGCTGCCTCAGGATGGGAGAGAAAAACCAAAGAGGGAAATTCTGTTCTCAAGGATAGCTTGTGTCTGACATTTACTTTAAATCAAAGAATGCTGATAGGAGAAATTATTATGACTTTTGGAGTCTCTATGAAAACAGATCTAAGAGTCAGTTTGAGTTACATGGGGCCTCTACAAACCTCATTCCTTAATTTCAATGTAAACTCCACTCTCAAAGCCCTGTAGGACCCAAGCGAGTTGTCCATTTTCCTGCACATACCTCGTTCACCTTGGCATTTCTGAGGTGGCTCATGTTGTAGCAGAACCTCCAAGGTTCACCTGTGTCTTCCTGGAAGATTATAATCCAGACTGGGCTTTTTATGTGTGCATTGTGTGGGGCTGAGGTGAGGGTAGGCCCAGAGGGGACGTCATCAGTCCTTATTTCACTGCATAGAAATAATCAACCCTGAATATTAATACCGTGGTAATTGTGTCCTCCTTTCATGTTTACAGAGAGAGAGAAACAGCTGGGGTGGCTGACATCTGAAACAGGAGCGGCTGATGGGTTACTCGTGCAGCAGATGGACTTGGGTCATGAATAAGCAGCAAATGTGAAAAAGAGATTCACAGGGCTGAGCCAGGCTTGCTTTGTGCAAAACCGGTTAACCCTTGCTGCTTGCCACTGGTCCAAGGTTTGGATTGCTAGGATGCTGCTTTTTGTGGTCAGAGACCTGGTCCCACTGGAAGGGGCAAAACTGGACTGAGAAAGCACATTTGTTATGTGAGGTCAAAACAGGACACACACCCTGCTATGAATGAATGGAAATGAAGCCCCTAGGCCTGCTTTCAAGCTCCTGGCAGGTGTGTAAATCAACACCTCGGAGATGGGCTGGCCCCACCAGGAATAGGGAGTTCATCAAATGGGATCCTGGACATGAAGTGATTTAAGAGGTGTCAGAACATTCCCATTTCCCAACAATCCCTCCTTGACTGACTTCTTCTTAATGCCTGCAATTTTCTATTTAGGAAAGCATTCCTTCATATCACATAACTGAATGAGGCCCATTGAAATGCAATGTCCTTGAGAGGGGTGACATTTTGAAACTTATCAGTGTTTAACATAACCATATGCAAATTGGTTTGTTAGATCCTTTCCAGACTTCCTCATTCCCAGTGCTCAGAGAGCCGCTCCCTATGGAGTTGGACAAATGACGGGGGAGAGGTTGAACTGGGGAGGGACCCTGAACGTTATGAATGCCCTCAGCATCTGGTTTTCCCTGGCTCTACCACTTACTAGCCATGTGCTCTTGGGCCAAGAGTTGACCCTGGGATACGTA
Organism: Callorhinus ursinus; assembly: GCF_003265705.2. NCBI lineage: Eukaryota > Metazoa > Chordata > Mammalia > Carnivora > Otariidae > Callorhinus > Callorhinus ursinus. The sequence continues at coordinate 2,757,804 of NW_027397135.1, forward strand.
ACCTGGCCAAGCTTCAAGATCCTCATTTGAAAAAAATGTCAGAGAAATAACAGGTACTATGAATATGTCATAGGACTTGTGCAGCTCAAACAGGGCAGAGATTGTGAAGGCATCTTGAAAACCTTACAAGGGTAAGGCAGTAGTGGTGTGATGATGATGGTTGGACCGATAGTGTGGGTAGCAGGAGTTCTTACAATGGGAGGCGTGGTGCTTTTCAACAGCTCCACATAATATTTGGCATGTCGGGGTGGGGGAGGGCAGGTAGAAGAGCTTGAAGTCTCTTTATGGCTCAAGTAACCAAAGCATTCACTGTAGGAGGCATAAAATGGCTAAACAGAAACAACTCCTGAGTTGCAGTTATGGAGGGGATTCCTGTCACCATTACACAGAAAAGGGCATCAAGTTCATATTTCTGTTTAATATCAGGAGATGCTCTGACCTAATCCTAATCCAAGTTAAATCCAAATTTCAACTTCTTCCATGGCCACCAAGGGCAGGGAATCTCAGGGACAATTTAGAACCACACAGAAAGAGGAAAAGCTAGAGGAGAAATAGGAGAGAATGCCAATCCCCAGGATCCAAGCAGAGTAAGGCAGTCAATATTTCCAGATGGCACTGGCAGAAAGCAAAAATTATTAGCAATTCCTGATAAATACTGTCCTTAAATTAATTTTGAGCAACTTTATCAGCAAGGACAATGAGGAAAAGCTCTAATTCAATAAAATGAGGTCATGAGGGAAGATCTACTAGTTAAGAAAAGCACCACCCAGGTGGAGAGAAATCAGCAGAACTTGATGGAACACAGCACAACACTAGATCATTCCCAGCCTATGAGTTCCCAACAGCTCCTAAATGAGAAAGAACTGCAAGTTTACAGCAGAGCCACTTCTTTTTGATCAGTGATGATTATATTATATATTAATTTGCATTGAATTGTATATTAAAACAGTCTACTTCCATTTCAACAAATTGTTTATCTTCATAAGGTCTCAAGTAAAGGAACACTTTCAGGCATTTTTACAGGTAGACATGAGACCTGGTGGGTTGGACTGACCATCATGATCAAAATGTTAATGTCTAGAGTGCACAATTGCTGGCCAGAAACTCAAGTAATGGATATTGCTTCAGTTGGGCTGGCAACTTGGTTTGCTTCACAAGACACAAGCTTACAGCCTGAGTTCTCTGCCAATTCTAGCTCTAAAGCTCTCACCATTTTTATCTCAAATCATCACTTGATGGCACTTCCCTTGTAACTCCACTCTTGCTGGCTCCCCACCTGGCATGATATATATATATATATATATATATATATATATATATATATATATATATGTGGCCACTTAGATCTCTTAACTACCCTAATAATGACAGTAATTGCTCTTGGGTTGGGTATTATTTTGGATATCTTTCTAAACTCCTGAGTAAATGAAATCTCAGAATTGCCTGCTGATTTCTACACATTGCAGAGCTGAGATTCTAATCCCTTTCTTTCCCTACTTCTCTCCTAAGGATTTTTGCTTGTCATTTTCCTTATCATAGCACATGTTTTAGTGGTTCCTCTTGCACCTGCCAGTTCAGGGCTCCAGCCTTTTCCAAAAGGCCCCACAACCAAGTCTTAGAGTCATTAGAGGCTTTCCATGTATTCTTATAGTCAGTTCTCTTCAATTCTCACCCAAGATCCTTCCTCTCCTGCTTTGGCCCCTCCAGCATCACCTCTTTCATTCCCTCCGATCCTTCACCAGAGCCACACTCACCCATGAGGTGCTGACATCCTTGGCAGTGCTGAAGCTTAGCTCTGTGGTGAGTTTCCCATATGCCAAAGCTGCTCAGAGTCCCTTCTGGGAATTAGAAAACTGCTCCCCATCTTACTTTTGAGTTACCCTTGGAGGAGAACCAAAGCCAAACTTTTGGTGCCTCCAATCATTTAGAGTATTTAGCAACCACACACCCTTCTCCAGAAGTGGGCAAAACATGATGCCAAGTACCTACCACATCCATGACCTCATCTGAGGCAGGCAGTCCTTCATGCACAAATCAAAATGCATCATTCATGTGATTCCCCCTAGCTGGTCACACCTGTGGGCCAGGGATCGGCATCAGGGCCAAAGGCAGCCATCCAGACAGAAGTCAGCCAACTGTCAGACTGGGGGAAAGCTCTGGTCTACAGGGCACTCTGTACTAGACAGTGACTAACTACATCATTCCTTGGGGAGTTTAAACTCAAGCTACATGATGACTTGACTGCAGAGACAGGGAGACAACATAGCACCACAATGGCAGAGCCATGGAGTAGAGAAAACCATGGGCTTGCTGCTCAGGGAACACCAAACATATCAGGCAGCAAGGTCTGTGTTTCATCTTATTGTAATAATTCAGTTCTGGTAAAGAATTGTCCCTTCCCTTTGCATTCTTATAAGAAGCAGCTCCCAACTAAAGTAAATGGAGTACAACTGCTCTCATCTGAAAGATTCCAAAGACCTGACTCTCCTTCCATTATCAAGGAAGGAAAGCCAGTGTCCCCTCCCCGACCCTCCTGCTTGAATGACACAGGCTTCATATGTCCTCAGCTGTGCTGCTCCTGGAAAACAGAGGTCCTTACTTCCTTAATCCCTTTGATACCACAAATTAGAACTCATAGAGGAAGATAAAAGCCTCAAACACACTTAATGCAAAGCTAGTCCCAGCCCAGGTACCATCCCTAGCCTCTCTATGCAGGCAAACTCTCCACCAAAGCCAGGGAACCAGGAACTTTGGGTTTAGGTAATGACAGCAGAATTGGGCCCAAGCTGAGTCAGCCACAGCCTTTGGCATATCCCCAGGTGAAAGGAACTGCGGATTGAGGGTTACTTAAGATAGGAACTCTTTAAATAGTTTCCCATTGGGGATGCTTTGACAAGCCAGCCAAAATGCCTCTTTTCCCTTGCCCCTCCTCATCCCAACAAATGACAAAGTGCAGGCTGTTGCCTCCAGGTGAGCAGAGTTCTAGGGAAACAAGGAAAGCAAACAAACACTCGATGTGGTTGAAGGTTTCCCAGGCTCCATTTCAAAGGCAGTCCCTTATGGCTTTGTTTGCTCCTGTTTTTCCCAGCATAGGTGTTTGATATCACACAGACCTATTCTGAGATTTCCAAGGAGAGGAGTATTTAGTTTACTGTGGGTAGCCAAGAGTTTCCTAGTTTGAAAAGGGGAATAAGTTACCTGTCCACTGGGTATATTTAAAAGCCCCCAATTGTGTTGGTATCAAGGTACTGATGGGACATGAGAAAGTTCGAACCAGGTATCTACAAAAAGCACCTATTGCAATGACCTTTTCTGAGACAGCTTAGCATTATTTGTCCTTGGCTGACAGGCAGCCTCCTCACTGGGACATCACTCCCCTAACCCAGCTTCAGGTATGGCAAGAGAAGGGCAGACCATGAGGTGATTGCCTATGCAGGTAAATTTGGAAAAGACTAAACAAATTTTATAGAAAATAGAAAGTGTGAGGTTACCATAATATTTCACGTATCTTTGGGGCTTGGCAAAATTTGGAACTCTCAGAACACTTCCCCACTTTGCCTCTGAAACAGACATGATTAAAGCATCAGGGGAACTTTTATTTTTGCTTCCTTAACTTTAGCCTAGGCATGTACCAAAACATGCAAGCATGTTACTTTACGAAGGAAACAAGAAAATCCATCTTTAACCAGGAAGAACAACATTTAAGGAATTTTTGAATACATATAAATGTCCCTAGGGCCTTCTATGAGTCACAAAGGGACAGAGAAGAAAGGGGTGGAGGCCCCAAAGAGGGGATGCAAGCAGAAAGATCTACATACACTGAGGGTCCTGTGCTGCCCAAAGCAGCCTGGGGCAGCCATCAGGGATGAGAGCAAGGTCACCTTCCTGCCTCCCTCCTCAGTAGTGGGCTGCATCCTCACCATTTCTTTTTGTCTGGAGGCCAGCACTGCTCACCCCAGTAAGCGTGCACTCAGAAATCCTTAGGAGGGTAGAAACAATGGATAGGGTATAGTATATCATTTGACCACCCCTTGGGTATTTGTATTTAAAAGAGGAAATGGTTTTATCTCTAACTGAAAACAGTGCCTCAGTTTGAGGTCTTTAAAAGGGACTTCTAGGAAAATAAACACAATATGGACAGTGGTACCTGCCTAAAGATTAGCTTTATATAGGTACTTTGTTCCTGGAATATGAGGTAGCATTGTTAGCAAAAACTTCCTTTAAAAAATCGAATCAACCAGAAGACAATAAAGCCCTCCCTTTGTCTACTAGCCACCTCCCCATCAAAGCCCAACCCCAGGCCACATGCAGGAACGGGCCCTAGGCAGCATGCCTAGGCTTGGATAGGCAGTATACTATCAGTTAAATACAGCACCTTCTAAACTTTAGACTATTCCAAACTTTAGGCCATCACGAAGCATAACTGACACAGGCCTTGTGTTTGAGTGATAGACAATACCTCTGCATTAAGCATGGGAATCCCTTACCTACTATTGCTATCAGTAAATGATTCACAAGGCCTACAAAGAAATACATTTCTAACCATGTGGCACACCATTAGAACCACTTGGATGGATGCCTCTGCCCTGGGCATGTCCAGGTAATGCTCTTCTGAAGTAAAACACAGCCCAGGCAGAGGGAAGAGACCATCTGAAAGTGGGCCCAGCCACAGAGTTGGCATCATGCCCCTCTACTTGTGTGACCTGCAATGTGGATCTGCTGTTAACCAGGGATGCCAATGAGAGTCAGCAAGCTATTGTCCATAGTGGTTACTGTGCGTGGGCACTCTTTTAGGGGCTTTATCTTGATGGTGTGACATAATCCTCATCTTACAGATGATGAAACAGGCTTAGAAAGGCTAAAGTATTTGCTTAGCTATACCCCTATACATACTAATGGAATGAATGTCCAATAGGGTGCCAGGTGTTAAGAGAGTTAAAAAGCATAAGAGAGAGACTTAAACGCATAAGAATAGCACCTGACTTCAAAGTTACAAATCTTTAATTTGTTCCCCCATAGATTTTGTCTAAGCCTAAGAGATCAGTGGAAGACAACTGATTCCCCTCAACCCCCATTAGAGTTAAGGTGACAAGAGTAATCCACATAAACAATTCACTTGATCTTAGCCAAAAGCCCGAGAAGTGATCCACATAAACAATTCATGTCCAACTAAATTTGGTGGTCCTATTTCAAACTATGTCTCTGAAAAAAACTTTTTCATTTTGAGGTGAACTTAAAATATATAGAAGTACAACTATCTGTATGTTTAATAAACTCCATTTTTAAAAGTAAAAATCTATGCAACAAATTTCACATTTATGTATATTCAATATATCATTTGATTAAAGAAATAAAAAATCCTGACACTTTTAGGTTGTTATGTCAGTAGGAGACAATATAAAATGACTAACTACAACTTTGCCTTTCATTTTCCTTGCTGACCTTCCTTTAATAAAAAAATCAGACAAACTAAAAAAACTTTTATCAATAATACAAATAATCCATTACTCTATCACATACATTGAACAAATAACATTCTTTATAATGTTCAAAAACTTAAAATTTTCAAAAGTGGTTGGAAAATACCTTTGTGGTTTTTTAAAAATTAAAATGGCTGTATTCAAATTTACTCATTCAGTTGGGTCAATTTTTGTTGTTTTACATAAAGCTGCTCTGAAACAATCCTGTTCTTCCTGGTGTGTTTATACCTCTGATTGTATCCTTGGGATGCATCCTAGAACAGAATCACTGGGTCAGAAAGTCTGAACTCTTTAAGGTTCTTGACACTTATGATCTAATTGCTTTCTGGAAAGGTTTAAACAGTTTGCTTTCCCGTTAGCAGATTGCAGGAGTGCCTGTGTCCTGTGGGGACCATTTGCAACTTCTTTCTTGCCCTGAGAATGATCAAATTATCTCCTTTAGTTAGGATTCTGTTAGTAAATAAGTATTTTCATTATTGAATTGGATAAAAGGTTAATACACGAAGAATATTAAACTTCAGATATTTGTTGTAACTTTCTTCCCCAGTTTGATGTTTATCTTTATGTTTTCCTGAGAGGTATTATGTATAGTCCAGGTAACCTACTGATCACTTCCTGTGTAATATCCTCCTACTTCTTTTTTTTTTCTTTTTTCTATTGCTTTTAATTTTAAAAACTTTGTAGCCAAGATCAGCTACATATTTAAACGTTAAATTTTTAATAAATAAAAATTCCCTTCATTTCCTGCCAAATCATCAATTTTATAAACTACATTTATTGAACAATTCCACCGATTCATCAATTTTTACACCAGTAATATACCACTTGCATTGTTGTTGTACTAAAATCTACCTTAGTATCTTTTAGCAGTTCTCATCTGCTTTTGAACTTTAGAACCATTTGGTCAAGTTCCAAGCACAAATGAAGAAATATAATTGTTTCTGGAATTCATGCAAGTATCAAATCTATAAATTATTGGTCTACCTACCTCTCTGCCTGCCTACCCAGTTTTGTGGCTAATTTTAATTAGAATGCCTTTACTATTTCATCACTAAGTATGATGTTTAAAATAGATGTTCCTGATTATGATAAGGAAGTAGCCATCCATTCCTACTTAAATCTTTTATTTAAAAACATCACATATGGTGTTGGAGTCTGTCCAGTGCATTTCAACATCTATTGAGATGATCATATGGTTTTCTCATTACTCTCCTATATGGACTCTTATTCTAGTTAAATTAACCTGCTTGCTCATTTTTTAGGTTTTACACTTTTTGGGGTAAGTCCCTCTCCACCGTTTGAAAAACTTGGTTATTCTGTATTCGTCAAGATCTCTAGATGCAAGCGATGGGACAGAAAAGGAAATATATCTGATCATTTAACTGAAAACTCCGGGAGCGGTGTTGAGGCAGGAACCTGAGGGGTGCCACGAAAGCAGGTTTGCCTTTCCTCATCTCTGAAACTTCAGACTTCCATCAAGCCACACGTAAGTACAGGGGGAAGGGAGCATTTCTTTGCCAACAGCTCCAACAGAGTCCTAAGCAGTTTTTTCTTTGATCCCAAAGTGCTCACATGCTCAAGCCTGTACCAATCACGGTGGCCAAGCAAAGCTGATTGACTGAGGCTCAGGAAACTTGTCTACACTGAGACTGGGGGTGGGGCAGACCAAGAGTAGGAGAGGGTTTCCACAGAGAATATTAAAGTGCTATTACCAAAAGAACAAGGATGGATTCCAGATGGATATACACGTTCACTATTTGCTGTCTACCCTTCATGGTTTGAAACCTCCCAGGACTGAAGATAAGAAGTAACTGGCTGGCTATCTTCTGACCATGCTGTTTCTCTATTCTCCCCAACCTACTGGGCTGTCACCTCCTTTTAGTGTGGTGGCAACCCTCCACTAGTCATGTTATGAAACTATGCGTCCTAACACCCCAGAGCTCAGTCTGATTTTAGCCTGCGGTGTTCCTCAGGCTCAGGGCTTGCTTGACATTCCCCCTAAGAAGGTGCCCATTGTGAGTAGGTCCTTGGGTGCTGCTGCTCACCACACAGGCCCTGGAGGGGGGCAAGGTCTCCTTGGCTTCTCCATACACAAGTGCTGGTGTCTCCTTCAGAACAAGGATCCAGTTGCCGAATACGGTATAGGCACGGGGGGGCATAAAATCAGAAGTAGGTTACACTGGTTCCCAGGAAACCCTTCCCATCATGGTCCCTGATTCATGGTACTGATGTCCTTGTTGAGGTAGTAGGTTGCAGCCTTCCCGTTCTTTTCTTTTTTTTGAATAATTTTTTATTGTTATGTTAATCACCATACATTACATCATTAGTTTTTGATGTAGTGTTCCATGATTCATTGTTTGTGCATAACACCCAGTGCTCCACGCAGAATGTGCCTTCTTTAATACCCATCACCAGGCTAACCCATCCCCCCACCCCCCTCCCCTCTAGAACCCTCAGTTTGTTTTTCAGAGTCCATCGTCTCTCATGGTTTGTCTCCCCCTCTGACTTACTCCCCTTCATTCTTCCCCTCCTGCTATCTTCTTCTTTTCCTTTTTTCTTAACATATGTTGCATTATTTGTTTCAGAAGTACAGATCCGTGATTCATCAGTCTTGGACAATTCACAGTGCTCACCATAGCACATACCCTCCCCAGTGTCTATCACCCAGCCACCCAATCCCTCCCACCGCCCACCACTCCAGCAACCCTCAGTTTGTTTCCTGAGATTAAGAATTTCTCATATCAGTGAGGTCATATGATATATGTCTTTCTCTGATTGACTTATTTCACTCAGCATAACACCGACCAGTTCCATCCATGTCCTTGCAAATGGCAAGATCTCATTCCTTTTGATGGCTGCATAATATTCCATTGCGTATATATACCACTTCTTCTTTATCGATTCATCTGTCGATGGACATCTTGGCTCTTTCCACAGTTTGGCTATTGTGGACATTGCTGCTATAAACATTGGGGTGCATGTACCCCTTCGGATCCCTACATTTGTATCTTTGTGGTAAATACCCAGGAGTGCAATTGCTGGATCGTATGTAACTCTATTTTCAACAGTTTGAGGAACCTCCATCCTGTTTTCCAGAGTGGTTGCACCAGCTTGCATTCCCACCAACAGTGTAGGAGGGTTCCCCTTTCTCCACATCCCCGCCAACCAACATCTGTCGTTTCCTGACTTGTTAATTTTACCCATTCTGACGGGTGTGAGGTGGTATCTCATTGAGGTTTTGATTTGGATTTCCCTGATGCCGAGCGAGGTTGAGCACTTTTTCATGTGTCTGTTGGCCATTTGGATGTCTTCTTTGGAAAATGTCTGTTCATGTCTTCTGCCCATTTCTTGATTGCATTATTTGTTCTTTGGGTGTTGAGTTTGATAAGTTCTTTATAGATTTTGGATACTAGCCCTTTATCTGATATGTCATTTGCAAATATTTTCTCCCATTCTGTCAGTTGTCTTTTGCTTTTGTGGACTGTTTCTTTTGCTGTGCAAAAGCTTTTGATCTTGATGAAATCCCAATAGTTCATTTTTGCCCTTGCTTCCCTTGCCTTTGGCGATGTTTCTAGGAAGAAGTTGCTGCGGCTGAGGTCGAAGAGGTGGCTGCCTGTGTTCTCCTTTAGGATTTTGATGGACTCCTGTCTCACGTTTAGGTCTTTCAACCATTTTGAGTCTATTTTTGTGTGTGGTGTAAGGAAATGGTCCAGTTTCATTCTTCTGCATGTGGCTGTCCAATTTTTCCAACACCATTTGTTGAAGAGACTGTCTTTTTTCCACTGGACATTCTTTCCTTCTTTGTCAAAGATGAGTTGACCATAGAGTTGAGGGTCCATTTCTGGGCTCTCTATTCTGTTCCATTGATCTATGTGTCTGTTTTTGTGCCAGTACCATACTGTCTTGTTGATAACAGCTTTGTAATAGAGCTGGAAGTCCGGAATTGTGATGCCGCCAACTTTGTTTTTCTTTTTCAATATTCCTCTGGCTATTCGGGGTCTCTTCTGGTTCCATACAAATTTTAGGATTATTTGTTCCATTTCTTTGAAAAAGGTGGATGGTATTTTGATGGGGATTGCATTGAATGTGTAGATGGCTCTAGGTAGCACTGACATCTTCACAATGTTTGTTTTTCCAGTCCATGAGCATGGAACGTTTTTCCATTTCTTTGTGTCTTCTTCAATTTCTTTCATGAGTATTTTATAGTTTTCTGAGTACAGATCCTTTGCCTCTTTGGTTAGATTTATTCCTAGGTATCTTATGGTTTTGGGTGCAATTGTAAATGGGATCGACTCCTTGATTTGTCTCTCTTCTGTCTTGTTGTTGGTGTAGAGGAATGCCACTGATTTCTGTGCATTGATTTTATAGCCTGCTACTTGACTGAATTCCTGTATGAGTTCTAGCAGTTTTGGGGTGGAGTCTTCTGGGTTTTCCACATACAGTATCATATCATCTGCAAAGAGTGAGAGTTTGACTTCCTCTTTGCCGATTTGGATGCCTTTGATTTCTTTTTGTTGTCTGATTGCTGTGGCTAGGACTTCTAATACTACGTTGAATAGCAGTGGTGAGAGTGGACATCCCTGACGTGTTCCCGACCTTAGGGGAAAAGCTCTCAGGTTTTCCCCATTGAGAATGATATTCGCTGTAGGTTTTTCATAGATGGCTTTTATTATATTGATGTATGTACCCTCTACCCCTACACTCTGAAGAGTTTTGATCAAGAAAGGATGCTGTACTTTGTCAAATGCTTTTTCTGCATCTATTGAGAGGATCATATGATTCTTGTTCTTTCTTTTGTTAATGTATTGTATCACATTGATTGATTTGCGGATGTTGAACCAGCCTTGCAGCCCAGGGATAAATCCCACTTGGTCATGGTGAATAATCCTTTTAATGGACTGTTGGATCCTACTGGCTAGTATTTTGGTGAGAATTTTTGCATCCATGTTCATCAAGGATATTGGTCTGTAATTCTTTTTGATGGGGTCTTTGGTTTTGGGATCAAGGTAATGGTAGCCTCATAAAATGAGTTTGGAAGTTTTCCTTCCATTTCTATTTTTTGGAACAGTTTCAGGAGAATAGGTATTAATTCTTCTTTAAATGTCTGATAGAATTCCCCTGGGAAGCCATCTGGCCCTGGGCTTTTGTTTCTTGGGAGATTTTTGATGACTGCTTCAATTTCCTTAGTGGTTATAGGTCTGTTCAGGTTTTCTATTTCTCCTGGTTCAATTTTGGTAGTGGATACATCTCTAGGAATGCACCCATTTCTTCCAGGTTATCTAATTTGCTGGCATAGAGTTGCTCATAATATGTTCTTATAATTGTTTGTATTTCTTTGGTGTTGGTTGTGATCTCTCCTCTTTCATTCATGACTTCGTTGATTTGGGTCATTTCTCTTTTCTTTTTGATGAGTCTGGCCAGTGGTTTATCAATCTTGTTCATTCTTTCAAAGAACCAGCTCCTAGTTTTGTTGATCTGTTCTACTGTTCTTTTGGTTTCTAGTTCATTGATTTCTGCTCTGATCTTTATTATTTCTTTTCTCCTGCTGGGTTTAGGCTTTATTTGCTGTTCTTTCTCCAGCTCCTTTAGGTGTAAGGTTAGGTTGTGTATTTGAGACCTTTCTTGTTTCTTGAGAAAGGCTTATATTGCTATATACTTTCCTCTCAGGACTGCCTTTGCTGTATCCCAAAGATTTTGAACAGTTGTGTTTTCATTTTCATTGGTTTCCATGAATTTTTTTTAATTCTTCTTTAATTTCCTGGTTGACCCATTCATTCTTTAGTAGGATGCTCTTTAGCTTCCATGTATTTGAGTTCTTTCTGTCTTTCCTCTTGTGATTGAGTTCTGGTTTCAAAGCATTGTGGTCTGAAAATATGCAGGGAATAATCCCAATCTTTTGGTACCATTTGAGACCTGATTTGTGACCTAGGATGTGATCAATTCTGGAGATGTTCCATGAGCACTAGAGAAGACTGTGTATTCCGTTGCTTTGGGATGGAATGTTCTGAATATGTCTGTAAAGTCCATTTGGTCCAGTGTTTCATTTAAAGTCTTTATTTCCTTGTTGATCTTTTGCTTAGATGATCTGTCCATTTCAGTTAGGGTGGGTGTTAAAGTCCCCCACTATTATTGTATTGTTGTCAATGTGTTTCTTTGCTTTTGTTATTAATTGCCTTATATAATTGGCTGCTCCCACGTTAGGGGCATAGATATTTACAATTGTTAGATCTTCTTGTTGTATAGACCCTTTAAGTAGGATATAGTGTCCTTCTTCATCTCTTATTACAGTCTTTGTTTTAAAATCTAATTTGTCTGATATAAGGATTGCCACCCCAGCTTTCTTTTGGTGTCCATTAGCATGGTAAATGGTTTTCCACCCCCTCACTTTCAATCTGGGGGTGTCTTTGGGTCTAAAGTGAGTCTCTTGCTGACAGCATATGGATGGGTCTTGTTTTTTAATCCAGTCTGATAGCCTGTGTCTTTTGATTGGGGCATTGAGCCCATTTACATTCAGGGTAACTATTGAAAGGTATGAATTTAGTGCCATTGTATTGCCTGTAAGGTGACTATTACTGTATATTGTCTGTGTTCCTTTCTGATCTATGCTGCTTTTAGGCTCTCTTTTTGCTTAGAGGACTTCTTTCAATATTTCTTGTAGGGCTGGTTTTGTGTTTGCAAATTCCTTTAGTTTTGTTTGTCCTGGAAGCTTTTTATCTCTCCTTCTATTTTCATTGACAGCCTAGCTGGATATAGTATTCTTTGCTGCATATTCTTCTTGTTTAGTGCTCTGAAGATATCATGCCAGTCCTTTCTGGCCTGCCAGGTCTCTGTGGATAGGTCTGTTACCAACCTAATGTTTCTACCATTGTAGGTTACATATCTCTTCTCCTGAGCTGCTTTCAGGATTTTCTCTTTTTGTCTGAGACTTGTAAGTTTTACTATTAGATGTCGGGGTGTTGACCTATTTTTATTGATTTTGAGAGGGGTTCTCTGTGCCTCCTGGATTTTGATGCCTGTTTCCTTCCCCACATTAGGGAAGTTCTCTGCTATTATTTGCTCCAATATACCTTCTGCCCCTCTCTCTCTTTCTTCTTCTTCTGGGATCCCAATTATTCTAATGTTGTTTCATCTTATCATATTGCTTATCTCTCAAATTCTGCCCTCATGATCCTGTAGTTGTTTATCTCTCTTTTTCTCAGCCTCTTTATTTTTCATCATTTGGTCTTCTATATCGCTGATTCTTTCTTCTGCCTCATTTATCCTAGCAGTTAGTGCTCCCATTTTTGATTACACCTCATTAATAGCCTTTTTGATTTCGACTTGGTTAGATTTTAGTTCTTTTATTTCTCCAGAAAGGGTTTCTCTAATAACTTCCACACTTTTTTCAAGCCCAGCTACTATCTTTAAAGTTATGATTCTGAACTCTAGGTCCGACATCGCACTAATGTCGGTATTGAGTAGGTCCCTGGCAGACAGTACTACCTTTTGTTCTTTTTGCTGAGGTGATTTTTTTCATCTTGTCATTCTGTCCAGAGGAGAACAGATGAATGAGAGAACAGAATGGTAACAGGTTAACAATGTCTCCAGCAAATATACTCTATACAAATCAGAAAAGACCTGAAACCAGGGGACAAGAAAGGGAAAGAAAGAAGAGAAAAAAAAAAAGGAAAAAGAAAAAGTTAAAAACAAACAAAAAGAGAACAAAACAAAACAAAAAAACAGAATATGGTCAAATATGATCAGGCTAGTGCATAGATCAGTGCCACACACTAGCTTTTGGGCATATTTTGTTCTGTTAGAAAAAAGTGCCTGCTAAAATTTTAAAGGAAGAAAGACTTATATATGTACAAAATAAGGGTTGATACAATGAAGAGATGGCAGATGACTGTAAAGATGAAAATTATAAAAGATTTTATAAAAGGAACTGATAAGATAAGAAGTTGTTTTTTAAAAAGAAAGAAGATTTAAAAAGAAAAAGAAAAAAGAAAAAAAAAGAAAAAAAAGGGAGAGAATGTGATCAGGCAGAAGAATAGAACAAAGCCATACACTAGTGATTTAGGGTATATTTTGATCTCTTAGAAGAAATGGTATCTCAAAATTTAAAGAGAGAACAACTTATATATATATATGCCAAAAATTAGGGTAACTACTATGAAGGGATAAAAATATGACTCTAAAAATGAAAAATAAAAAATATTTTTTTAAAAAAGGGATTGATAAGATGTTGTTTGAAAAAGGGAAACAGAAAAATTAAAAAAACAGTTAAAAAAATTAACTTAGAAAAACTAATGAATTATGGTAAAAAAGCCATGAATTCTATGTCCAGTATTCCCCTAGCGCTAGAGTTCTGCCGTTCTCCTTGATCGGTAAACTTGGTCTTGGCTTGCTGGCCGTTCCTGCTGATCTTCTGGGGGAGGGGCCTGTTGCTGTGGTTCCCAAATGTCTTTGCCGGAGGCGGAATTGCCCTGCCCTTGTCGGTCCGGGCTAAGGAAGCTGCTCCGGTTTGCTCTCAGGAGCTTTTGTTCCCTGCAAGCTCTCGGTACAGCTTTGGAGGACCAGGGTGAAAATGGTGGCCTCCCAATCTCCGCCTGGAGGAGCTGAGAACTCAGGGCCCCGCTCCTCGGTGCGCCCCCAGAGAAAAGCAGTCAGTCATTCCCGTCTCCCTGGTCTCTGGCCGCACTCCGTGCTCATCCGGCCTGTGACCGAGCGTTTCTATCTCTGGCACCCGACCCCTCGTGGAGTCTCCAAACCCAGCAGATCCCTGTGGTGCGCTCCCGCGCCGCTCCTCCCAGGGAAGGAAGGGGAGTCTCCCCGGCTCTGCCACTTGTTGGGTCCCTGCTGGAGGAGCAATGGCCCGACTGGGCCGCAGATCACAGTTTATGGCAACCCCGAGCTGAGAGCCCGCGCCTCGGCTCCGTCTCTGCAGCCGGCTTCCCCGCTCCGATCCCTGGGAGCTGTGCCGCACTCAGGCACCCCCGGTGTTTCTGTAACCCCGAGGGTCCTGAGACCACACTGTCCCGCGAGGGTTCCACTCCCCGCTTAGCCACTGGAGCGACATCCCTCAGCGGAGCCGGCTTCTAAAAGTTCCAATTTTGTGCTCCGCGGCTCTAGCACTTGCCAGAAGCGGCCGGCGGAGGCCCCCTCCCCCACCATCTATCCTCTCGAAGATCGCCTCGGATTCACTTCTCCGCACGTCCTACCTTCCAGTAAGTGGTCGCTTCTCTGTTCAGAGAGTTGTTGCTACTCTCCTGTTCGATCTCCTGTTGAGTTCGTAGGTGTTCAGAATGGTTTGATCCCTATCCAGCTGAATTCCTGAGACCAGACGAAATCCAGGCCTCCTACTCCTCCGCCATCTTGCTCCGCCCCCCCCATTCTTTTCTGAGCTAAGTACTCCCCAGACCTTTTTCCTTCTGCCACTACTTTGCCTGCCTGCACCATTCTCTATGAAAGCCCCATCTTTTTGGTAAGTCTCAAAAGGGAAAGAAAGCAGACACTAAAGGGAGTGCCTCACAGCCTAGACTGTACTTTATAGCAAGTAATAAGAGTTGCTCTCTGGGGACAGCCACTTCAAGGGGCTCCCACCCCACTTAATCATTTAGGGCATTTCTGAGGATTAAAAAGGGAAGCCTACTCAAGGCTGAATGGAAACCACTTCCAGTCACATTTAAAACATAAAGAAACAGTCAGAGATAAATATGTTATCCACCTTACAGAAATGTTACAAAAATTAGAAATTAAGATTTAGAAGCCAAACAGGCTTTCTTGGTAAACCAATCACTCACTTCCTCCATCACTTAATAAATCAGTCTGGCAGGCAGAGGAGCATATTAAAGTTAACACCACCCTTTGAAAGAAATAGGAGTGTAACCACCAGAGATGGTGACATCCACACTAGTGAAGTGATAGAGCAGTGGGGAGAATGCTACTTTGTGTGGCTGAGGGTAGGACTGAGGTCAGCTGCCCAGAAACAGTTTGATGTCTGGAGGTTATGGGTGGGGAGGGAGGTAGAGAGGGCTGGTGGAACAACCCAAGTAGGTTTGCCAAGGTTCTGAACAGAGTTTGGCTGCTTAGGCTAAGACTGCATCAGTCCAGTGCTAAGAAGTACAATTCCTTCCTTGTGAATCTATTTGTCTTGCACTGAAACCAGAAGAGGGATTTGGTGGTTGTCAGCTGCTTGGAAACCAGTAAATACTCTTTACTTCCTTGGTTTCTCTTCTCCCTTTCATCTATTGTCTCTGCTTTTCTTTTCCTGAAGGCTTGTTATTCCTCAACCAATCGCCACTTCCACCAGGATGAATTTAGGGTTGTAGGCAAAGTGCAGTTACCATGTTGGCCCACAAAAGTTCACTAGTGGCATTTCCTAGTGTAAAAGTGCACAGTGGAGGAAAAGGAGCATCCCTTGATACCATGCTCCACCTGTAGAGAAGAGGAACAATCTGAGTCCATTCTTACGCCTTTTTGAACCTGCTTGTCTTACTCTATCTTGAAATAGAAGATGTATAGTCCTCCCCTGTGAAGGGATAAAAACGTAATGTTGTTGTTCTGCATAAGTAAAAAAATCTCTGGACATTTGGTCTAAGATGCTGTGTAGTTTAGATGTAGTTACATAATGTTTTATAGTTGTCCAATCTGGTCATTATTCATCTTTTTCATCACACTTTCAAACCAAGGGACATCATAATTGTTACTGTGCTCTCGTAGGTGGGAAATGATAAGGGAATATGGCCTATCGATAACATTAGCTCAAGCCATCTTAACCCTGCGTGGCTGGGTTTTGTCTAAGGAGGCACTATTGACCATCCTCACTGAAAGTTGAGAATTCGGTGTGCGTGAATTCCAGAATCCCATCTGACACATCACCCTTCACGACCCCCCCACCCCGCCCCACTTTCTATAATAGGAGAATGTGCAGACAGCAACCATGCCAGAGGCTTCTCTAATATCTTCAATGTATTTGGTTATTAGATGCCTTCAGATCCTTTGAGGTATTAGGTGCCATTGGCACAAGATATTTGATCTGATTTGGAAATGGGCCATGAATTCCCTGTTCTTTTGTCTAAAACTCCTCAACACAGATGTTATGACAGAGAATATTAAAAGTGCACACTGCCCTGAAAGACAGCATTTGTTTAAAAGTATGGAGAAGCTGTTCATTTTGAATTTATAACATTTAAGTAAAAATAAATTAATAAATGATGAGGAGGGACTATAACACTATTCTCATTGAACCACTGTCCTTTGCATTATTCCAAGCAGTGAACACATGGGGATCCTTAACCTGTAGGCCACAGGCCCCTAGGGAGGCATAAAATAAATCTCGGAGGAAGAGAGATTTAGTTTGGGAAAAAGTCCATTCAGTAATGTAACATCATTTTATATTGGGCAAGTGATGTTCTACAGTACAAACTGAAGAAAGTAAAGTTGGTCAAAATTGTGTAGCCAACTAGAGATACACAGAAGGTAAAGAGATTCACAGGCTGTAACCTGACAGAGTCCCAGTAGTGGTCTTGTGTATGTGACAAAGACAGAGCAAGAGACAGAAAGTGAGAGACAGAGAGAGAAGAGTCTATATGGTTTTGACAGGCTGCTAGAATAGGTAGAAACCTCTATTTCCTTCTTAGAGTTGTTAACTTTTCCGAAACTGCTGACAGGAAAGATCATGTGTTGTGATATTTCTCTGGGAAAGGATATATATCTATTGTGTGTGCATTTGTATGCACCCCACACAGTCATAAGTGGCTTATTTTACCATGACAGTGGTGCAGGGTAAATTACTGCTCTAAGATAATTTATAGACAGTGGTTTGAACCTAAAGGTTTCTTTTCCTTGTTTGGGTGATGGACTCTTGGATATCAAATTTCCTCCGTCTGCACTATTGTCCCATGAAACTACTTGATTCTAGTGAATGCAGAGCTTGGCAGTCCTTGATGAAGCATATTTATGAGTTAAGTCCAAATGAATCCAAAACATATGGATTAAATTTCCCTTGAAATATCTAAATTAAAGGTGGAAAGCACTTCGAAGGATGCATTGGGGATCTGCTGTTCCTCAGGCCAATTTTAAAGGTTGAGCTATTTTTTTCCCAATCAAGGGAGTTTGCCCATGTGGCCCAGTACTCGAAGGTCTCCGTCTTGGCTCTTCTGTGGCTACTGCTATCCCAGGGCAGATGGACCTTGCTAGTCTAAGAATGGCTCCACCAAGATTCAGAGGGTCATGCATCAAGCTGAACAGGGAATGCTTTATTGAGTGATACAGCTTAACGTCTCTTCCGGGTTCCTGCCTCATCCAAACCCTTAAGCATGATAAAATGCCAAACGTATAGGAATAAAAAGAGAGTGAGGAAGGCGTCCAAAAAGCATTTCGAGGCAGAACCAAGGTGGTTCTCCTTCCCATAAGCCAAAGTTATAGTGAATGTAGCTCAGTAATTTTTTAAAAGAAAAACAAAACAAGAAAAGCTCTTCAGTCATCATGGTTTCTTCATTTACAGATAAGCCAATCTCTCTTAATTTTGGGGACAATTATATGACAGGTGAATATTTATCCCATAATGGTACATTTGCTTCGCATTTGACATCTCGAATTGTAATAGTAATAACTTCAACTAAAGGTACTTCAATTGGCTCCTGAAGTTTTTATCCCCTCCCCACCTTTTTTCCTTTGTACATACTAAGGATCATTCAAGGATCTCAAACCATTATGAGTCTGAATAAGGTTACTTTAAAAATCACCAACACTTTTCTACATATGTTAGCCTAGGCTTGAGAGAAAATGCTTCTTGTGTATTTTCTTGTCATCACAGGGACTGTGTTTGTTTGTTTGTTTGTTTTCAGGAGATTGAAATAATTTTCCCTCCGGTCTTTGGCCTCAACAGAATATTCCAATGAAATAAATTCAGGCCTGTCTACAAATAAGCTGAAACTTGGAAACTGATATCTGGTAATTTGCTCTATCTATGACCAAAGAGAGTGATTATGTTTTCATGGAAAAGAGTCTGACTTTCCTCAGATAATGCCCTCTTCATCGAGGCCAGTGGATCATCAGAAATTAATGCTCTCAAAATCTGACCATGTGCACATTTATTGGAATCCAAGGTTGTAATAGTGTCTTTAGAATCAAGCAGAATCAGTATTTTGGGCATGAAAAATGCTCATTCTGGTCAGTGCTTGGCCCATGCAATTGCAACTGGCTCAAGGCAACTGGCTGTAATTTTAATATACTTAAAGGAAAATATTGTTTTCCCTCTCACCTAAAGGAAAGGGGAGAAAATGTCTGCACTTTAGTGACTTTTTTTTTTTTACATCTAATCTTAACACTCAAAGCCTTTATGTATCTACATAAGAATTTGTAGAAGTGGATTTTTAATAAACTGACATTTCAGGGCAAACAAATTTAGAAAATTTTGATCAGAAGACATGTTTTGTGGCCAGAAATATCAGATACTGCTGTTTGTATCCATCAAATGAGCAAGGTAATAGCTAGCTGTTCCCTGCTCTATGTAGTCATTACCCTTCTGTCTAGATTTTATCCTGGTCAACACTGAATACAGGGGAAATTAAGAAAACAGTGGAACAGATGATGCCCTTGTAATGTATTCCCAATGACCCTCAAGTAACAGTTCCGACTTTGGTCTATAACAAAGCAATACCTCTCCTGAGTCTATGAACTTCCCCAGAGAGCCTGAGTGTTTTAATAAGAAGAGGTCATCCCAAATAGAGATGCTAAATGTATGATGACTGTTTAGGGTGTATCTGTTCTGTGCAGATATTTCCTCCATCCTGTCATCATCATCCAGGCTCTCCGGGCCAGACCTCCCTGTGCCTTGACCCCCCTGGCTCTCTCCCACAGGCTTTAAATCTGGCAATCTTGTTCTCTGACTGGAGGGAGCAATGGGATTCTCCATTATGTATTCAAGACTCAACATCTGGCTTTTCCTCCATGTTTCTCTAATCAAGTAATTGAAAGACAACTTTTAGTGGCAAACCACTCTCAGAGAGAGTACTGCTATTTCTCTATTTCTTTTTGTCACACACTGAGCATTGTCCTTTGAGAAAGAGGAGGTAAGATAAAAATCATTTCTCCTAAAACAACAAAAGGCTCTATTTTTACGTATAGATGTGAGCCTTCTTTTTACCTCATGCCCTTTCTTCCGAGTATATGGTATACTCGGTATATACCGAGTATATATATACTCAGTGTATATATATATATATATATATATATATATATATATATATAT
>NW_027397135.1:2777619-2914505 GCF_003265705.2 Callorhinus ursinus
CATTATGGACACAACTTACTTTCTTCTTTGTACCAATAGATCCAAATTACTTTAATTTGGTCAACATATGAATAATTCATTTTATTTAGAGCAGTAAATGTCATGAACAAAATTGGCTATATCAGATGGAGAGCTATAATGGGTAAAACAATAGACTGAAGGGGTTTTTTTTTTTTTGTTTGTTTGTTTCTTTCCTTTTTAAACCTACTTCTTAAGATTGGTACTAGACCCAAATAGTCATATGTGATTCTAGTGTGGAAGTCAATGACATTCTGTGCATGGCAGAGCAAGTACTCATGCTTCAGACATTGACAAAAGGTACAAAGTTTCTGTCTTGGTCAGTTTGTCTGCCTTTGCAGAGATTCACTGAATTTGTAAAACAGGGTGATGAAGTCAATTGTGCTTGTGCCTTGCTGTTAAAGTTAACTATTGTTGACTGCTTTTTATCCCTCTTATAAGCCTCCAAGCAGCACTTAATGAACAAGTCCAACCAGCTACAGTGGCCTTACATCTCACTCACGGTGGCCAAACAGACAAGTACTAAGTAATTTATGCTTGAGAGTAATTGCAGTTTCCCAGGACAGAGGATGCTTGAGTCCTCAGGGATGTATTACAGAATAACCAAAAGCATTTAGAGAGACATGGATTAAAAGTCTGCCTCCACCCCTATGAGCCCTGTGATCTGTAATAAATCCTAGCCACTTCTCTGAGACTCCATTTTCACCCTTGACAAATGCCACAGTATCTGCATCTTGAAATTGTGATGATGATGAAATGAGACAAGATGTATCAAGAGCTTGATCAAAAGTAAGCTCCAACACATGTTGATCAAACTTCTCAGCACTGGTGGACTAATTCCAAATTCCTTTGCTTAGCATTTTATTCTCTTCCAGTATGATGCAGAAAGTTTGGGGAAGGTACAAAGTTTCTGTTGTTGCAGAATTTGTTTGATCTACCTAATTTCACAAGGTACCAAAGATTGTTTAGGGCAACATTTGTAGGTCTGGCCTGCCTTGATAGGGACAGGAACTAGCATCTTTAGGGTTCCACTTCCTCAGAGAATTAGAAAACTTGCTCAAGAGATTGGAATGGGCAGAACTGTCTCAAATGTTCAGTTACATCTTGTACATACATAATTGTACTCTTCACACATATAAATCATTTGATCTAAATATGCACACTTCAAGGTATAGTAGTAGTAATTCTAATTCTAGTAATTACTACTACCATTCCTAGGAGTACACATAACCAGATTGGTAGCTTTTCATATTGTCTAAAGCAAGGAAATGCAATTCCCAATATATTATACAGAGTCAGTGAACTATTCTATTGTTTCCCCCAAACTCTCCCAAACCAAACTGAAAGGCTTTTGTGAACTTAAACCAGTCAGAACGCATTGAACCTGAAGCCATGTTTCTTCTTCCATTTGAATCAGCCCTATTTGAGTAAATGGAGAAGCGTCACAAAAACACTCATCCAATTCTGTATTACACGCCCAGTGACATTATTGATCTCATATCTTCATTTTTCTTTGACCAGTGTTTTCAAAAAATGGGGCCGGGAGTAGGAGATTTCAGGAAATACAGTAAACAAAAAGATCATACAGTATTTATTTGCTAAAATCTCACAAAATGAACTCAAAATGAGTACACAGCATCAAACATGCACAATGCTGCAGAAAAAAAAGGTGTACTTTTCAATCATAATCTCTGAAAAGTTATGAATGAGTAAAGAGAAAGATAACCAATTTGGGTTACTGGTATGCCTCTTGACTAGGATCCTCAGAATCAGTCAGAGGAAAAGAAGTGTAGACTCCAGAATAAACTTTCATGAATATCCCCCAACTGAGGGAGATTTAGACAAGAGGAAATATGTAGGTCTTGGGCAGGAAGTGAGCAAGAACAAGGAAGACTCTGAAATCAGAAGCCCCTCTTTAATACCTCAATAAACAAAGAGCTAGGCAAGACTTCTCCCTAGAGAATTAGTCACTTTGAGCTGTAATCCCAAGAGTAAACAGGCACTTAGCTGAATGGAAGACAAAAGAGAAAATAACAAAAACTCAGAGAGTGAGTCCTGAGGGAGTGAGATGACCTAAGTAGAAAAGGCAAACAGAGAAGCTCAGTTAAGGAATTGTTTCTTCTACTTCTAAACTAGAAGTTGTGGTCCACAGGTTTTATTCATTTTGCCCCTGATTTTCCGGGAGGGGAAGGAGACAGCTGCTTAAGAGCTGTGGGTGAGGCAAGGGAAGCGAACAGGGGGAGCAGGCTATACAACACTCTGGGGGTGTGTTCTGAGTAGGCTTGGAAGGAGAAAGTTATATACCTGAAGGTACCAAACAGGATAGAGAGATGGCCTGGGCCAAGTGAAGTGGACTCTAGCACACGCCCCTTAACCAAACTGTTGAAGGCAGTAAACAGGCCCTCCAAGCACATTGGCTTATTAAGGTAGAGAAGTGCAGCCTTCCCTTACTCCCTCCAAGCGCTTGGGGAAAAGAAGAAAATTTCAAGAAAACACACACCATCCTGACTCCAAACTGAAGCTCTAAGGAGGAAGGCAAGTCAAGTTGACAAATGTCCAGGAGAATTCATCTGAACATTATCCGAAAGAAGATCTAATACGCTTTATGGACTTGCTTATAACATAAACAGGATGAAAAGAAATTTGGCAACTGGTTACATGGTATCAATATTATGGTAACTAGGATTATGCTGGTAAATGTATAACAAGCTGGGGGGGGAGGTGCGCAACAATTTGTAGCATTTGCTAATTGACAGACGGTAAATACTCCCACCATAGCCAATTTCAACCTACCAAAGTGACATCCGTGAATGTGAAGTTGGGAAGAGATACAAATATTTGACACTCATGAATCCATTCCAGCACCCCACTGATAGTAACTATGTAAAACCTCCACTACAGTAAGCATACAGGGAAGGAAGAGCATGCATAAGACAGATAATGCTTACATTCTGTAAGATGATATAAACCAGGAAATGGAAGGAAATTCTTTGCAATTTTTTTTTTTTAGAACTTAAACAGAATAAAAAGTTTTAAAGGAAAGACTTCAAGAACAACACATTAAAACAATAGAACGCAATTTCAAAGCTAAGGAAACAAATTCAGGATCAAAATAAAACAATTACAGAATAAATAAATTATAGAAATATCACGAATTAAATTGACACCATTGAAAATTAGTAACTAAGGGAAAAGGCTTGATATCAAGGAAAGAATACAGAAAAAAATAAGATTAAAACAATTTTAGAAATCAGTGACTATATAATATAAAGATGATTGGTACATTTGAAATAGAAAATTCCACAAATGGTGGAAAAATATACTCTACGGATTAATCTCATTTATAAATATGAAATCAAGGATCTTAAAAACATTAGCAAATAAAATTCAGGAGTACCTTCAAAGAAAGCTAGAGTGTAATCTAATAGGTTTTTCTCAGGAATGCAAAGATGGTCCATTATTCAAGCATATAATTCATCATAAATAGCTTAAAAGGTAAAGGCATAGTTATTTCAAATATATTAAAACATAATTTAATAAAATTCAACATCCACTGCTAACTTAAAAAAAAGAAGCATTGACATAGAAGTCAGTGGATACTTCTGTGACATTCTGTGTCTGTATACATGTATATCTATATGTGCATATGTAAATATGTGCAATGAATAGCCCTCGCCATGTTAATGATAAAACACTAGAAGCATTCTTCAGTAAAGATCAAGAGATAGATTTCTTCTATGACTACTATATTTATTCTTGCTCTGTAAAAACTAAACAATGCAATTGAGGAACACCTATAAAGCAGGTATAATTGTAATGCAGATGGAAAATTATCATTATTTGCATACTATATCATTGAATACCTAGAAAACTCAAGAGAATCAATTAAAATTATTAGAATGATATCATGTAATAAGAAGCTAGTTACAAAATTAAAATAAAAAATCAATAGCCGGGACACCTAGGTGGCTCAGCTGGTTAAGTGTCTGCCTTTGGCTCAGGTCATGATCCCAGGGTCCTGGGATCGAGTCCTACATCAGGCTCCTTGCTCAGCAGGGAGCCTGCTTCTCCCTCTGCCTGCCACGCATGCTCTCTCTCTCTGACAAATAAATAAATAAAGTCTTTAAAAAAAATTCGATAGCCTTCCTATGTGCAAACAATATCCAATTAAAAAATAGATTGGAAGAATATGTTTCTTTACACTGTAAAAATAGGAATTATATATTTTTTAATGTAAATTATGTGTATATAAAGGACATGAAAGAAAACTTACATGTTAAACTACATCATGTCTTGGGTAGAG
Source organism: Callorhinus ursinus (assembly GCF_003265705.2). NCBI lineage: Eukaryota > Metazoa > Chordata > Mammalia > Carnivora > Otariidae > Callorhinus > Callorhinus ursinus. The sequence goes on from NW_027397135.1 coordinate 2,781,941, forward strand.
ATACTGAATTTTGAAAAGATTCATTTATTCATTCACTCACTCAGAAAACATTTACTGAAAGCCTATTATATAACAAGCACTGTTCTAGGCCTTGGGGAAACAGCAGTGAACAAAACGGACAAAAGTCCCTGATTATAAAGGGGATCTAGTGAGGGAGGCAGACAGTTTATCATGTGATATGCTTAAAAGTTGGATAAAATTGTGCTTTTTCAAAGAGCAGAGCTGAGGGGTGGCAAGTTTCGCTGATAGGGGACATTTAAAGCTGTGTGGCCTGAGGAATTGGGGATGCAAGCCATGTGCAAAGTCCTCCAAGTGGGAGAGGATTCAGGTACTTAAAAATAGCAGGCAGACCATGGGGTTGGTGTGGAGTAAGAGAGAAAGTAATAGGAGATAGATATAGAGAGAAAGCCAGCACTGAACACATTGGGTCTATTGGCCTTGTAGGGCTCCGGACTGCATTGCGAGATGGGAGCTCTTGTAGGTTTTGAGAAAGAGACATGCTCTGACTAGATATTTTGTTTATCAATAAGTTCATTCACAAGTCTACAAATATGGACATGACTGAAAGCCTATACCCAAAGCTGCCTTAGAAATGGAAAACACTGCAATCAAGGGGAAGACTTATACAAAAGAAAAAAATATAAAATCGCAGAGCAGGCTATAAATAATTCATAGATCATAAACATAGCAAGTCTCTGATGTTATTCAATCACTGGAAAGATTTTTTTCTGCTTATATTTTATAGGGATCACTTATTTTAATAATCTTAATACCCAACGTATCCAATTCGATTTATTTACAGTTTGATGTATGTTTTTTCTGCTAAGGAAAATAAAAAAAAAATGATACTGAGTTTCATCTGCAAAAAATCTAATGTGCAAGGATAGTCACCAAAATTTTGTAGAATAAGAGGGATTATCAATCAAACGATGCACTAACCATATCATGAAGCTACCATAATTAATACATTTTGATGCTGGAGTAGATCATGTAAATGTGGATTTCAAGATTGGATAATTCTGGAATTCACAGCATTGAAAAGATAAAATAGTCAATAAATAACGTTGAGAACAGGACAGATATTTGAAATATTAACAAAATGCTTGTGGAATCTTGTAAGGTCTTACATCAAAATAAAAATACATACACATAAAAATAAATTCACAAAAGATCTCAAGACAATATGTGAGAGATTGTCTACATGTGTGAATATTAAAGTGCAAGCATCTTAATTCTCTTAAATATTTATTTATTTGAGGGAGAGAATCTAAAGCAGACTCCCTGCTGACTGCAGAGTCTGATCTGGCTCGATCTCAGGATCCTGAGATCATGACCTGAGCCAAGGATGCTCAACCGAATGAGCCACCCAGGCATCCCATGTGCAAACAATCTTTATAAGCAGAAATCTAAATCATGACCCTATCAAGGAAATAAATAATATATAATAAAAATATAAAAAATGAATTTAAAAGATAAAATTTAAAAAATTCTAAAACACACATTATTGACTAGAAATTTACTTGAGATAGAAAGATATTATACTAATATGTATTACATATTAGTATATTACATAAATATGTAATACCTATTTTAAACTAAATATGACAAATACTAACAACTTATAGAAACCAAAACACAAATGGCAAATGATTACATGAAAATTTGTTCAACAGACACATGAAAAGATGCTCAACATCACTCATCATCAGGGAAATACAAATCAAAATCACAATGAGGGGTGCCTGGGTGGCTCAGTCATTAAGCGTCTGCCTTTGGCTCAGGTCATGATCCCAGGGTTCTGGGATCAGGCCTCACATCGAGCTCCCTGCTCAGTGGGAAGCCTGCTTCTCCCTCTCCCACTCCCCCTGCTTGTGTTCCCTCTCTCACTGTGTCTCTCCCTATCAAATAAATAAATTAAAATCTTAAAAAAAAAACCCACAATGAGATACCATCTCACACCTGTAAGAATGGCTAAAATTAACAAGACAGAAAACAACAGATATTGGCGAAGATGTGAAGAAAGGGGAACCCTCCTACACTGTTGGTGGGAATGCAAACTCATGCAGCCACTCTGGAAAACAGTATGGAGGTGTCTCAAAAAGTTTAAAATAGAACTACCCTACACCCAGCAATTGCACTACTAGGTATTTATCCAAAGGATATAAAAATACAGACTGGAAGGGGCACATGCACCCTGATGTTTATAGCAACATTAGTAACAATAGCCAAACTATGGAAAGAGCCCAAATGTGCGTCGACTGATGAATGGACAAAGAAAATATGGGGGGGCGCCTGGGTGGCTCAGTTGGTTAAGCGACTGCCTTCGGCTCAGGTCATGATCCTGGAGTCCCGGGATCGAGTCCAGCATCGGGCTCCCTGCTCGGCAGGGAGTCTGCTTCTCCCTCTGACCCTCTTACCTCTCGTGCTCTCTATCTCTCATTCTCTCTCTCTCAAATAAGTAAATAAAATACTTTAAAAAAATCTTCAAAAAAAAATAAAAAAAAAGAAAATATGGGGTGTGTGTGTGAGTGTATAATCCATACATACAATGGAATATTACTCAGCCACCAAAAAGAATGAAATCTTGCCATTTGAAACAATGTGGATGGAGCTAGAAAGTATTATGCTAAGTGAGATAAGTCAGTCAGAGAAAGACAAATACCATATGATTTCACTCATGTGGAATTTAAGAAACAAAATTGATGAACATAGGGGAAAGGAAGGAAAAATAAAATAAGATAAAAACAGAGAGGGAGGCAAACCATAAGAGACTTTTAACTACAGGAAACAAAAAGAGCTTCTGGAGGGTAGGTGGGGGGTATGGGGTAACTGGGTGATGGGCATTAAGGAGGGCACATGATGTAATGATCACTGGATGTTATATGCAACTGATGAATCACTAAATTCCACCCTGAAACTAATAATACACCATATGTTAACTAACTAGAATTTAAATAAAATCTAAAAAAAATTTTTGTTCAACTCTATTTTGAATTAAAATATTATTTTAGAGAAAGCCAAGATAACATTTTCTAACTAATAGGCTGACAAAAATAATTTAAAACGATTGATAATAACCATCGGGGTATGTGTGGGAAAATGAGAGTTACACATTGATCCATCATTTCCATAAAATACATCGGCAAAATCTACAAATTTTCCAATGTGTTTACCATTTGATGAAGATGGTATATAAGAATAACAATATAGATTACTGAAACAGACTAAATATTAAAAACAGATCCAGAATTTAATATATAACTAATAGGCTTTCGATTCCGTGAGGAAAGTCAACTTTTATTTAATAAGTAGTATTTGAAAACTGGTCATCAATCTGGAAGAAAACAAGACTGGATCCCTACCTCACAGCTTATCAAAAATAAATTCCAAATAGATTAAAATTTCAAATGCTAAAAGTCAAAAAGTGATTTAAAAATGTATTTATTCTTTGACTCTATGATCCCACTGCTAGAAGGGGAAATGAGATGAGAAACATTAACAAAAATTTTCCAAACACTGTAAGAGAAAAACACTGGAAACACCCAAATGCAAGTCAGGAGGAGTCTAGTTAAGGTTTTAAAAGGTATATTCAAACAATAATATGCTAATAATATGTAGTTATTAAAAAAGAATGAGATAGATCTGTGTTTATATGGAAAGATCTTGTTATTTCATTTGATACAAAAATAAAGCAAAGTTAAAAACATCATCTTTAGTCCATTTGTATAAATGTTTAAAAAGGAGGTCTACATAAATGATAATTGTATTAATAATAATAATAAAACCCAACACTTATTTAATTATGACTATGTGCCAGGTACTATTTTAAGCACTTTACATACTTAAACAACTCTAAAAGATAGGTACTATTAATAGGCCCTCTGTGAGTCAGAAAGCCAAGGTAAATTGCCCATGGTCCTAGTAAATGGTGGAGCCAGGATTCAAAACCAGGCAGTGTGACTCCAAATCTTGGACTATTAACTGCTAATCACTGTGTACACGATTAGTATGTGGTACAGAAAAGTAATAGTTGAAGTTACTAGGGATAGACAAATAAAAGTTTGGTACTGGAATATGAGAAACCAAGTCATTTTATAACTTTCTGTACCTGTTTGAATTAAAAAAAATCTATCTATCTATCTATCTATTAGATTTTGACTTTTTTTGACTAAACAACCAAGAGAAAGAAGGGGGGAAAAAAAGTAAAGGACGCCAAGCATCCTCTGGAACTCTAGAGTAAAACGACCCCAGCTGGCACAGAGAATGAAACTTGAAGTCCCTGAACTTGAGAGCAATAGGCTTTGCTTTTGCACGCCCTTTCCTGAGCTGGTGTATGGGACTGACTTGCTGGAGCAGAACGTGGGCGCCACTGTGTTGCACTCCCTATCAGCGAAGAGATCGGAGAAGGATGCTGCTTTCTCTAACATGTCTCTCCTATCAATTGATCGAATTCTCTCCTTTTCTGTGTGCCTGACACTGTGATACCCAGGAGCTCAGAGAGTGCTGCTGGACCCCAAACAAGCAACAATGCTGAGGGGTGCTCATTTATCATCCCATGGGAAGGAGGGCCTGAGAGCCAGCGCTGGTTGGTGAAGTCTCTGGCACACAGGCTTGGTTTCTTTGGCAGGGAAGAAGTCACCATAGGTCTCCAGGCACCAGCTAGTTGGCCATCTCCAAAAGAAGAGTTACTGTATCTGTCACTAGAGGACTCAGGTGTCAAGTATGCTGGCAAGCTCCTGGCTGCTACCTGAAACCTCCAGAACGCTGTATTGTTCTTTTTCAGGTTCTGAGAGGGAGGGTAAGAGAGGCGTCCAGGCTATTACTGCTGGGCCTCAGAATAAAAATCAGCCCTTCTACAAGTCCACAGTTGGCGTGAACTGATAAGGTGTCTGGTGCCAATGGCAAAAATAAAAGGACTTACCAAATCTTTCTTCCTCTGTGTGCTGTTCAATAGAGGTTTCCCTGAATCTTGCCTTATTTTCTCCAGTGATACAAGGAATGAGTGCAAAGCTAAGTGGTCAGAAAAGTTACAAGTAGAGAATACAAATTATAAGTGTGTGTGACTGTGTATGAATACAAAGGAATCACCACATTTTCTTCTAAGAGCAAGGAACTGGAGTGAAGGTAAGTTACTTAGAAGTATGGGGTTTAGGAAAGAAAAGGGAAAAGGCAGTTTACAAGAGCTTATACAAAGTACTGGGTGGGGGCACAGGGGGATGATGCTGCGGGAGCACAGGAGTAGTTTTTTCAGATGCCATTGTTCTGGCTGCTTCATGAACAAGATTTCCTTAAAGAGCAAAGTTAATTAGACTCATATTGAATTACACTCAACCCAATATGAGTGTAATTCCTTTACAAGAAATTATTTACATTGGTCTGGATCAGTGGTTCTCAAATTCTTTAGACTCAGTACCACTTAAAAATTATAAAGAACCTCAAAGAGCTTTTGTTTATATGAATTATATCTATCTATATTTATCATGTTAAAAATTGAAACTGAGAATTTAAAAAACATATTTTATACTTTATTAAAATAACAATAATAAACACACCACGTTAACGTACGTACTATATATTTATGAAAATAACTACATTTTCTAAAACAAAAATATAATTATTGAGGAGTGACACTGTTTTCCATGTTTCCAGATCTCTTTGATGTCTGCCTTAATGGAACATAGCTGGATTCGCCTATCGGCTTCTGCTTTCAGTCTGTCGTGCTGCTGGTATTTCTGTGTCCTTTGGAAAACTACACTGTATACTCTTAAGAAAATGAGAATTTAAAAAGGCAAAAAATACCTTATTATGATTATGAAAATAGTTTTGACCACAAATACCTTCAACAGAGATGCACCAGACCCACAATATCTCCAGGCCACACTCAGAGAACCACTCGTGTGATTAAATAATCAAGGTGATGCATGGGGAAGTCACTGGGATTGTCCAACTGCACTGCTAGTGCTATTATTTTCATTGCTAAAAAGCTATGCTCTGGAAGATGAGTGGTCTGGGTTTGAAGAAGACCAATTATGATTTTGAAAATCAAGCCATGTGAAGTTGCATGTTGGGAAAAGCATGTAAGAAAAACATATACCCAGTTAAACAACAATAACAATCCAGCTACCCTTACCCCAAGGCCATCGTTTCATGACTGTGCAATTTGACCCTTTGATGATATCAATAATTGAGAATTTGGGAACTTTTAAAGATTAGAAACCCAGTGGCTAGAGAGAAGGTGGGGGGGTGGGGGGGTGGGGTAAGTGGGTGATGGGTATTAAGGAGGTCACTTGATATAATGAGCACTGGGTGTTATATACAGCTGATGAATCACTAAATTCTACCCCTGAAACTAATAATATACTATATGTTAACTAACTTGAATTTAAATAAAATTTAAAAAAAAGAAAAAAAAGAAACTCAGTGGCTTTTTTCCCCCTTTAAAGTAAGTGTTGTATTTGAAGTTCTGTGCAGAGGTCATCTCTGAGTTGTGCCATAAATGGCACCACAACTGTAATTCAACCACAGGTTAAAATGGACAGGGCAGATCTTTGTCTTTTGGTTGGAAGCTCCTATTTATCTCTCACAGATTTGTGGGGAGATGATGAGGAAATAGATGGAAAAACCTACTGAGAAGTTAGCACAATAAAATATAAAATTTGTTTGTTTCTATGTTTGTTTGATTTTTGGAAAGGTCTATATGGGATAGCTGCCATGTTAATGTCCAAAATCTGGCCTTCAGGGAATATATGGACCACACAGAAATCTGACCTTCAGGGAATATATGCACCACACAGATAGTTAAAAATGGGAATACACAGTAAGAAGTTTACTACATTCAAATTCAATAATAATTACTCACAAGGTCATGAATCCTGTAAAACACAAATTGGTTTATGGCAAAGAGACCCAAAAAAGCTTTCTGACATTGGATTATTTGCAAAAGAAATTTCTTTCCCTGGTAACTAGAGAGATTACTACAGATGAGGAGAACTGTGGGTTTTTGCAACACAGGATTCCAAAGAACAAGAATGCACAAACATACATAAACACACATACATGTGAAAGGTTTAGGTGTCCCTGTTTTGTGGATTTGTGCAACTCCTGCCTTGTTTCTGGATTCAGAATCCTGAGATAACATCATAGAGATTTCTGATCTTTGCTGATGAGCATACTCTAAACCAGGTGTGGTTTGGCAAGCTACTTAACCTATAACAGATCCATTTTATCATAACATAGATATAATATATTCTTTGCAGAATTGTAAGGATTCAATGAGATAAAATAGGCACAGAGCCTAGCTCACTGCCTGGTAGTTAGGAAATACTCAGAAAATTCACTCTACCCCCACTCACCCCCATGTAGTTCAAAAGGCAATCCGCAATTTTAAGGACCTCGGAACTTGGTATTTCAGCCTGCTAAAAAAATAACTTAGCAGACTGCGAAGCTGTCACATAGTTTAGGGATGGGAAGAATGCTGCAATTGTACATAAGCGTTTGTAACTGATGTGAAAATGTAAGGTTCACTGTATGAAAGCAAATCAGACTAAATTTATTATTGTGTATCCAGTTAAGCAAAAATCTGCTTTTCTGGGTCTTAATAACCCGCAAAGAGAAGTAAGCTTGGAAAACACAAACACACAAACTAATCGGGTGAATAAAGATTTGGATTGCACAAGTCCACAGAAAAGAGCCGAACTCCAGTTGCACTAACTACAGTAGGATGGAATTACAGGGCTGAACAGACCCTGTCCGAGGGTGTAGACCAGGCAGTATGGAGTGTGCAAACAGTGCTTCCCCTGCCTCAGCACAGGGCTTGAGAATGACCAGAAAGGTGATGCAGTGGCACCTTAACTCGAAGGCTGGATGTTCAGACTCTGCTGGTGACAAAGGAAAGTTACACATGTATACTTTGTTGGTGGATTTTCTCTTTGGGTGCCACAGATTAAACCCTAGACACTATTTATTTTCCTGGACTATAGAAGGGATGTATAAGGCAAAGGAGTTATTATCTGTTTTTCTTTTTGTAGAGTTTGAGATTTCTTAACCACAAGGAAGGACAGACTACCATTTGGGTAAAACTTCTGAGTCTGTTTGGGAATTGGATGGGCACCTGTGGATGAGAAGTCAAACTTGACCTTCACACTTGTTTTTTTCTGCCACGGTCACTTCTGCTTCCATGCCGACAAGGAGGATTACCCCGGAGGCTACTGTGTTCGGACAGTTATATCAGAGTAGAACCTCACGTGAAGGAGGAGAGCGGAACAACAGCCACTCCTGTCTAACCAGTCATTAACAAACACTTTCCATGGCCGAGGATGTCCCATGATAATATTGTGATGGCCAGGTTCAGAACAGCACCAGGGTGGGGCCCCTGACACTAATCTGAAGTTCCTGGAGGCTCTTCTTTATTACAGCCTTGTCTTTCTCACCGTCTAGTTATTTCTTTTCCTCTTGTGTCTTTCTTTTCCTGTGACCATCCAATCTTTTTCCATATTGTCATCTTTTTCTATTTTTCCTTTGTTCTCCTCCCTTCCCTTTATTTTCTTTACTTTTTGTATTACCTGATGATAGCATGAACAAATATTTAAAAATATTTCTATCGTAATATGGCAAATCTTGCATTCTTTCTCAATCTACGTTTACACCAGTATGTTTGAATACAAGCCCTCTATAATAGCCTGTGTACTTCCCAAATTGCATAGGTTTCTCTTCCTTGAACACTCAGTACCTAGTCACATATTAGAATATTTTGCTAGAAATTTCCTTTCTAGCCAGAAATCTCTGGGAAATTACATATTATCAGTATTTCAAGCCTCAGTTCACTGTCACTTTCTACGCAAAGCCTTTTGCAATCCTCTTGGGTACTCTTCTTTAGGTGGTCTCCATATTTTCTCATTTGGTATCTAATCCAATCTCATAACTTCATTTACTACTTTGAATGTGAATAGCACTCCAATCTATCATCTTAGATCTAACTTTAATTCTTATAAGTCTATCAACTACTTGTTAAATATCTCCTCCTGGGGGACCAGTTTATCCTGGAGGACAATAAATTTCCAATAATATGTTAGTAATTTCTAAATTCACATACATGCATGCATGTGTACACAAACATGCATGTGTACCCATGCACACCAGGATGCTAATGGACATATTTTCCCATCCCATCCTCCGAAGCAGTCTGGGTGATCTGCTGTATCAATTATTTAAAAAAATCACTGTTGCTGGGGCAAACTGCTGTTTTCTGAGCTTTTCCTCATTCATTGCTTTACCCTCTTGCTAAGACACCTTTGATCCATGGTGCCATCGTGTGACCAGTCCCTGAGGTAGCCTGGCCCAGGCTCTAAGGAACCTCTTCTGGATGTTTATGAGAGCCTCGAGCTATACATCTGGTGAATGATGTGGGCCTTGGTGAGGGAGCATGAAATGTGGGATGCTCTGAGATTCTTCTGACACTCTAATATCGTCTGGGAAAGAGGCCTGCATGCAGCTCACTCTACAAACTTTCCTTATAAGCCAAACTATCAGAAGTACTATAGCCACAACACAGATGGGTATATTTTCCAAGCCCAGCTATGTAGGAAACTAAAGGAAGAGGTCAGACCAACACATACTATTAGCACCTTCCAGATACAACAGAGAAAATGGGTCTGTTTGCTGGAAATTGCCATGGTAGTTTCCACAAAGAGGGTATATGCATTCCTATGTTGTCTATCAATATGGCTACTTAGGGTTTAAGAGTAAGACTTGCAAGCCAAAGGAAACTAAGATGGTCTATTGCATCATTTCTCCTTTGTCAAATAGATTGAACTATAAAAGGATTACTTATTGATCCTTTAGAAAGGCATTAAATTATGTAATTAGACCTGAAGCATTAATAAAAGACTTAAATTTTCTATATTGTGTCTATGCCTTGTAAATTTAAAGCTAACTATGAGTGGATGCATTTCCTTCAATTATGTTAAAAATTAAACACAAAAATACATCCTGGGTGCACAGATAAAAAATAAAAGCAATTATTTACAGATTTATCAATTAGACCAGTGGTTTTCAACCCTGTCATACAACAACTTTGGAAGGAAGAAGATTAAAAAAAAATAGCCCTTGATGGATTTGTATTATTAGGATATGTGGGGGAAACAACATCAGGAAAGTTCAGGATGAGAAGTTTGTTTCATCAGTGCAAATCACAGCTCCTTGCTACTATCTTTAAGCTACTTGCTGGATTTCTGAGAGTCATCTCTTTCCTTCACAAACTCCCCACCTAAACTGAACCCTGACTGAAATACAATAGATATAACTAATTATTCATCCAAATGAAAAGCTTAAAGCCTTTGGTTTATGTAAAAATTCATAGCTGCATAAGAAAATAATGATTTTGTTCTCAGTTTCCTTTCCTCTATAGAGTAGAGAAGCCAATTTTATGAATAACTCATAGTAATGCCCAAGTTAAAATCTTCTGGTGTGTTGGAAGCTAAAACCACTGATGAATCATCATATTGATGAATGGCCACACAAATTCAGACCACACAAGACTTCAAACTAGGCCTACAGTAAGTCAAAAAATTGTCAAGCATTTAAATTGCCTTTTGAAGAAACTTATTGTTGAATTAATATCTTAAATTTATAATCTGGAAGAAATGACATGACTTAAATGTCTCTTCATGGTCTTTTTCTACTCTTTGACTTAGTTACTAATTGGATTCAGTTAATTGACAGATACTACAGAGTTGTTTTAAAAATAAATTGTTATTTAAACTAATTCAACTTTTTCCTTTCCTCAGAAAAAGTTTAAAAATGTTGTTTGACTTTTATATTTATTATATTTCATTTTTCATTAAAATGATTTATAGACTTTTAAAATCCCAAAAGTAAACTATACACTGAAAATACACATAATGTTGTAACATATAAGAAGGATTTTAAAAATGAGTGACCAAGCAACTGAGACCCAAGTTGTCATTTCTGGAGATATGTCATGGCTATTATTATTACTCTCCCAACTATAGTTTGGATCATACTGCTTCTAAACTGGAAAACACTATTTTTAAATTGTACTCTAAAATGTTTGACTATAACTTTTGTTTTAGTGGTGTTCATGAGTCAGATTATTGATTCCAATACATCACAGTTAGATTTCCTTTATCATTTATATTTAGTTGTACATGGCCCAATCACAGTTTGTTAACTGCTGTTGGTTATTGCTTTTTCCCATGACACCTTTCTCCAGTAAGCTTGATCCCAAACTTCACAATAGGGCGTATAAGCACTTCCTAGACTTCAAGGAAGGGGTGGGGGTGGGGAACGCTTGTGGAGGGTGAATCCTGTTTCTCCTGACAGTGTAAATTATGTATAATGTTTAATAGACTTTAATTTTTAGAGCAATTTTAGTTTCACAGCAAAAATAAACAGAAGGTACAAATTTCTCAGGTACTTCCTGCCCCAACATATGCACAGCTTTCCCCACTAACAACAACCCTCACTGTGGGGGTGTGGGAACATCCAGAACACAGTGATACGTCTGTATAATTGATGAAGGTTCATTAATACATCTTTATTACCTTAAGTCCATAATTTACACTAGGGTTCCCTCATGGTGGCATACGTTCTATGGGTTTTAACAAATGTATAATGATGTCATCATTATAGTGTCCTACAGAATAGTGTCACTGAACTAAATGCCTTTTATGCTCTGCCTACTTATTCCTCCCTCCTCCCTAACCCCTACAAACCCCTGATCCTTTCACTGTTCCCATAGTTTTGCCTTTTACACAATGTTATATAGTTGTCATATAGAAATGTCATATAGGAATCATGCAGTATGTAATTTTTTTCATATTGGCTTCTTTCACTTACCAATATACATTTAGAGTTCTTCCATGTCTTTTTACAGCTTGATAGCTAATTTTTTTTTAGTGCTAAATAATACTCCATTATCTGAATGTACTATACTTTATTAACCATTTACTTGCTAAAGGATATCTGGGTTGCTTCCAAGTTTTGGAAATTATGAATAAAGCTGCTATAAACATTCCGGGCAGGTTTTGAGGGGATATAAGTTTTCAGCTTGTTTACATAAATACCAAGCATGATTGCTAAATCATATGGTAAGAGTATGTTTAGTTTTGTAAGAAACTGCCAAACTGTCTTCAAAAGCAGCTGTGCCATTTTGAATTCCCAATAGCATGAATGAGAGTTCCTGTTCCTCTATATCATTTGGCATTTCTAGGATTTCAAATTTTGGCCATCCTAAGAAGTATATAGTGAGATCTCGTTTTAATTTGTAATGCCCTAATGGAATGAATTTTAGTATCTTACCATATGCTTATTTGCCATCTGTATATATTCTTCTATGGAATGTCTGTTCATATCTTTTGCCCATTTTAATGTGGTTGTTCATTTTCTTATTGTTGAATTATAAGAGGTTTTTTTATATTTTTGGATTAAGAACCCTTTATCAGATGTGTCTTTTGCAAACATTTTCCCCACTCTGTGGCTGGTTTTCTCATTCTTTTGACAGTATATTTCACAAAGCACGTTCTTAATTTAAATAAAGTCCAACTCATCAGTTATTTCTTTTATGGATTGTGCCTTTGGCGTTGTATCTAAAAAGTTATCACCATACTCATGGTCATCTAGATTTTCTCCTTTGTTACTTTCTGGGAGTTTTAGAATTTTGTGTTTTATAGTTAGGTCTATGATTCATTTTGAGTAAATTTTTGTGAGGGGTATAATATCTATGTCTAGATTAATTTTGTGTGAATGTGTTTTCTGTTTTTTTTTTCACATGTGGATGTCCAGTTGTTCCAGCATGATTTGCTGAAAAGATTCTTTTCTCTATTGTATTGCCTTTGATTCTTTGTAAAAAATCAGTTAACTATATTTATTTTGGGTCTATTTATCAACTATTTACTCTGTTTCATTGATCTATTTGTCTATTCTTTTGTGAATACCACACTGTCTTAACGATTGTAGTTTTATAGTAAGTACTAAAGTCAGGAAGTGTAAGTCCTCCAATTTCATTCTTTTTCTTTCATATTGTATTGGCTATTCTGGGTCTTCTACTTCTTATAAACTTTATAATTGGTTTGTCAGTGTCCACAAAATAACTTTCTGGGATTTTGACTGGGATTCAATCATAATCTATAGATTTAAGATTCTTAATCTACAAATTAAGAAGAATTGACATCTTGAACAGGTTGAGTTTTCCTATCCATGAACATGAAATATCTCTCAATTTATTTATTCTTTGATTTCTTTCAATAGAGTTTTGTGGCTGTCTCCATAGCAATCTTAGACATATTTTGTTAGATTTATACCTAAGTATTTCATTTTAGGGGATATTAACATAAATAGCATTGTGTTTTAATTTCAAATTCCACATGTTTGTTACTGATATACTGGAAAACAATTGACTTTTATATATTAACCTTGTATCCTATTACCTTGCTATAAGGTCTTACTAATTCCAGAAGTTTTGTTCAATTCTTTAAGATTTTCTACATAGATGATCATGTTATCTGTGAAGAGTTTTATTTCTTCTTTCTCAATTTCTGTATCTTTTATTTCCTTTTCCTATTGCATTAGCTAGGACTTCCAATACAATGTTGAAAAGGAGCACGAAAGAAGAAATCCTTGCTTTGTTCCTTAACTTAATGAGAAAGTTTCTAGTTTTTCATCAAAGTGTAACATTAGTCACAAGGTTTTTTTTTTAATTTTTAATTTAAATTCAAGTTAGCTAACATATAGTGTGTTACTAGTTTCAGGGGTAGAATTTAGTGATTCATCAGTTGTATATAATACCCAGTGCTCATTACATCAAGTGCCCTCCTTAATGCCTATTACCCAATTACCCCATCCCCCTACCCACCTCCCCTCCAGCAGCTCTCAGTTTGTTTCCTATAGTTAAGAGTCTCTTATGGTTTGTCCCCCTCTCTGTTTTTATCTTATTTTCCTCTCCTTCCCCTATGCTCATCAGTTTTGTTTCTTAAACTCCACATATGAGTGAAATCATATGGTATTTGTCTTTCTCTGACTTACTTTATTTCACTTACCATAATACCCTCTAGTTCCATCCACATTATTGCAAATGGCAAGATTTCATTCTTTTTGATGGTTGAGTCATAAGTTTTTTTGTAGATTTTTTAAATCAAGCTGAGGAAGTTCCCTTCTATTCCTAGTTTGCTGAGAACTTTTACTAGGAATGGGTGTTGGGTTTTGTCAAATGTCAAAAATGTTTTTTCTGCATCTTTTGATATTATCATGTGGTTTTTCTTATTTAGCCTGTTTTGATACGATGGGTTATATTAACTGATTTTTGAATGTTGAACCAGGCTTGCATACCTGGGATAAGTATCACTTGGTTGTGTTGTATAATTATTTTTATACCTTGTTGGTTTTTAATTTGCTAATATTCTGTTGAGGATTTTTGCATCTATGTTCATGAGAGATATTGGTCTGTAGGTTTCTTTTCTTGTAATGTCTTTGTATGGTTTTGCTATTAAGGTAATGCTGTCCTCACTGTATGAGTTAGGAATCATTCCTTCTGCTTCTATCTTTTGAAAGGGATTATAGAGAATTGGTATAATTTTGTCCTTAAATGTTTGGTAGAATTCACCAGTGAACCTATCTGGGCCTGGTACTTTCTGTTTTTGAAGGTAATTAAATTCAATTATTATTTCAATTTCTTTAATAGATACAGTCCTATACAAATTTTCTATTTCTTCTTGTGTGATTTTTGGCAGTTTGTATCTTTCAAGGAATTTGCCCATTTCATCTAGATTATCATATTTGTGGGCATTGAGTTTATCATAATGTTCATTTATTGTCATCTTAATGTCTGAGGGATCTGTAATGATGTCTCCTCTTTTATTTCTGATATTAGACATTTGAGTTTTCTCTTTTTTTCTTTTTCTTAGGCTGTGTAGATGCTTATCAGTTATATTGATCTTGTCAAAGAATCAGATTTTGGCTTTGCTGATTTTCTCTATTGACTTCCTATTTCCAATTACATTGATTTCTATTCTGTTTTTCTTTTCTTCTGTCTACTTTGACTTAATTTGCTCTTCTTTTTCTATTTCCCTAAAGTAGATGCTTAGATTATTGATTGTAGATTTTTCTTCTTTTCTAATATATGTATTCAGCTTTTTAAATTTCTCTCTAAACACTACTTTTGTTGCATCCCACAATATTTGATAGGTTGTATTTTCATTTATTTCAAAATATTTTAAAACTTCTCTTGAGATTTTTTCTTTGGCCCTTGTGTTATTTAGAAGTGCACTGTTTAATCTGCAAGTATTTGGTGGTTTTCCAGCTATCTTTCTGTTACTGAGTTCTAGTTTAATTCGACCATGGTATAAAAGCAGACATTAAATTATTTCTATTCTTTTAAATTTATTAAAGTATATTTTATGGCCAGAATGCTCTCTATCTTAGTGAATGTTCCATGTAAGCTGGAAAAGAATATGTATCCTGCTGGTGTTAAATGAAGCAGTTGGCACATGTCAATTATAGTCAGTTGGTTGATGCCACTATTGCCTTAAACTATGCCCTTACTGATTTTCTGCCTCTTGTATCTGTCTATTTATAATAGAGAGGTATTGAGGCCTCCAATTATTACAGTGGATTGATCTACTTCTCCTTGAAATTCTATCAGTTTTTGCCATATGTATTTTGATCTTCTGTTGTTAGGTGCATACACATTAAGGACAGCTATATCTTCTTGGAGAATTAATCTATTTATCATTATGTGAAACCAATGTTTATCCCTGATAACTCTCCTTTCTCTGAAGTCTGCTCTGTCTGAAATTAATATAACTACTCCAACTTTCTTTTCTTTTGATTAGTTATCTTTCTCTATTTACTTTTCATCTCTATGTATCTTTATATTAAAGTGGGTTTCTTGTAGACAACATATAGTTGGGGCTTGTTTTTTTTACTTACAATCTCTGTCTTTTAATTAGTATGTTTACACAACTGAAGTTTAAAGTGATTATTGATATAGTTGGATTAAGATCTACCATATTTGTTACTGTTTCCTATTTGTCGCCCTTGTTCTTTGTTCCTAATTTTGTCTCTGTTTTTCTGCCTTTTGTTGTTTTAATTAAGCATATGTTTTGTTTTATTAAGTTTTTTAATTCTAGTATAGTTAAGTGTTATATAAGTTTCAAGTGTACAATACAGTGACTTAGCAATATATATATTTATATGCATTGTGTATAGATTTAATAATATAACTCATTCCTCCTAAGTCAAATCAAATAATCTGTATCTCTGGTATGCCTGCTCTCTAGAGCTTTAAGTTGTATTAAATAGCTCTGCTTTGGTTTACCCAAGTATCTCATGCCACAACATCATAAGCTGTATCATAAGCAATATCACTCTTGCCTCTCCAAAATATCTCCTGTGTTCTCTTTGTTTAATTAGATTTACAACCTTGTCATCTAAATGGAAAATGGAAATGGAAATGTCATCTAAATGGAAAAAGGAAAATGTTATCTTTCACTCCTCTAGCCCCCTAACACCATATACCTATTTAGTAAACAAGTCCTGTTAATTTTGCCCCTGTCTCTCGATTCTTGATATCAATATCTATTCTCACTGCCACAGCCTGAGTCCAAGCTCTCAACATCATTTTCCTTGACTATTACAATAGCTATTTTGAGACCTCACTTTATTGTTTCTAGATTATGTGACTCTGTTTAAATACTTAATAGTCTCCATATCTTATAGCAATATTTTTCCAAATGCTGGTTATGATACTTTAGTGATCTTAAAGTACATTTATGGGTGCATGCATAAACATACTCGTAAACACTGAAAGAAAATTTTATGAAATAATACTGGCCCTGGGGTGCCTGGGCGACTCAGTCAGTTAAGCATCCAACTCTTGGTTTCAGCTCAGGTCATGATCTCAGGGTCATGAGATCAAGCCTGGCATTGGGCTCCTCACTCAGTGCAGAGTCTGCTTGGGATTCTTTCTCTCCCTCTCCCTCTGCCCCTCCCCATGTTTGTGTGCAATATATAGATAGATAAATAAATAACATCTTAAAAAAAGAAATAATACTAGCTCTACTATGGCACTGCACTCTAATATTTTTATTGTATAATTTTGTATCTTATTTCATTTTTTAAATGATAGTCATGACCCTCTAACAAGAAATCTAAAATGTGGGATATGGACAAAATATCTGAATAATACTGTACTACAAGCACAGCACCAACACACTTCACCTTCTTCCATCTTCTATCCATAGCTTCACTGCACTTCTTATCCTTTTATGATTTTCTTTTTTCTGTGATGTTTTTCCTAATGCTCCCTATTTCTTGTATCTTCTGAAAATCTCTTAGTTCATTTTTAAGATCCCATGCAAATGTTTCTTTCTCCAGATACTCTTAAAGTAAAATTAATCATTCTTTATTTTGTGTACATTTGACATGTCTTTTTATGACTCAAAAAAACCACAACCTTGATGTAATGTGTTTATGTGCACATCTTCATTCCTCAACATGGAACTTCTTGAGACCAAGACTTTTACTTACTTTTATATCCTCAGTATCTAGCATACAGCCAGAAAATTAGTAAGTGCTTAACAGATTATTATTATTTGATTATTTTTTATTTTTATGTTTTGAGAGAGAGAGAGCGTGAATGGGGAGGATGGGCAGAGGGAGAGGGAGAGAGAGAATCTTAAGCAGGCTCCATGCCTAGTGCAGAGCCCAAAGCAGAGCTTGATCTCATGATCCTGAGATGAGGACCTGAGTCAAAATCAAGGGTCAGACGCCTAACTGCCTGAGCCACCCAGACACTCCTACTAGTTGATTATTGAATGAATAACTGAAATGGTATTCAATAATATGCAGCAGCAAGGATTTTGAAGGAATGGTTGCAGTACTTACTACCCAGAGGAAGGCTTATGACTGGGGAAAACTACCTCAAGGAATGAACTTCCCAGTGTTAGTCTAATCCTTTCATGCTCATTATCACCAATAGGTAGTATAGGTTAACTCTTTAAGAAACTACCAAGCTTTCTTCAAAGTGTTTGTACCATTTTATATACTCCCATCAGCCACATATTGTTGTTCTAATTGCTCCATATCCTCAGAAAAACTTGGTAAGATCAGGCTTTTTAATTTTAGGCATTCTAATCATTATGGTTTCGATTTAAATTTCTATAATGACTAATGATGTTAACCATCTTTTCATGTGTTTATTTGCCATCTCCCTCTATATTCTCTAGAGAAATGTCTGTTTAAATCTTTTGTCTATATATTATTGGGTTATCTGTCTTTTTATTATCAAGTTGTAAGAGTTCTTTATATATTCTAGATACAAATTTTTGTTGTATGTATGTTTTGAGAATATTTTCTCCTACTCTGTGGCTTACTTTTTCATTTTTCATGTCTTTTGAAGAGCAAAGTTTTTACTTAATGAAATTTTATTTATTAATTTTTTAATAATTTGTACTTCTTATGTTATAGTCAATAAATCTTGGCCAAACCCAAGGTCACTAAGCCTTCTGCTATCTTTCTTCTAGAAGTTTCATAGTTTTAGGTCTTACATTTAGGCATACAATCTATCTTGAGTTAATTTTTATATAGGGTTCAGGCACAGATACAAGTTCTTTCTTTTCTTTCTTTTTTTTTTTTTTTTACAAATATCAGTCAATTGTTCCAGTATTATTTATTCTTTCATGGTTAAATTGCTTTGCACTTTTATTGAAGAGTAACAGAGAATATATGATTGAGTGTACTTCTGAGCTCTGTATTTTGTTTTATTAATCAATTTGTCTATGCCTATATCATGCTGTCTTGATTACTATAGCTTTTACAAATAAGACTTTAAATCAGGTAGTATAACTTTAACTTTGTTCTTCTTTGCAGAGTTTGTTTTGCCTCTTTTTGGGCCTTTGTATTTTCATAGGAACTTTAAATTGGTATGTCAATTTGTACAAAAGCCTGCTGTGATTTTGATTGGGGCTGCATTGTATTTATAGATCATTTTGATAGTTCTGGAATCTTAATAATTTGGAATCTCCTGTTCTGTGATATATATTTATTTCTCCATTTACTGATATTTAAAAAAATTTCTCACATGACTGTTTTATATTTAGTGTATATTTCTGAAAATAGTTGGGCCTTTCTTTTTTTTCTTTTTATTTTTGGTCCAATCTGATCATCTTTTTTAGTAGAATGTGTAGACTGATTACATATAAGGTGATTAATGAGGTGGTTTGGTTTAAATAGACAATCTTGTAATTACTCTTTTTATCTTTGTCTTATTTCTTCTTTTTGTGCTTTCTCTTGTATTCATTGAAGAATTTTCTAATTTCATTTTATCCTCTCTGTTAGTTTATTAATTATAACTTCACTGTTAGTGGTTGCTTTAGGGGTTATAGTATATATCTTTAGCTTAGCACATTATACAAGTAATATTATGGAACTTTAAGAATAATATAAGAAACTTACTTAACAATATACTTCCATTTCTTCACTCCTGGCCTTTGTGCTATTGTTGTTGTATGTTTAATTTCTATATATGCTATATAGAACATACATCATAATTCATTGTTATTACTTCTGTTTTAAACAGTTATCTTATAAATAGATTTTTTAATAAGAAAAAAGTTTTTATATTATATCAAAAAGAATAAATAACCTAGGAATAAATTTAGCCAAAAACGTAAAAGATCTGTACACTCAAAACTGTAAGACATTAATGAAAGAAATCAAAGAAGACACAAGTAAACTGAAAGATACCCCATGCTCATGAATTGGAAGAACTAATACTGCTAAAATGTCCATACTACCCAAAGCAA
This sequence comes from Callorhinus ursinus, assembly GCF_003265705.2. Classification (NCBI taxonomy): domain Eukaryota; kingdom Metazoa; phylum Chordata; class Mammalia; order Carnivora; family Otariidae; genus Callorhinus; species Callorhinus ursinus. The sequence goes on from NW_027397135.1 coordinate 2,801,758, forward strand.
TCTATAGATTCTATGCAATCCTTATCAAAATTCCAATGGTGTTTTTTGCAGAAAAATGAAACAAAAGTAATCCTACAATTTGTATGGAACCACAAAAGACCTCACATAACCAAAGAAATCTTGAGAAAGAATAACAAAGCTACAGGCATCACACTTCCTGATTTCAAAATATGTTACAAAGCTATAGTAATTAAAACAGTATGTCATTGGCATAGAAATAGACACACAGATCAATAAGAGAGCTTAGAAATAAATCCATGCATATATGGTGAAGTAACTTAGGACAAAGTCTCCAAGAATATAAATGGGGAAAGGAAAGCTTCTTCAATAAATGGTGTTGGGAAAATTGGACAGCCACATGCAAAAGAATGAAATTGGACCACTATCTTACACCATAAATAAAAATCAATTCAAGATAGAGTAAGCACTTGAATGAAACCTGAAACCATAGGACTCCTAGAAGAAGACACGGGGAGTGAGTTCCTTGACATTGGTCTTAGCAATGATTTTTTTTTTTGTTTTGAAGGCAAAAGCAAAGGCAACAAAAGCAAAAATAAACAAGTGGGGCTACATCAAACTAAAAAGTTTCTGCACAGCAAAGGAAATGATTCACAAAATGAAAAGGCAATTTATGGAGTGGGAAAAAATATTTGTAAGTCATATTATCTAATAAGGAATTGATATCCAAAATATACAAAGAATTCACACAACTCAATGGCAAAAACAAAAAAATAAGCAAGCAAGCAAACAAAAAAGACTAACCATCTGATTTAAAAATGGGCAGAGGAACTGAATGGACTTTTTTTTCAAAGAAGACCTACAAATGGCCAACAGGTACATGAAAAGGTGCTCAACATCACCAATCATCATGGATCAAAACCAATTTGATCATTTTAAGACTGGTTTTTAAGATTTAGAGGTGGGACTAGTGCAGCCTTTGGTCTAGTGCTATTTTTTTCCTGGGGCTAAGGTATATTCTAATTATCTAGTGTCATATGGATATTTCCATAAGAGTTTTCTACTCTGGGTGTATGATTTTTATGGATAGTTCTTTCTGCTTCTTTCATCTGCTTCTTCCCTTCCCTTTGGGAATTTTTTTCACATGCACGTTCTAAGCAGTGCTCCACTGAAAAGTTGAGAGGGCAACTTGACAGATCTCTGGAGATTTTTCTCGATGCAGCTTTCTCCTCTTTGTTATGGTGTTCTTAATTTCTAGCTGTCTTGGCTTCCTCTGACTCCAAGTTCAGAGATGGCAAGGTTCTTGCTGGGTGACCTTTTCCTGAGCTTGTTGCCTAAAAATTCTCTACAGCTTGTGTGTATCTCCCCTCTCAGGAACCACTGTCCTATGCTTCCATATATCTAATATATGAAGACCATTATTTATATAGTTGTCTGTTTTTTTTAGCTGTTTCAGATGGGATATAGCGGTTACTCTATCGTGGACAGGAGTAGAATTGTTTTACTTTTTAAAGAAACCTATGACTTCAAATAACAGATTATGATTATGTAAGAAAAAATGATTTCATAATTACTCAAAAATGTTAAGTGTAAAAATTTGCAAAACCAGTATTTAGTTCTGCTAAAAATAAGAAAGATCATGGTATCTAATATATTTCAAAATTAGAGTGAAACAGAGCTATACTTACTGATTAATTGATTGATTGATTCATTCATTCATTAATTCTTCCAAAAAATACTTATTGAGTTCCAGGCACTGGGGACATAGGGAAAAACTAGTTGGATAGGGTGTTTAGATCCTAGTCAGTGAGATAGACACTAAAATAAATAAACAAAGAGATTATAATAAGTGTTAAGAAGAAGAATAAGACAATCACTGATCATTCTCTGAGCAGATAAGGAGTTAATAGCCAAAATATGAGAATAACCCATTTATAGGAAGAACTATGGGAAATAGTATTCTAGGAAGGGGGAATTAAAGGCCTTGAGATATAATAAGCTTGTGTGCTTTAGGAATGGGAAGAACACCAGTAGGTTGAAATGAATGTGCTGGGTGGTGGTAGAAAATGAAACTAGAAAGTCAAATCCGGATTGGCTTTATGGGTCATGATACAGAATTTGGATTTATTCTGAGCATAAGAAGAAGCTATGGGGGCACCTGGGTGGCACAGTTTGGTTAAGCATTCAACTCTTAGTTTTGGCTCAGGTTGTGATCTTAGGGTCATAATATCGAGCCCTATGTGAGGCTCCATGCTCAGTGGGGAGTCTGCTTGAGTTTCTCTCTCCCTCTCCCTCTGCCCCACCCCCCTCAAATAAATAAATAAATAAATAAATAAATCTTTAAAAAAAGAAGCTATAGAAGTGTCACAAGGGGATGGATGATATAATCTGATTAAAATTAAAAAAAAAGAAAAAAAAGGATTACCCAGCTTCTATGTGGAGAATGGATCTTGAAAGATAAGAATAGAAACAGAAGGGTAAAATAAGATGCTATTGCAGCAGGCCAGGTGAGAAATTACAGGAGTTTGAACAGGGATGGCAGTAGAAGTAGAGAAAATTGGATATTTTTCAGATAGCTTTTAAAGGCAGAATTTATGAGATATTCTGATGTATAGAAGAATCATGCAAGGCTCTTCAAGTTTTGGCTAGACCAACTGGGCATTTCATAGTACATTTATTGAAAGGTGGAAAAAACAGAAGGGAGCCAAATGGGCAGTGGAGAGAGGAGAAACAAGAGTCCATTTTACACACACTAAGCTTGAAATGCTTCTTAGATGTATAAGCTAAGAAGGAAAATGCTCAAATATACAAGTATAAAACTCATGGGAGAAATTCAGACATTAATATGACAAACATCAGCAGATAGATGGTATTTAAAGCTATGACTTAAGATAAAAAAAGTAGAGAAGAAAATGTGGATTAGGAAATAGGGTCCAGACCCTTAAGCCCTAAGGACGTTGAACCAGCAAGAGATTAAGAAAGAATGGTTGGGAGGTAGGAGGACAAATAAGTGAATGTGGTGTGAAAGAACCTAAGGCTAGTGTTCAACTATGTTGAATGATGCTAACAGGCCAGAGAAGATAGCAAAGCTTTACTAAATCAGTAAAAGGACAGAAAGTACCAGAGCTTTACTGAATCAAAAAGAGATAATACTGATGCAAATTAGGGCCACCTGTGAAGCATGAATAAATCACTGAAAAATGGTCCTAATAAAAATATTCAATAAAGGAGACATACGTATTTTGATGAACCTTCTAAAAATAGTATCCTACACAGACACTCCTTTAAATTTTGCTCTCTGGAAGAATGATGCCTAGGGAGAGCAGGTACCTTTCAGGAGAGATCTTTACATTTGCTCATGTATATATATATATATATATATATATATATATATATATATATATATATGGCATGTTGTTGCCTTTGGAGAAGGTTAATTTTCTGTTGACTTGTTCTCAGTAAGAGAAAGAGAGAGAGAGAGAGATGGAAGGCAATTGCTAGGAGGAATAAGGCCATGTTTAAATGTGTTCTCTCAGAATACTTTTGCCCAATAAAGGTTATTTGTAATAAGGTGATGAAATTAAAGAATTAGGTCCCTACAGAGGAGAAGACCAGTGATAAAATTCAGGATGATGTGAAAAGACTAATGGAAACATACTCTGGTAACCGGCTGATGAAATTCCATGTGAAGAAATGTCAAATAATGAAGACAGGGTCAAAGTTCCAGAAAAGGAACTATATAAAGCTTAGCAGCATTAGGAGGGAGAGAGTTCTGAGGGACTGGAAAAATAAATTCCCAAGTCGCCAACACAGATTGAGAATAAACAGTATAAAGAGAACACTGGAAACCAGAAGGAGGGAGTCTGAATGAGTGTAAATGGAAGGAAATTACTTCAGGCCCCACTATAAGGGATTAATGAGGCTACATATAAATTATGGTTAGCATTTCTTGTCACTCTATGATTAACAGTGTGTGGAGATGGTGAGGGACGAAAAGGGGTCCTGAGGACTGTGAAGTATTCAGTTAGGTCAGAGAAAGTACAGCATCCTCCTGATAGGGCTGGATCACGTTCCAGCCCTTGAGTTCCTTGTCCAGGGGAGCCTGTAAATGCTACAGTGAGTAATGCCAAATGATGACATCATCCATTGTGGAGCATTTCCGTGGTCTTTTGGAAATTTCTAGCAGGGAAGGGGAGCAGAGGACCATATAATTATGAAGCCTGAGGTGGACAGCAGAGGTGGTTGATTTGGATAATAACTGCCTGACCCTTTTAAAACTTTTGTGGTACTTTCTTTCCTGTCTCCTTGTCACCCCACCCCACCTGGGAGTTTAGCATAAAATATCTTTCTTTGTTACTGTGTTCACCCAGGCTGTGTTTACCCAACACTATTGTTAAGTTCCTTGAGGATCAGAGAGTTTATATGAGTCATCTGAATGTCCACACAGTTAAAGCTTAGGATCTTAAATGTACAAGAAAATCAGCAAAATTTGTAGGCTCATCCTTCACCAAAATATGAGTGGTTTTTCACTGACGAGGGTTTCAACAGCCTGGAAGAAGTCATTTGAGGTTTTGGATGTGCTGAATCTACGTTTTTTAGACACTAAAAATGTACAAGGTCAGTCTATTTTAGGTACCACTCAAGATGTAGTCATTATTATGAGACATGTGTTTAAAAAGATATTTTCTAACATTTCTTTTTGAATATCTATTTCAGAGGTGTGTGTCATTGTGGCTAACCAGTATTAGTATGACTGACTATTACTGTTATTCTGTGTACGTGTGTCCTTATATGACTGCGGAGAGGAGTCTGCAGACTACCTAATTAATGCATTTGAAAAGTAATTTCTCCAAAGACAAGAAAGAACTTGTTCAAAATTACAAAGAAATAATCTAATATGAATACCAGCATTCCTTATTGAAGCTCACCTAAAGAGTGCCTATAAAAGACTATGTGCTAGAGAGTGACCATTTATTACACTATCTCCAAGTGGTCTTTTTGGGCCTTTCCACTATCCTGTTCAATCCTCAAAATAATCTTAATTTATTTTCCTCAGGCAACAGAGGAGGAAACAGGCTCAAAGATGTCAAGTTCCGTAGAATAATACTATGAGTTAGGTGAAGATCTGGTATTCAAAGTCAGATTTTTAAATCCCAAACTACATCCTCTTTTTACTAAGCAATACTAATTCTTCTTGTAAGGATTTAGTAAATACTCAAGGAATTGAATCCAACAACCCAAATATAAATCAATATGTGAAAAGTCCTGACCAAAATGCAACCAAATGCAAATTTACTTTGTCTCTTTTTGTTCCTTTAAAGTGTATATGTGGGTATGGGATTGTTTTTCCCACCTCCAAGAAAATTCCAGTCAACCTTAGATCACAGACAGACCTAAAATCACTTTAAATTACAAAGCAGTCATTTGAGAAATTAGTGCGTCCAAGTTAATATAACAATTACAATTTCAATTTTCATTCCAAGATTAGAGTCCTCCTTTCCTTTCCTACCCTGTTAAGCCTATAGTAGACAGCCACCACCCTCTGGGAAGGGGTATGCTTAGATTTTTCTCTGTTCTCCCCAAGTTTTTGTTGGGCAAGTGACTGGTAAGTAAACCGGCCCCTCCCCACTCAGATTGCTGGTCCTTTACACGTGATTTCTCCTCTGATGAATCTTCTTCCTTCCAAGTATGCTCTCAGGTAGGCCTTAAAGTGCTCTGTGACTTCCCTTTTCTATCTGGTCCATGAGAAAAACACATTTCCTTTGCCCTGCCATGGATGTGAGATTAATTACTTTCCCAAGTCAGTCCTCTATTCTCTCTTTGTCCTGCCATGGACTACTTTAAACCTTCTCAGGCATGAATAAGGCTGCAGTCCTGTATTCCACAAACATGCTTCAAGCTCTCCATGTGGCTCTATACCTGAGGCAGGGTAGGTAGTAACAACTCACCCTCAGGCCTACTCCCCAACAAATCTTCTGAAGATTGGAAGTGCTCACACACATAGCCATTCCCTTGAAAGAAAACACTCACAACTCCTTATGCTTTTCTGGCTTTAGTCTGATGGAAGTTTTGTGGGGTTGGTTCTCTACCTTTCCTTTGTGAATTCTGCATTTTGGTGCAGCCATTCATTTTGAGATTCAAAATTGCATTTTGACACTTCAGTAGTAATTTTAGTTTTAACATCCTGTTCTGCAAAGGATGTTTATATTTTATTCTGGAATGGACTACATTAATAGGAAAGTGCTCTTGACCTGTTGACATCAAAGTAGAATTTAACTTAAAAGAAGTTACTAATTATTTTTATGGAATCGTTAGCTCTAAGAATTGAGGGAGAAATCAGTGTGTTGACTAATTTGAAAGGAACTTTGAATTCACATTTCATTTGGTCATGAAAGTCTACAAAATAACTCCCTGACTCATGTCCAGAATTTGCAGATACAAATGGGTGATTTGGTTGAATTGAAAAACTATATCACTGTGTTTTTGGAAGTTATGGCAATCTGCTACAGAGAAGAGTCCTAAACTTTTATATATTCTAAACATATGCCATTTATTGGTATGACAAGGTAGGCTTGAAGGAAGGAAAGAAATACAATTTATAAAAGAAGGTACAGAATTTTTTTCTTACTTAAAAAGCAAATTGCAAAAAAAAAAAAGAAAAAGAAAAAGAAAAGTAAATTGCAAGAACAATTCTAATAGTTAAAATAGGGAAATAAGTGCACTATCCTTCTTTTGTCTGCTTAATTCTAACGACTTGAAAGTTTGGGCATTTTTTGGTGAAAAGTATTCCGTGGTAAAATACAGTGTTTTCTTTTTTAATGTGGAATAAAGCAAACCTCAATTTCTACTAATAAAAATCTTGTCTGTTGTTATAGGGAGAAAAAAAGAAACCTGTCTGATTACTGTATGCACATGGGGCTAATCTGAAAGAACTTGAAATATTCTTATTCCTCATAGAGACCCAGAGATCAGATGTCTATGTCTAGGTCAATGAAGACCCACCAACTGATTTTGGGGCTCTGAACAGTGCCATAGGCCCCCAGCCCAATCAGCTCAAGCACAGTAAACCAAAATAATCATGAATTTGTTATTAAGACACTTGGAGAAAAGAGACAAAGTTAATTTTGGGAAGAATAGCATATATAATATTTCCTCTTTCCCAGAATGCTAAGAGTTCTCTAAAGGTTATAGGGGAAACTACCTGGAGAACTCTAGTTAGCTTTAAGTAAAAATAATTCCAATCTTACTTGTTTTATATTTTGATTTCAAGTAACATAAAAAAAAAAAAAGAGTTCCACTACTTAAAAAAAATCCCTACCAAAAATCACTTCTCTAGGTGCTAGGAATATAAAATTTTCTATATGTCTACTTGGGATCAAACCCATAGTTGATCCTGAGATCTCAACATAAGTATTATATATTGTCTCTAACTGGAAAGACCAACTGAGCTGAACATGGGAACCAACTTCACAGATAAGACATCACAGGATGTGTTGTGACTCCCTTCCAATCTGATGTGCTATGGAGTTTCAAGGGTCAAGTTATTTCAATAGAGGGAGTGATCCACCTAACTCCTCCGATATGACCCATTGAAAGGACTTTTTTTTCTGCTTCAGATGCTAGAAAAAGAGGCAAAAAAATAATAGTATCCTTTTGGTTTGAGATTTTGGCTTAGGAATCCTTTTGGTCTGAGCACCTCTGATGGAGCTGATGCAGTTGAAAATTTCCCACTTAGAAAGGTCTCCAAACACCTCTGGAACTCTTTTAAGGGATAGGGGACACTCTGTGCCATCAATATTTCTCCTGCTCTAGGAGCCAATGTAAAGATGAGAAAAGGATGTCCCTGACTTTCATATATGGGTAAATTGCATGGGGAAATGCTGGAAGTCTCTTGGTGTCCCTTTCAAACTTCTGATATACTCAGGCAAACAAGATCTGACATGCATCAGGGTGGCAAGTAGAGGCATAGATTGTGTCTACAGGACTACATTTTGTTTGTTTGATAATACAAGAAAGGGAACATTGGCAGAGTTGTAGAGCAAAGCAAAGATCAGCCCAGCACTGACTGGTGTGGATATCAAAATTAAATTCAGGATGGAGGTCAAATTCAGAAACTGTAAGAAGTCAGAGGAGCAGGAAGACCTTACTGAATTTGAAGAGACAGTAACTTAGTGGCATGTAACCACTTGAAAGGATAAAATGCTTGACTTCCTAGCAGTGCTAGGGACTATATTAAAAATACCACTCAGTGTCCAATGAAATCAGGAATTATCAAAATTATGAGACAAAGAAGAAAGACATTATGAAGTTAAAACTGGCAAGACTTAACACTTGATTGCTTTGGTAATGGTGGGGGCGCAGAATGAATGAAAATGGATGGTAACCTGAATGTTGGTGGAGTGATTAATTTGAGTGAGGAATTGCAGGATCTTGGCTATTTGGGAGAGGAATGTAGTTTGGGATATGATAAATGACAGGAAGTATAGAGATGGAAATTAAATCCCAGAAATCAGAAGAAAGGGTAAATTTGAGAGTCCCAGTGTAAAGGTGAGACCTGAAGCCATTGATTTGGGTCACTGATAGAGTATAAACAAAAGAGATTATAGGAAAGGACCTTGGAATTGGGTGGATGAAGCAAACAAGATAAGGAAATTGAGAAGAGGCCAAGAGGAAAGCAAACTCCTTATTTTTTATAGCATGACAAAATACAACATAGTCCCTTTGTGTTATATTAGCTATAAAATACAATTAAATATAAAGCAAAATAGAAAATACAAGTAAACTTTTACATAACCAAATAATGTAATAGTTTCTGATTTTTTTTTTTTTAAATAGGGAAAAAGAGGTGGGGGTTAGGCTGGGGCAGAGGGAGAGGGAGAGAGAGAATCTTAAGCAGGCTCTATACCCAGCGCAGAGCCTGACATAGGGCTTGATCTTACCACCCTGAGATCATGACCTGAGCTAAAATTGAGAGTTGGACTCTTAACTGACTGAGCCACCCAGGGGCCCCAACTTTTCGAAAATTTTGACTGAGTTTATAAGTATAATTCAAAGAAGCTGCTTTTCTGGGCAGATAGAGTTGACAGATTTTTATTCTTTCCAGATAGGTAGATAGATATAGATGTAATCCAGTTGCCAACTCAGTTTTGTGTTTCATGTTTCCATATTCTTTCATTAAAAGTTCTTGTTATAGGGTGACTAACAATCAGTGTGCTCAGAACTGTCCTAGTTTTAGCAATGAAATACTCACATCCTGAGAAATCCCTTAGTTCTGGGCAAACCAAGATGTTTGGTAACCTTAGTTCTGGATCCTAAAAGTATCTACAAGAAACCTGGAAGCAAAGGGAAGCAGACTACTATTAGCACTTAGTTCCTATATATAAGCTTTTCTGATTTTTAAAGCATGCTTATTGTAGGAAACTTGCTAAATAAATGATGAAACATACAAAAAAACCATAAAGTCACTCATAAGCATGCTATTTAGACATGTTTCTTAATTCTTTGATGACTTTTCCATATGCATCTTTTCTGACTATATTTTATATTGTTCTCTTTATTTTTATTATAACACAAGCAATTGTTTTTGATGTTAACATTTCTTTGTAAATATCGTAGTTGATGACTGCATGATATTCCACTGGAATTGGGGGGGGATAGTCCTCTTAACTGACCATTGAAAATATAGCCTATTGATATTTTTTCAAAGTGACTATACTGCAATGAACATCTTCATTGCTTAAATTTTTACGTCTCCTTTTTATTCTTTCTGAAGATTTACTTTCAAAACAGAAATTACTAAATGAAAAAGACTAATGAATATCCATACAACTGGAAGATTATTCTCTTTGAAAGAACTATTCTCTGAGTAATCTGGCCAACCAAAAAATAACTGTAGGAATATTGACACACTGGGTTTTCCTAACAAAGTGAAGCTCAAAGTCAATGTAATCCCACATGCATTCTGAAAATATAACCAGCACATTAGTTTTTCACCTTTATCATGAGTAAAATCCTAAAAACTATCAAACAACTGAAGAAAGCATAAAAAAGCAACTTGGGAGAAACAGAGATTATGCAGGGAAAGAAAAATAAGTTTATATTAGTATATATACATATACACACACATAAAAATATACACATATACATTATACATATAGTCAATTCTCATTATTCATGGCTGTTATATTCTAGAAAGTCACTATAAGACTGAACTAGAGAATACTGAACCATTGCTCCTAGGAGGAACTATAAGGTTAGGTTCCTGTGAGCTCCTGGTAACATTTTCATCAACTATCCAATATATAACCAAGAAAGAATACAAAAATGTGGAAAATATAGCTTCAAGTACACTGTAAGTAGGACACTTGTTTACAGTATGAGAGCTGAAACAAAAAGGCAGAGCATCACCTTGCATGACCTCAGCTGGGAATGTATGCATCACTTGACTCATATTTTTCACAGTTCTACATGTCTATGAATGCTCATGGAAGTGCCAACTACAAAATCTGTGAGTTTGGGAATGAGGAGTATATGTGCGTATATTCACAGAACAAAAGATAGCTCTTGGAAATTAAAAATATTACAGATAGCAGAAATGGAAAACTCAATAGCAGCTTAGAAAATAAGGCTAAGGAACTCATTCAGGAAAAACAAAGAAGGAAAAAGACAGAAGCCAGAAAAGAAGATTTAAGAAAGTAAAGGGCAAAACCCAGAAGGCCCAACATCTGAATAATTTTTCTCTGCTAAAGGAGACAAACCACAAAAAGAATTGAAGAAAATAATAATTTTTTTTCAAAATTGAATGACATGAGTTTTCAGCTTGAAAAACCTACAGAGTTTCTAACACAATAGATGAAAATTCCAAGAAACATCACTATGAGATTTCAGAATGCTAGAAGCAAAGAAGCAATTTTAGAAGTCTCCAAGAGAAAAAAAAAATATGATCAAGAATCAAAATGGAATCTGACTTTTGTAAGTCAGATTGAAAGCAGGAAAGCAATGGAGTAATTCCTTTAAAATTTTGAAGGCAAAATAATTTCCCGCTAGGGCTCTATACCTAGCTAATTTATCAATCAACTGTAAGGGTAAAAATGAAGACATTTTTAAACATGCATGGTCTCAAACATTTTTGCCTCCCTTATACCCCTTTTCAGGAAGCTAATGGCAGATGTAATCTGGAAAGAGGAAGACACAGGATTCAGAAAACAGGAGAGTCAACACAGAAGAGTAGCAGTGAGATCTTCAGGATGAAGAAGAAGGGAAATTCCAGGATGACAATAGTGTCCCAGGAACTGAGGGAAATCAGTCCAAATTGGAACATTATGACTCAAAAGACAAGTATGTCAAGGGCTGTTATCATCATGATTTCTTCTCTAACATTATATTTTTAATTTGACAGAATGGCTAAAGGAATTACTCCTTCAAAACAAAGAAGCAGGGGTGCCTGGGTGGCTCAGTCAGTTAAGTGTCTGTCTTTGGCTTGGGTCATGATCTCAGGATCATGGGATTGAACCCCACGTTCGGGCTTTCTGCTCAGCACGTAGTCTGCTTCTCCCTCTCACTTTCCCTCTGTGCTCTCTCTTTCTCTCATAAAAAATAAAATCTTAAAAAACAAAAAAACCAAGGAAGTATGTCATTACAAAGGGAGTCATAAGGGAGAATAGGGAAAACAAATAAGGAGAAAGGCAAAGGGAATTCTAAGAATTGTGGACAAAAGGAAGTCCCAGGACAACAGGTATAAAACAGGCCTAGAAATGTCTCAAAACAAGACAAAATGGAAACAAGGAATTGAAGGATTACTGATGTGATTTATGTTGTGAAAAACTGGCAAGTTTTTGGAACTTGTTTAAACAATTAACAATACTTATAAAGAAAACTAAGTAAGTAAAAAATAAGGCATGTATTAACTCCAGGAAAAACCAAAAGTAAGGAAGGATACAGAATCACAGTATATCATAATGCTCAGCTGTAAATAATATTTTCATAGGCATTATAGTCCTAGCACTAAATATTGGTTCAACCTCAAAATAAAGTACTATATTTTAAGAGTGTGAGAGTAGACACAAAGAGAATGCTGGTATTAGAGAGTTAAAGCCTAATCTATCAAAATAGAAAGTCAACCCATAATGTCTAAAACTGATGAATCAAAAGAGAATAGTATATAACATTATTTAAGATATTTGCAAATGTGTGTAAATATCAGAAGTAATAGGTGACAGAGTGAAAAGTGGTTGCCTTGGGGCAAAAGGACTGGAGCAGTGAAAATGAGTAAGGGAAGGAACTTCAATGTTTTTCAGCAGGCCTCTCAGTAGGATTTAACTTTAAACTTTATACATTTATTATTAGATTGATTAATAATTCAGTTGAAAATACTGTACCAATTCCCATGTCTTCCGAAAGAGAAATCATTTAAAATTGAGTGGTGATACCAGTAATTATGGAGGACTGGACTGGTAGTGTCATCTGGTCCAGCAATCTTGACAAAACTGATTGCTTACTCTCCAGGTACTACAGTTGCGCCTATACCAAGAGTATAACAAAGGAAACTTTCTAGAGCTGGATTCCAGCTACCCAGACCTCCCAGTATTTTGGCTAAGAATGCCTTTCACTTAACAAAGAATTATGACCAGAATTGCATTGCAATAAGTTAACCTTTCATTTAATTTAATTTCTAATGTTAGATTGGTACTAAAATCTATTTATGGGTTTTTTCCTTTTCTACTTTCTTCCAGGAACATTATCTGGCATTCTAAATTTGAGAAAAGTCTGTATAAGGAACCTCTAAATCTTGGCAGAAAATATAAGTTGTTAGAGGTCTCATGAGTAAAACCAAGCTGTGGGATGTTTCAGGATTGACCTTCAAGATCATCTTTTCCAACCCCCTCATTTTACATGTTACAATAAACTACAGCCAAAAAGAGCTAAGTTGATTTATCCAAGGCCATATAGCTATTAATGGCACAGAAAGGATGATAACACAGGTTTCCTGACTTCTAGCTACATTATACTACACCAAACCACACTATACCATACAACACAACAAAACATTGCTCTATGCTACACTGTCCTACCCTACCCTACATTATATTCCACCACATGAGTCTGTATTATACCACAATATACCACATCACACACTACACTGTACTACACTGCACCACACTGCATACTACTGTGTACTTACTATTTTGCACTATAATATACCACAGTACAGTACACTACACTAACTACACAACACTATATTTTAAAGAAATATCTGAATGAATTTTAACCTCTGATCTGCTCGATTTAATCCACAAGAAACCCCTGAGATCTCCAATCTGCAAGTTCGGTCCAGCTCCAGTTCTTGGGATGATACTGACTCTATTCTTGTCTCACATGTCCCATAACTCCCGTGGTGGGCTTTGGGATTCAATTACCTTCCATGTAGCAGACTTCTCTACTCTTTTCCTCATTTCCTGGATTGTGTTGGATGATAATCCAGGGTTACTCTTCCAGGGCTGATGTGTGGTCTTCTCTTGTGTTATCTATCCACCTGTGCGGTGCCCCATTTTGAAGACCGGGTTCCATAAGTTATAAAATAAGTAAGTAATGGGGATAAAAAGAACAGCATAGGGAAGACAGTCAATAGTATTGTAATAACTTTGTATGTGACAGATGGTAACTACACTCATCGTGGTATTTCATAATACATATAATTGCTGAATCACTATGTTGTACACCTGAAACTAATAAAATATTGTATGTCAACAATACTTCAATTAAAAATATATTTTTTAAATGCCCAGGTTTTATAAATGACTCCCTGTGCTCAAGTCCCTTCCCTGTGCTGCAGTTTATAGGGTTCAGTTTAGCTTTTAGTGCCCTTTCTAACAACTGAGCAGCTCCCCAGCTCCCTCTTTGGACTAAGAAGAAGACCACACCCTTGCTATCATCTTTCCCTCTCCCCTGCCCCAAGGATTGAAGTTATGCAGTAGGATCTTGAGCCTAGAACAGCATCCTTATCCTCCGTAGCAGCAGCAGCGGTGGAAAGGTGACATCATCATCAGGGAAGAGCTAGACTTTTGGGAGGGAATTTACATTTGGCTAAAATCTTGGTCCTTGACGTCAGTTCTGGATTTATCACCTACCACCTGGTGACCTGAATATTAGTTTCCCCACATAGGAAATGGGAGATAATTAATGACATTGATTCCATAGAATTATCTTGAGAATTAAATATAGTTATGCATAGCAGGCTCTTTACATGGTACCTAACACACTGTTAGTGCCAAATAGATGTTAGATATTAGTTTTTCAGGTCATCCTTAACAAATAAAGGCTCTGATAATGTTATCTGAAACTGAGTTTCAGAAATATTAAGTAACTTGTCTATGATCATACAGTTACAAGAGTGGGGGAGTGAGACCAGGAGCCCATGTTCTAACTCCTTCCACATCCTGCCCTTTTGATAATCAAGCCCCCGGCCAGTCTGAATTTCTGAGCAATGCTCTGCCCACCTGTTGGGCGGCTCCAGCTTGGATCCCCCCTGGTGCCAGGCGTCTGCCGGAATCGTGACGGGAATATGTTGATCCCTGTTGGACCTGTGCCTAGCCCACCCAGCAGTAACTTCCCCGCCAGCCTCTGCAGCAAGGACAGCTCTCTCAGCTCCCGTTCCAACCTACGGAGCAGGGCTGGTGCCAACTCTACTCCTGCCTCAGGCCTGTCTGGCTGCAGGTAGGCTGTTCTGAGTCACTGGAGAATCCTGAGTTCTGACTAATCCTTTGTCTAATGTCTTTTGCAGGGTCAACATGAGAGCCAGCAATGGAAGGGAAGCAGGGAAGAAAGGAAAGAGGAAAAGGAAGAAAGTTTGTGTTCCCTATCACCCCATGAAGTCAACAGGAAATGGCTCAGTGTGGATCCACCATCTTACTGCCCTGAGTAAAAGGCAAGGATGATCTCTTCCTGAGTGACTGAAGAGTTAATCACAACCGGGGGCAAGAGTTTATCACCCATAGTTCCATGTTTGAATTTTGGAGAGTTCCCTTTGTTTCATCTCAGCACATTCACTTCAGTGCCTGTGTCTATTTTAATAGCCTGGAATGCAATTCCCTTCGCCCATTATTCTCTTTCACTATGGGTTTTTCCGACCCTCAGGGTAGATTTACGCTTCTAGCTGAATGATTACTCAGTGAATCTTCACTAAGGGATGTTCTGTTCCAAGAATGACACATCTCTTTGGGGATGACTCTCTACCTAACAGGGGTGGGTGGAAGGTCAGGGGAAGCCCCTACCCAAGAGAAAATAGTTTCTTTGTGTGCTTGAAGAAAAACAGTCAAATGATGAACAGCCTGATTTGGGGGCTGTGAGTGGGTGAGCCACTCCAGTGAAGTCGTCCTCAACACTCCCTCATGAGAAGAGATTATGAATTTAATGAGAAGAATTCTGACAAGCCTTAAAGCCAAAGGCAATTAGCAAAGGCTGAATTACTTGAATTCCTTGCAGTTATGAAATCACCCCATCCTAATGAAATTATAAATGCATATATGTTTACAATATATTTCATCTATAGATCTATATCACACCTAAGACTACACCATATCTTTCACTAGCTTTTATGAGTATTTCCTACTGTGTTTTCAGTGGCCCTCTAGTCCTTGGAAATGCTACATGAAAGATAAACGCCATGGTCAAATCGGATTGGAAATGCCACATGTTAGAGCCACCCCCCCCCATTAGCATGCACAGAAGACATTAACATTTTACACGTTCTGAGAAATCCTGCAGTAAGGACTTCATTTAATTTTATTGACTCCAGCATTCCAAATATTTTCGAACATGAACTCCTTTTCTCCATCCTAACACCTACTACCTTCCCAAGGAACCAATGCACCATACAATATACACTTGAAGAAATGCTGATATATTGTGATATGACAGTTAAGTCACGGAGCAGGCCAAAACCCTCACCTTTTGATGACGCCAATGCTTAAAATATATTTGACACTCATATCTCACTCTACTCATGTTGCTTTAAGATACTATGAAGTATCTTCACATGACTGAAAAAATTAGCTTTTGAGGTCTTTGTCAAAATTCACAGCTGAATTATTAGATCATCTTCTGGCCTGGATCCTCCAACTCTGCCCTTTCCCTGCTTTAGTCTACATCCCCACCAGACCAACCTCTCTAAATTCAATGATAAGTGGCCCCTCTCCTTGATCAAAGTCTTGGGTGGCTCCCAGGTCAAGTGTTTCCTGCACTGCCTGG
The DNA here is from genome assembly GCF_003265705.2 of Callorhinus ursinus. NCBI lineage: Eukaryota > Metazoa > Chordata > Mammalia > Carnivora > Otariidae > Callorhinus > Callorhinus ursinus. Next base: position 2,817,961 of record NW_027397135.1, read on the forward strand.
TTTCAAAGATCTTCCAGATTTCCCATCCACTCAACTTACTTTCTTCCACCTGCTCCCCCCCAAACACACACACCCACGACATTGCCAGTCAGTGTTCTTACTATCTCACAATTTCCTAGGTCCTTCCTGTCCTTTTTTGATTGCCTGAAATACTCAACTTTCCCCCTTGAACTGATCCATGTATCTTTAAGACCCAATTTTTTTCTTACTTTCTGAAGCATTTATTGAATATGCATATATTCACTGATGCAATTTTTCTTTGGATGCCTTCAAAATTTCTGAGCTATATCAATGGTGATTGAATTTTCTAATCCAAAAATTAAAATGTTTATTCTGATGAAAAGGGGCCTAAGAAAGAATGACATGAAATATTAAAAATCACTATAATTCTGGAATGTCTGAGATATTCTGGAATATCTGAGAAAGTCTCAGATATGTGTGACATATCTATGATATGATAACATATCATATGACACAAGTTGGGAAAGAATCATTTACTCCCATATAAATTCATATGCCTGACTCTCAACAGCATTGCAAGTTCTTAGATACCAAAGAGTCATAGTTTTTAGTCCTACTTCCTCTTGCACTCAACACATGTGCAAGCTTCTCAAATCTTTCCTAGTATAATGAAGAATACAAAATTAATTAAACTGCAAATACTTTCAAAAAATGTATTGGTTATTTTGTATTTCATAGTTGCAATGGGAACAACAGAGCTAGGCGGTTTCTGCTTAGTTTAATGTTTTGTCAGTTTCTCCATTTCCACACCCTATCTTACAAACAAACCGTTTCCTCATTCATAGATGCCATGCATAAGGGAGAAGAACAGGGTGTCTTGTGCAATTCAGGAATCCACTTAAATGGTACTTTCCCCCAAAATGATAAATCAAGGTGATGCAAAGAAATAAGAATGCACAGGCTCAACCCCTGTCTATTTCCATACCTGGCTATATCCTTCTATATGTTCACCATATTGTTCCAAGGGTGTGAGCCATGACTCCTCTCTGGAAAACTCAGCATTACGTAATGCATGATTGAGCCCCTGGCAAACACTCTAGACACAGGGCAGTATTTTTTGTGAGGAGGATGAAATATTCGTGGTTTATCATTAATTGCAACACTCTAGATCATGAAAAAACATTTTTTTAACCCCACCTTCTATCAATATTTCCATTGTTATCTTTTTAGTAAATTAACTCAATCATTATTACAAATTCTAGTGGACTGTCACACATAATGGCAGATCTTAGGTTTTGCCCAATTTGCTTACATACTTAGAAACATTTCAAAATTGGAACAAGCTTGTCTGATCATTTCTCTCCATGAATCCCACATTTCCCATCAAAGACAGAAGTTAGAGAATTTGAGTAAACTTTTCCAAGACAAAGACCTACATGTGTGTTAAGATTAGAATTGAACAGAACACATTAATATAAGGAGCACTTTAGTCCTACTGCATACAGTCTAACAGTGAAGAATACTTTGCTGTTGCTGTTGTTGGAATGCCCATATGGTCCTATAATGCTACAGTGACCTATAAAATCTTTATTCTGGAAAATGTGGTTTTCAACTGATCTCTCAGGTTTCAGAGGCACACACACTGAACTGGAAGTGAGGGAAGAAGAGAACAGACCCCAGAGTAGTCACAGCAATCATCTGTAAAATGACAATCAGCAGAATGTTACAGGGCAAAGCCAGATTGATCTCTTACCCTGGTTAGCCAATCTCTCAAATTTGTAGAAACTTGGAAAAATCAATATGATTTAAAATGCCATCTATTTTTATCCATCTATCACTAAGTCACTAATAGAGAAATGTAACAAGAAAAATCAAGTATTATACATGTTTTTTCCTGAACAGAAAATCTTTATACACCGGGTTACTATACAATGTATCTCCCGAATCAGGCCAATTTTAAGAGGGAAAGGGACGACTGTTGATACTTCAGCTGGATTAACGGCCATATAATGGGACATTATTCTAAATCAGGATTTAGAATGTATCCTGAAAGGTTAAAATTCAGACAGTACTTAAAGGAGAGCATGGAATATAATAAGAGATGCAAAATGAAATAACAAATAGATCACCCCAAAGGGCATATTGGTCTTGGATATTAAAAAATTATCCCCTTTCTTTGAACTCAAGATAATTTTTTAAAACTTCTTGTTAAAAAAGCAATCTTGAGAATGGCAGCCTCATGGTACTGCTAGGTGTGCACAGATCATCAGCTACAGCGTTTCTCACAAATGGAGTGGAAGAAGACCCTAACTTTGACTCCGCTAGGACCTTCTTTTCCCCTTCATTGGCGATTAGTCATGCCATGGTGTTTAAAACTGAAACGTTCATTTTAAATACTACAAAAATGTGGCACAGAGCGCAGGCAAGGCATCTGTTCCAGCAAAATGTTATGTTTTGATCATTTTCAAAAATGATTTTTCTGTTTTTAAAGAAAGTGTGTGGACATGAAGATGAGTCAGTCAATCTGAGGGGTACTGTATGCTGGGTTATTTTGAAAGCTGTAAAATTTAAAAATACATGGAAAGAAAATAATTTTCCTTAAATATTATTTCAATTTTATTCTTTGACTTAGTATTTTTTTCTTTTTTAATCTTTCCATAGCATCAGATTCGTTGCCAGAGGAAAAAAATGTCATCTTGAAGGCAGCTATAGATTCACCATCATGTGGAAATCTAGATGCAGGCCTACAAAAGTGGTTATACTCATATTCGCAGGTCTAGGTTTATTGGAATAGAATTGCACATATGACGCAAAGGTGATTTGTTTACGTATGTAATTACATTTATTTTTAAAACAGTTCTTGATTATGTAAATATTACCGAAAATCAATCTATTTCCTGACTAGGGCTTTTACCACTTGTATATTAGATCTACTACTCAAACATAATTGTACAGAAACTGTATCATAACCTCGGTGTTTTCTATCCATTCTACATACCCCTTAATTTTCTAAATGAAATGCATTTAGTGTATTAACACTGATTGATAGCCTGAAAAAATAGGCCATTCTCCGGAATGAGAGTATTTGGAAACTTCAATATACTACACAGGAAAACAGGATTTCAATAAGATTTCTCTTACTTTTGTTTTGTTTTGTTTTTTTAGTTCCAGAGGGCCTCAAAAGTAAACTACAGTTTGCTGTCTGTGAATACTTATGTGTAGTTTGGTCTCACTGTGAAGGTTTGAGGCCCCACTGAGAAAGTAACCCATAAGTTCTAGCACAGAATGAACAAGGTCTTGCTGTGTTTTTCCCAAAGGAAATTATGTACTTTCAAAGCCATTTCTTTACCTGAAGAACTGGAGAGAAATAACAATCATCTACCTCCTAATAGATTGTGGAATTCCGAGATGTCAGAAATTATTTGCATTTGTAAAGCACTTATCAGTTAGAGGTCACAATACCACCATATCAGTTGAAACAAATCAGAACAGCTACCTAACCAACTATTTTTATCTTGATCTGTTCATTTGGGCCATCTAAAGCAGCACAATCAATTGGACCAACCATTCTGAGATACAAATTGGCTGCTAAGAAAGCCAAAACACCAGATTGGCTGCTTTTTTTAATTGGTGTTTTTCACGATATGAAAATATTGGGTGAAAATGGAAAAACTGAGTCAAAGATCCAGATGTTTGATCCTCCCGTTGCCAAATAGCCACACATTTTGTAGCATTCAGATTTGCAACTGAATTTCTCAGCTTTCACCAGAAAGCCTGTCATCATATAGATATAGCCTTAGAGGAGCTGTAAACATGAAAGTGATATGGTCCCAAGAAAAGCATCTCTTTTACCCGAGATAACAGTTGCTTGTGCATCTGCTGTTTTCTCCTCACTAGGCAGCTTCCTGGACAGGAAGGGCACAGGATCTATTGTTCAAAATCCTATAGTGCTCTTTTCTTTATTTAGGCTTAAGGCTGCTTAGAAAGGAAAATACCTGTGCAAGCCAAATAATGGCCTTTACAAGAGCTTCTTTCCTGAACTGGTCCACTTTGTAATTCAGATTTAGATGCAAAAGCTATCATTGCATCATCGAGAGGAGTTTGACCCAGACCCACGTTTTCTGGATGGGTTTGTCTTATTATATACTGACGAGGGCATCAAAATGGTGTTCATCACGCTATTCTACATACCCTAGACCCAATCTGCTAACAACACTTACAGAGTTCAAATGAGCTTAGCAAAAGTAGATTCTATTAGTCTTAAGTTTGTGTGTCAAAGGAGGTGGAGTGGAGAATGTTACAAGCTAAATGTATCATCATTTTGACTATTTTTGATGGCTGACATTTGTTTGCATTGCTTCTTCTGCACCCGGGCACACATTAATTCAAAGCCACGACCACAGTGTGTATTATCTGCAATTTTTCTTTTTTCCTCCTTGGATTCACTCCTCTTGAAATATCACATTTTAATTATGTGCATAGCAATGACTTCATTGCTTCTTAACTCAGCAGCAGCCAACTCATTTTCCCCTGATGGGATGATGACCTGTCCTTGTGGGAGAAACCCATCTGTTTATATTCTTTAAGCTGTATCTACACAAGGAACAGGTTTTGTATGTTTTGAAACCATCTTTCCTCATTTCACTACTCATTGCTTGCCTAGAAAGGAGAAACCAAGGAACTAAGAGGAAAGCAGTGCTTTCAATAAGCATTTCTAACAAAACCAATAAACAATGAGCATACTTGTTACAAAGAACATGGCCTGAAAATTAGCAAAGGCTATGAATTTCAACCCATTTAAGTATTTGATCTCAGTGTCAAATATGAGCATAAGCCATTTAGCACAAGGTTTGGCATACAGCATAATACATAGTAATTATATTTTTCACTGGGATTATATATGAAGGGACAAGGAGATAAAACATTTGTCTCTTGGTGATGGGTGAATGTTAAGGAAAACTCCTTTTGCAACCTGGTTGTCTACCTGATGCTAATAACACGTTAATAAAGGAAAGTGATTCTACTTTTCTGGCATAAATTTCTGGCTTGACAGTAAACACTGCTTGAGATGTACTTAATGGAGTACCTTCAAAAGAAATTTTATACTACCAACTTACTTTTGCAAGTAATTGGGGGAGATTGTTATCAGCTATCACAAGAAATCTCCCCATTAAAAAGGTTTATTCCAGGAAGAATGCAATGCTCATCAGCAGAAATTTTGCCCTTCCATATAGTTTCTGGATTCTACTATGAGTAGAACGATCTTTATTAATGATGGCCCATAGTTAATTGTGGGAATTCTACATAATGAAATAATATCTCAGATTTGTATCCAGAGCAAAAATTAGGTTCAATCTTGGGACAGAACTGGTATAAGTTTGGATAAGTCTCCTTTTCAACCCAGAGGGAGGGCAGATCTTCATTGGGAAGAATGAATATAATTCCTCTACGCAGAGTAGCTTATCGAGAACTTAGGTAAAGACCCATGAGGATACAAATCCACTGCCTAACCTAAACAATGTCAAATTTAGCCCAACTCCAGAAGCCATCATGATACTCAAGGACAGTCTTAAACATGCCCAGTCCTGGAATTCAAGCAAATTTAGATTGGCAAGATAGCCTTAGGTTTTTCCTCTTGAGCAAGTAGGAACTGGAGGTAGTTTTCCCTAAGGTCCAAGAATATGGAGGTGAATAGGGTACTCAGTGCTAGTGGGAGCACTCTGTTTTCGTTTCACTTCTCAACGCCACCAGGAAATGTAGACCGCATGGCTAGCGCTTCAGCTCAGGCCACAGGTTTTCCCCACCAATTCTTTCCTCTTTCCTTCCAATTTCTTCCCCAGTTCAGAGAGATTTGAGACTTGGTATGGACCCCAGCCACATTACAAGGCATGTCACCATTATTTGGAAAAGAAGAAAAACTCATAGTAAATGTACTACGGCAGAAAAATCACTTTAGGCTGGAAATTTTCCCAGAGGGAAAAGAATATGTGTTGGGTTTTGAAGGTGGACAGCAGCTGAAAAAGACATTCTATGAAGGCAAACGATGAAAGAGAAAGGAAAATCTGAATTGCAGGGGACAGACTGGAAATGACTAATTACAGCTAGAGCTTGGGAAGTTGATTTGGGGCCATCTAATACAGCATCACATTGACCCTAATGGAGACAAATGACTAGTGCTTCCCCGGGGGGAGGAGCGAGACCCAGGCACCTCTACCATTGCCTGTGGCAGTCTCAGGAGGCTGAATTTTCCCTGGAGGAAGGGAAACAATTGTTAACTGAACAACTCCTCCCTTTCAGAGAATGTTCTTAGACGGATGTCAGCTATACTCCCCCCAATCGTCCCGAAGCATAGTTCGTTATCCTTCCAGATTGTGCCAGTTATTAAACCGTTGTCCCTCAGCTTCAGAGCCACCTCTACCATCAGCTCTGTGTTCCGGGCCTGAGACGCTGACAGCACATTTCTGCCTGTCAGAGGCCTCCTTGTTACGCTCCGCCAGTAGACGGTGCCAGAGGGAGACGGCGGGGCCCGGTCCTCCCTGTCTGTGTGCAGAGCCGAGCAATGCTTCCTCACCCCAGCCGTGACGGTGCCTTCCTGCGGCAGCAGCTGAATCTATCTAGCTGGCTGGTTTTCCTACAATGACAGAGTCAGTCTCAGGAAACCGCCTCAGAGGTCCGGGCACCCACCGAGCATGCCCTCGCCAGCCCACCGAGGGCCTCCTCCAAGCTTGCAAAGTGTTCACAATTCCCACCTCTCCCCTTACTTCCCCCAGCCCCGTGGGTGCTGGCTGTTTCCTACAGCTGTTCCTTCCATGATACCTCAGAATTCTCCTTTTACTCTTTCCGTTCTTCCATACACAATGAACCGTTCTTTACACTGGCTTCTTTGTTAAATTAACTGGAGCGGTTTCTGTCTCCTGACTGAATCTAAAACTTAAATAGATTAATTAATCAGTTAACTTGTGAGTTCCCACAACCAGCTTGTAATGTCTAGATAAACGAGAGTTTATCTGACTAAAAAAACTCTTACTCATTCAGCCCTCACTCTCATAACCTCCAGTCAGACACCTGCAGAGACAGTTCTTTTTTCTCTTTTCAACTGATTACAACTCACTTGCATTATTCAATGCAAAAACCGCTTACGGTTTTAGGTGATAGAAAACCGAATAGAACTAGATTAGGCCAAAGAGAGATTTCTTGGCTTGTACCTGTATGTGGAGAAAGGCAGGGAATTCAGCTGGTGGATAGCCAAGCCCTAGAGATATGCATGGAATGAGGGAGCCTGTCACTACTGCCTCTACCCCTCAGCATGATATAGACACATGCCCACATCTCTGCTTCCGGCGCATTTTCTCAGATTGTAGGAAACCCACCGGCTGGCTTATATGTTCCAACTTTTCTACCACGGAGAGTTCAAACTTGCTTTTTCTCTCTCTGATCCCAAGCTCGAAATCCTGGGAAAGGGCTTTATCGGTCTAATATGGACCAGGAGGCCATATTCGCATGGAATAGCTGGAGGGTGACAAGAATGTTGTTCCAGCTTGGGTTATAGGTCTTCCCTTGGACTGATACACAGTGGTCATGGGGAAAGGATTTATAAACCAAGAGAAATGCCAAATGTCTCCTGGATGGCAAAACTACTCCCAGTTGAGAACTATTGCTTTAAACCTACCTGTCCCTCACCTGATACAAAAGCCAGGGACGCTGTTAATGGGTCCTAATAATGGCTTTTCAAAAAAAATTGGTTTAAAAAAGCTTCTATTTAAGCCCCAATATTAAAGTAGAAGAAAGATGTCCCAGTAGAACTGTGTACGTTAGTCCAGGAAGGTGAAATGATAGATATCCACCGTTCTACTCTTACAACAAACTTTATATTCATATTCTGTGTGTCTATAGTACATAACAGTTTACTCTCCTATGCTTTGTAGAAATATACAATCACTATTAATAAAATTTGCTGATTGTTTTGGTAAATGGGTAATCCTGGAAATACAAGATTTGGAAATGTTCTCCTTTTTTAATAATATTGCTATAGAGTCATACTGTTTCAGTGTCTAAAGTGAAATTTATAGTAGTAAACCTCAAACTTTAAAGATCTCCCAGTCAGTATTTCTGGGGCTAACTATGGCATTCTTCAGGATGGAAAGAATTTACTTTAAAATAAATTAACAAATATTAAGCACCATGTCCCAGGCACTGGCTTAGGAGTTTTATAAACATCCTATTTAACCCCCACAATGACCCTGTGAAGTGATCACTATTGTTCCTTTTTCAGAGGAGGCAATTAAGACTTGGTGAGATTAAATAGCTTATCCAAATTTATGAAATTATTAAGTGGTAGATTCAACATTATACCATAGATCTAAATGAATAAAACCCCATCTTCTTTTCACCACATTAGTAGTTTCCCCACTGAGCTCTGTGAAGCACTGTGTTTGGCAGAGCCTACTTGGGGCCACCTCATGCCACAGTTCCCTGGCCTCATGCATCTAACTCCACCTTGCTCCCTCCTCTCAATCACACAGAAGGCCTCTCTCTGTATGGTGTTCATTCCAGGCTTCTCAAAGCTCCTCTTAAAATAAATTGATCCATGGCAACTCAATATTAGCAGCATCCTTGCCCTCTGCTCACTAGATGCCAGAAGCATTCCCTTCCCCAGTTATAACAATCAGAAATGTTTCCAGACATTGCCAAATGTCTCCTCGATGGCAAAATTGCTCCTAGTTGAGAATTATTGTTTTAAACCTACCTGTCCCTCACCTGATACAAAAGCCAGGGATGCTGTTAATGGGTTCTAATAATGGCTTTTCTAAAAACTTGGTTAAAAAAAAAATGGAACCATGGTCCCATAATATGCTCTGTCATATGAACATACAAGATGATGCTAAACACTGTTGTTTTTATTGCCACTTTTATCTGGGTGATTACATTTTCAAAGCTTTAAAATGCTACAGACAAACACTGAGAGATTACCTCAAGTGCTAAGACATTTGCTTCTAGTTTGTGGGATTTGATATAGTCCTTCATTAATACCCAGGCTTGTTTAGAGAATAAGAGCTTCTTAGCAGTGGAAGGAACCAGGAGAGATTTGTGGCACCACTCTGCCCGCAAATCAAAGTCTGAACCATTCATGGTTCATAGGTCAGTGCCAAAGAGCAGAAAATTATGGGCAAATGGTTTTACTATCTAATTATTGCCAGAATGAAAAGTTATAGACAATCTCTCCTGAAATGAAAGTTCTTTGATGTTTAACTGACGTATTAGCAATCCAATTCAGCAAGCTACCTCACATATTTGCCTTGATGTAATTCTCAAGAATACCCCAAATTAGCCCCTGGTCAAAGCTAGGCATCCTCTGGTTGCTTTATCAAGACTGTTTCATGGAGAAGGTAAACAATCTTTTCACTTTGAAGTTTTTTAAGCCAAACTGTTTCGATCATACAACATGAAGAGGAGATTTAGGACCTCAGTGGTTAGTTTTTATAGGTTTTAATGAGGATTCAAAAATTATAAGGATGATTTTTATCCTGCCAGTAAGTTCTTTTTGTATCCCTTCTAAGTTGAGGTAGGATGATCTTTTAGTTAGGTATGTGTCCTCAATCAGTGACTTGGTGTTTCATCAGATGACATCATTCCCACTCATAACCGGACTGACTGCTAAATGCATAGCAAGACATATGATTCTGTCTTTCACTGGGATCACAATATTTGCATTCTAAGTACATAAGGAAAGAAAACATGTATGAAGGATTTCCTAAAGAGAGTTAGTCCATTCCCCTACGGATTCTTCAACTGTGAGGCCCTTGTGTTTTAAAAGGTTTATGAGTGTCAATAAATGGAACATGTTTGCAAAAATGTGCATTGAATTTTGGAGAGATTAGGAAACTGGAGAATTTCTCAGATGTCTTAGTTAAAAAGTATTGCCTTTCTAGATCGAGTGAGAGGAGATGAGAATTAGATAGTCTGGGCCAGGCTCCCCTATTGAATTGCACTTTGCTGATATGCCATCAGTCCTTAAGGCATAATTTATGATACCTAAGAGTTATTTCTCCTGTGGAGATGTTTACTGAAGATGTTTTCTGTTGCAGTTTACTCTTTATAGGTGAATCCTTTGGAAAAATTCTCTTCTGGTTTGCTATCTGGTGTTTATTTAATGGACAAGAAGATATTGTGCAACTGGCCAATTTGTCTCCTCGTCTTGGCTACTAGAAGGCTTAAAGCTAAATTTGTGGCCTAATGATTAGGGTATACAATTAAGCCTACCCAATTGCATCGGATCCTGTAAAATGCATGTTTGCATCAGTCTCATTCCTGGTTTCATTTCCAGTCCCCAGGACTGTTTTGTTTGTTTGTTTTCTCACTCTTTTTTTTCCAAAATCTCATATTTATATTATTACACTATATTTTATAACTGTTTATAAGCTCTTGTAATAGTAGTAAACAACAAAACAAAAAAGAACAGAGGAAAATGATTAATGCTCTTCCATGGTTGGGGAAGAAGCTGACGGCAAAATGAATTCTGACATATGACTAGGAGGAGTTCATCTGACAGATGGGAGAAGGTGAAGTCCCACAGCCCTTGGGAACTGCAGTAGCAGTGGCTCTAGATTAGCTTAATGAGAGTGTGGCCCTACTCACATGGTTAGAGAATGGAGAGAGGAGGAGGGGCATGAAGGTTTGAAAGCCAAGTTAGAGTCAAGGTTGTTCAGTGGAGAATGCTTAAGTGATGTAAGTCACAAAAGTGGCACGATTAGAATGTGCTTTAGGAAGATAACTCCAGTGTCCCTGAAGAGGAAGGAATGGAACTAAAGGAGAGAGAATGAAGGTGTGAAGACCTGTATTGGCGGCAGCCTGTTCTAGCCCCAGTTTAGCATCTGTAATTAGGCTTTTCACCAACTCAGAGCCTGGTTTAATAAAAACTAGACCAGGAGATATACTATGAGTGTCCTTATGTTCAGAAAAGGGATCTGAAAATATCCCACTGGCCTGATCCTGGAGGCCTGTGCCCACGGGAGCCTGGATGTATAGTCTCCCCGTCTACCTTCCTCCCACATGACCCATCTGTTCTTAAAATCTCTGTTTAGGTTCTAGGTGTCCATTCATTCATTTCTTTCTACTCTTTAGTACTCATTTCATTGTTCCAGCCTGTCAGCTAAGAACAGTAACTCCATTTACTCCTGTCAGCTTCTTTTTATCCAGGCATAGACCATGAAGCCTGTATTCTCACATCTTTAGCTTGAATGCCTTTTCCTGGCTTGGAAAATCATCACATACTGAGTAACTGCCACCTGGAAATCTGGATAACACACCCAATTTTTCCAACCCTCATTATCCACTGATTATTGATCTTGGTAAGGGTCTGACCTAAATTTGATAAGGCTCCTTGGACATGGTTTTGGACTGTTGGGTTAATGGGGCTTGCAGATCATCCCTACTATTCTGCTTTGTTTTCTTCAGCCCTGACCTCTGTTAATCCTGTGATCTTAGCCTATTTAATTCCCCTGAGGGAAACTCCAAAAATATGATGAGCCTGAGGCCAGTCTGTTTACTGATGGTAAGGAATTTAATGAAATGCTAGTGTTAAGATAATTTGAGCTAAGACTGTGACAACAGAAAGAATAAATGGAATTGAGAGGTTTTTCTAACAACTGAAATTGAATTGAATTGAGAGTCAGTTGTTAGGATTTTATGACTGGATAGATCAAGAATCAAAGAAAGTTCTTTGCTTTGGAGTGTGGCTAATTGTGTTATCGATGATGGCACTGATTTGGCTCAGCTTTAGCCCTCCCTCCTTGCTCTCTCACTCCAAGCTTCCTGGCTATGCACGCTGAAGTATCCCCTTTATCATCTCCTAGTCAATTTTTACTACCTCCAGTCTGTATCTCCCTTCTGTCTGTCTTCTTCCTCCACCATTTCATTGAAACTGCTCTTGCCAAGATAAATGGAGACCTCCATGGTGTCAAATCCCATCTCAGGGGATGTCTCTACCGCATTGGGTGCCACTGGTCACTCTCTTCTTTGTCAAACACTCTTCTCTTGGCTTTTGTAACACAATCCTCTCCTGGTTTTCTTTCTTCTATGACCAACCTTTTTATTCACTGTTATTTTAAAAATATTGAGTGAGTTTATACTCTGCATCAGGCACAGTTCCAAGAGGTGGGATACAGTAGTAGTAAACAACATTGACAAAAACTCCAGCCTCACAGAGCTTGCAATCCAGTGTGCAGAGACAAATAATAAAATAAACACATAAGATGTATAGTATTTTAGGGCGCCTGGGTGGCTCAGTTGGTTAAGCGGCTGCCTTTGGCTCAGGTCATGATCCCGGAGTCCCGGGATCGAGTCCCGCATCGGGCTCCCTGCTCAGCGAGGAGCCTGCTTCTCCCTCTGGCCCTCCCCCGCGTCATGTACTCTCTCTTTCTCTCATTCTCGCTCTCTCAAATAAATAAATAAATCTTTTAAGAAAAGATGTATAGTATTTTAGATAATGATAAATGCTATGGAAAAAGGTAAATCTCTCACTAAAATGACATTTGAGCAAAAAGGATGGAGGGGCGTGTGAGTAAATGGGGAGAGATCTGTTCAAGCAGAGGGAATACCAGGAGCAGATGCTCAGTGTCAGGAGCATTCTTGGCTTGTTTGAGGACCAGCAAGAAGGCTGAGAAGGCAATGTCAGGCGAGGGTTTGGGAGCTTGATAGGTGTTTTAGGGCTTTGGCTTTGTATTCTAAGTGATAGAGGGATCTGCATAATTTTGAGCATGCAAGTGACAAGAGCCAACATGTTTCACAGAACCACACTGGCTTTTTATTTTTATTTTTTTAAGATTTGTTTATTTATTTATCCCAGTAGGGGGAGGGGCAGAGGGAGAGGAAGAGGGAGAAGGAGAGAAGCAGACTCCCTGCTGAGTGTGAAGCCCAGCACTCGGGACCCTGAGGTCATGACCTGAGCCGAAACCAAGAGTCAGATGCTTAACCGACTGAGCTACCAGGCAACCCCACACTGGCTTTTGAATTGAGAAGAGTATTTAGAGGCAAGACAGAAACAAGGAGGTAGCTGTAGTTGTCTAATCATTGGACCAGGGTGGTTATGGTAGATGTGGTAAAAAGCATCTGGATTGTGGAAATACCTGGAGGTAACAGATGCTGGTATTTCTTGATGAGTTAGATGTGAGTGTGAAAATAAAAGTGAGAAGTCAAGGACAACATCAAGGTTTTTGATCTGAACAAAACCAGGATAGAGTTGCATTGATTTGAAATGGGAAAGATTACAAAACAGGTAGGGGAGGATGATCAGAGTTTTGGTTGCAGAAATGGGTATACTTGTGCAGTTGAATATTTGAGTTGGGAGAGATTTTCAAACTAGAGAGATATATTTGAGAGAAGCTAGTATATGGATGGATTTGAAATTGATGATATTGAATGAGATCACCAAGAAAATGGGTTTTGATAGAGAAGAAAAGAATTCTGAGCCCCAGGGCACTCCAAAGTGAGGTGGTCTGGTTGATAAGAGGAATATCACTGGAGACTGAGAAGAACTGACAGTGAGATGCACTGAAAGCCACATAAGATAAATGCATCAAGGAGAGAGTGAAAAGCCTTGTCTCCTTCTGCTAATAAATAGGGAGACCACAGGTCTTGGTTTACCTAGGACAGTCTTCTATCACACCCGTTCTCAGCACAGTTATTAATAGCACCAGCTCTCATTGTCATCAGTGAAGTGATCAACCGATAGGTCATGTAAGAGCAACTGAGAATTGACTCAATATTCAGAAATGTGAAAGTTATTAATGACTTTGACATAATCGACCGTGGTGGAGGGTATGGAGTAACCTGCCCTGGGTGGATGGGGCTCAGGATAGCATGTGAGCAGAGGAATCAGTGATAGTAAAGACAAATAAATCAAGAAGTTCTGCTTATAAAGGGAGCAGAAAAGTAGGTTGTAACTAGAGGGCATTTTGCTGTCAGTCAAGGCTGGTAAGTTTTATTTGTTGTTTTGCTAAAATGGGCTTCCCCATCTTCTTTTCAATTCCTCCTCCTTTGTCCTCTAAATGTGGGGCTTCATAGCGATAAGTCCTAGTCATCTTTTTATTTTAAATTCTCTTCCTCGCCATCTTTTTATTTTAATTTCTCTTCCTCCGTGACCTCATCAAATTTTCATGGCTGTAAATACAACCTAAATGTTGACAACTTCCAAACTAAAAAGCTCTAACTTTTCTTTTGAGCTCAAAGATCTGTAAATTGAACTTCCTGATTTAATGGCTTCTTAAATATACATCTAATGGGTATTTTAGACTTAACTGCTCCCAAACTGAATTTTTTTATGCTTTCCCTCACCAAATCTACTTCTGTGCCATGTCTTCATAATTCTTATATGGTACCATTTCTCAAGCCAAAAACCTAGTGATCATTCTTGACATTTCTTCCCTGCTCATCTCCCCACATCTTACTTATCACCAAGTCATGTTAATTCTACCTTAAAATACAGGTATCATATTATATCAGTCCTGGGCTTATTTGCATTCAGATTTATTCTTCACTTTCTATCTTCTCTGTTCTATAATATAGGAAACTTAGCCCTGAAAAGTATGTTTCCAGGCTCCCATGCCAGATGACTTCCGGCTGTATTCCACAAATGGAGGGCATTAATAGGATAGCAGAAAATAGGAGGAAAGGAGAGAAAAGGGTATTTCTTCCTCCACTCCATTTTAGGTAGGTGTCTTTGCAATGGCTCCAGGTTCTGCTGAGTGACTCTAGCCCAGGAGCTCTCATGGCGCCACCTTCTTTCTGGTGTCTCCAGCAGAGAAGGAACAAAGTGTCTTGTTTAAGGTCGAGGTTGTCTCAGCCTCCCCTATTTGCTTAGCTCTTCCATCGCCTGACAAACAACTCCATAAATTAAATTTTCTCTGTTTTCCTCTACTTTAAACAGAGTGTTTTCTGGTTGCTTTTTATTTTGGATCCTCCAAAACACTCCTCTTCATCTGCTTTTCTAGTCTTCATGAACAACTATTTCGTAAGCTACTCTTATCTCTTTCCTAGCCCACTACCCTCTAGCTGAGGTTCTCCACCTCTAGTCTTTCCTTTTTCTGATCCATTCACACAGTCTCCTCAGTGATCTTTAAAAAACTTAAAGCATCTCCTTTAATGGGCTTTCAACTCTATGTAGAATAATGGACTAACCTCTTAGGCTGTCTGTAAGACCCTGCACATTTCGTCTTCTCACTATTTCTCCAACATCATCTCATACATCCTATGCTATACCCTTCTCCCTCCACCTCCTATAATCTTACCCTTTTCATCAATCTTCCACTCACATGCCATATAAAATTGATACCATCCCTCTACCCTGTTATTGTCACTTTTGATTTTCTGGCCTTTCCTTCATTTGCTGTATCGTGATTTATAATTATGCATTTATTTACGTGTTTACTGTTTTTCCATTTTCAACAAAAGCTTCAAGAGGTCAGAAAACATGACTATAATTTGGCCAGTGCCAGGCACAGTGTCTGACTGGTAGAACATGTTCCTAGTGGTAGTGTTTGAATAAACAAATAGTAATTATTCACTACTAGCATTTTCTTCACTGTTAGGTTACACTGGTCCTTCTCGGGTGCATAACTAATAATCGAATCAGCTGTGAGTTATATTTGGAGTCACTAAATGGATCAGGCCCCACTCCACTAGATAGTTATTGGCATTATGCTTGACGGAGGGAAACTAAGGAAGCTCTGGTTTGGAGAACTAGAATTTAAAGTGTCACTAATCCTTTCCCTGCATACCTTCTACTCTCTACTAATCTTTCTTTCTTTTTCTAACTTTTTCAAATGTGCTCTATTTTCCAAAGGAAAATCCAAACTTCTTAGTGTGACATGTAAGTCTGGTGCCAGCCTCTTTTCATATTCTTGGATGACCACTTCCTGCCTCCGTAGCCTGTCCTCAGAAGTTGTCTCAGAAGTACCACTGTTACACATGCAGGTGGGATCTTCCATCCCTTCATCCATGGCATTGCCTTGCTGCTTCCATCCCTGAGAATGCTCTCTCTCCCTTGTCATCTAAAAAACTCTGACCAATCTCATGATCCAACAGAAGTAACTTCTCCTCTGTTGAGCTTCCCCTAACCCTCACCCCCTTGGGTCAATCTTCCCTCTGTGTCCCTAGAGTACCCGGTATTTCTCTTTAGGCAGTTTATCACATCACATTTTAGTTCTTTTTTAAAGATTCCACCCACGTACTAGACTATGCACATGGACCATATCTTGTCCCCATTTGCATTCCAACATACAGTGTAGGGTCTGAACGGTGCTTAATAAGCTTGTGTTAAATGGATGACTGGGTGAATTATAATTTGGTTTTTGTACACTTTCATCACCTCAAGAAATAATTTGCCACAGAAACTTCTATTTGTTTCCTCTTTCCTTTTTGTTCCTGAATTACACTTCTTAGTGGGCTGTTCCCCCTTCCTAAAACTCTTCATTTGTAGCTTTGAGCTCAGCCACCACCTACCCATCTGCTCCCCCTGCCACCTGGCCTATTGACTCTGCCTCCCTTCCTGCTCCATGGCAAATCTGGCCCCAGTGCCTCTACTTCCCAGTTCAGGGACAGGAAGAAGCTGTGTCGGGCCATGATCTGGCTTTTAGGGGTGAGAAGGCACAGAGTGGCCCTGCCACCCACTGCCCACACCCCCGTTCCCCAAGTCATCCTCCTTATCACTAGGAGCAGTTCTGGGGCTTGATGAGTGAAGCCATCTCGCCTCAGCCAGGAGAGTACAGTGGGAAGAGACATTCTGCAAATCAAAGAAATAAGAGACTCATATACATGCACTATTGATTTTTGTTCCAGGACATGTTAATAGCAGCAAAGAGTGAGACCCACACGCCTGTTTATGGTGAAAAGCAATGCTTCTACCTTTTCAATTCCAGCAGTATTACTAGAGATGATCCTGGCATTTAATTAGTGAGAATTTGTAAGGCCAAATTCCTTTCTGTGGAGTAATCTTGATGAACTCTAACCTTTCTTAGTGAGACGGACTCTTAGTTTCCTCAAAATCATTTCTTATAAGGTGGACATACAGCAACAGTACTCTTTGTATGTATTTCTATGACTGGTACCAGAAATTATCTGGTTTTCTTTCCCCAGTGTTCTTCGTTGGATGAAAGGACTAAGAGAAAGCCCTGCAACCCCACGAGTCCGCCCGTTTGTTGAAATCAGTTCAAGATCATCCAGGTCTGCAAAACTCGGCTGAAGCAGCTTGTTGCATAATTTACCAGAGAAAAGAGGGCCATCTGGAGAGCCAATCTGGAGAACTAAGCAAAGGCAGAGTCTTTTTTTTTTTTTTCCCTCTTAAGTTCTCCTGATTGACTCCCTGCCTATATTAGGCCTCAGCAATCCTTGGTCTGCAGCCTGAAAGATGGTGGTCCAGGTCAAAGGTCTTGGCCTTCTGGCTTTGAGCCCTGGCAAAGTATTACCTGGCCCACAACTGCTAGCAGCCCCACCCACCATCACCATTCAAGGTTCTCAGTCAACTCCCCCCAGTCTTACCCCATGACACTGTGGGGGCCTGTGTCATTCCGAAGGACAGCTGGTTTATGCATATGCAGAGGAGGCAGCTACCCACAAAGAGATGTGGGAAAGCTCTACCAAATTAAAAAAAATAATAATAATAAAAATAGAAGGCAAGAAAGAAAGCTGCCTTAACCTCTAGTCAAGGAGTAAGTAGTTTCTTTCACAGATTTAAATCCTTTGCATTAAAGCAATCTATTTCTTTTGAACCCAGGACCTATGAATGATTCTATGGAAAGGTGAACACAGTAAACTATGATCTCAATTATTTAGGTGATTTTTTTTAAGGAATGTAAGAATGTCCTGTAGAATTGCCCTTCTACAGGGCTGGGAAAGAAGCTAGAGACCAGGAAGCTCCACCAACCAGCCCCTGCCTGTCTCCTGTAGAGTTCCACCCTGCCATCTGATCCTTGCTATCCTGGTACTAGTGTCATCTATGTGCTAACTCCAGGTGATCTATAGTAACTTCCTTGAATATTTCCTTGGGCAGGTTTCTGGGCCAGAAAGAAAAAAACAAAAAAAAAAAAAATAAAAAACGAAAAACAAAAAACCAAACCAAAACAAAAAACAAACGATAAAACAAAACACAGATACAGAAAATACAGTCATCAGTTTATGAGGCCTGCCACAGGAATGGGTTGAGAGGATGCATCAGGAATTTTTTAACCATGTTTTCATCACTTTTCTTAGTCTGCATGTTCTAATATGATCATATACAAATATAGTCAATGTCCATCCTAGAATTCAGCCAGTTAAAATAAATACTTTTGATTTTGACCCTGGACAAGTTATGTAACTTTCTAAGCTTACTTTCTCATCTGTATAATAGAAATAATATTTATTTCATTAGCTCTTTAAAAATCCAATATATACATAAGTCCTGCCATATAACTATATGTTCAATTAAAAAGTGCTTATTTTCCTTTCCTTTCTTATGTGGTTTAAAATGTATAGATTTAAACAGGCCAATTTTTGGTCCAGCAGTATAGAATTTCTCCCAGTGTCCCTCAAGGGTACTAAAGTTCAGGCTCTGGGGCTCTGCTTCTTGAATGGCAGGGCATCTTGGGCTTCCTTTCCTGCCAAAACCTTGAACTCGGGCATGTGGGGCAAGGGGAGGATTTGTGCAGTCTTGCATGAACTTCTACAGTGCCTCAGCTGAACAATGTTTTAATTATGGACTTTCAGTCTCAACTGCACCTGCCCATTTCACTATCAGAAAGAAAAATCTCTCTTTTCTTCCTTGCCTCTCTGTTATACTTTAAAACCATGATTGTTTTGCCGAAATAGATATTGACTAGAGAAGAACAAACCTCAAAGGGTTTGGATTAAGTTCTTTCTGATAAACATGATGGAGTTTGAATTCTCCAGGGAATCCTATTCAAACTATTTTAACTTTTGGAGTCCATGAAACCTGGAAGAAATATTTCTTTCTTGCCACTCTCTTTGGTTTACTACCATCAGAGGAGACCAAATTGCACACATCACTCCAATGCTTTAGCAATTGTTTTTATAATGTGTTTTGAGACCCTAGAAAGGCAATGTTTTGTGCACACAAAATATGAGTAAGAAACTGGTCTTTGTGGCCTATCAGGGGTCCTTAGGCTTTTTTATTTAATTTTTTTACCCTTTTGGATTTCAAGGTGTCAGTCTGATAAGGTCTCTGGACCTCTTTTCTAAGTAATATTTTTCTTTCTTTTTTATTATGTTATGTTAATCACCATACGTTACATCATTAGTTTTTGATGTAGTGTTCCATGATTCATTGTTTGCGTATAACACCCAGTACTCCATTCAGTAAGTGCCCTCTTTAATACCATTCACCAGGCTAACCCATCCCCCCCAACCCCCTCCCCTCTAGAACCCTCAGTTTGTTTCTCAGAGTCCATAGTCTTTCATGGTTTGCCTCCCCCTCCGACTTCCCCCCCTTCATTCTTCCCCTTCTGCTATCTTCTTCTTCTTCTTCTTCTTTTTTTTAAACATATAATGTATGATTTGTTTCAGAGCTACAGGTCTGTGATTCAACAGTCTTACACAATTCACAGCGCTCACCATAGCACATACCCTCCCCAATGTCTATTACCCAGCCACCCCATCCCTCCCACCCCCCACCACTCCAGCAACCCTCAGTTTGTTTCCTGAGATTAGGAATTAAGTAATATTTTTAAATGCATAAATGAAAACATAGGATTTAAAGAACAGCAATTGTATTAAAATATAGTTTTCCCTGTGAGCAAATTAGTTCCTCTTGAGATGCAGAAAAATCTTTAAAAGTAACATTTGTTGACTTTTTTATTATAAAAAAATACATGCTCATTATTTGGTAAAGGTATAAAACTAGGTAATTATAATAAAAGTATAAAGAAAAATTTAAAAATCACCCACAACTTCATTTCAAAAGAATATTTGAACATTGATTCATCTCTGATAGGTAGTCACATTATAAAAGAGAATTGTTTACTTGCTTTAAATGCTCAAGACATAGCAAAGGTACAGATGAATAGTGAGACCAATCTCTGAGAAGTTTTCAATTGACACCTAGTCCTACAGTTATCGAGTTGAATGGGACACAGGAGCGCATCTATTCCTGGAGTACCGATCCTGGCAGGAGTATTGGATTCATCTGTAAAGATTTTTTAAAATTTAGATTTTCAGGCTTTATCCTAGCCCTCTCTCTAAAGACAGGGCCAAGGAATATGTACATTTAAAGGCTGTTTAGGAGCATCTGAATATCACCAAGTCCTAGGAACCACTGATAATCTAACCCCCTACTCAGTGCAGAATGCTCTCCAACATGGTCTCCAAACACTTCTTCCAAAGCACATTTGGGTTTGGAGATTCAGCCCCAGCACAGACGGTCCCAAACCAGTAGCAGCCTGTGACAGTAACAAAAAAACAGGTAACACTTCAGGTTCTAAAATCGTGATTTCTGCTGAGCCCTGTCTTTATCACCTATCTCCCTTCTATTTCCTGTGCTGGAGTGCACAGAGGAGGGGGCAGGCTGGCTGGCCCCAGCATGTGCTGGACAGAGTGAAAGCTACATGTGAGGGGGGACCAGTGTGGGGGATTGATACTTGGAGTGACTCTCTAGATCTGGATCGTAGGCTTTTTCATCCTCGTGAAGTCTACGTGCTGCGTTTTATTCATTAGCACCTACAAGGGACTAATTGCCATCAGGCATGTAGGTGGAATTCCTGGCAGGGAGCAAGAAATGGAATAGGTTTGATGACAACCAATGATCTGCCAAAGCCCTGTCAGAAGGAGAACAGAGTCTTGCTGTCACTCATCCACCCCTTTAAATTCAAATGAAGATGCTTCTGGGTGGAGAGGGGGAGGGGGTTGGAACCCATCCAACTTTGCATTGAAGATACTGTACATTTTTACTGTATATGTGAAAGTCCCTGCTCCTGGTGGTGCTGTTTCTAAAATGAGAAAAAGAAAAAAAAAAAAAAGAAAGAAAGAAAGAGAGAAAGAAAGAAAGAAAGAAAAAGAAAATGTGAGGCCTTCAGTCTGGCCAGCTACACTTGCTCTCTTCTGTAAATGTCAGTGGTGGAAGGTGACTCAGGCACTCAGGGATGGGCACCAAGGGGTCTGCACAGTTCCCTGTGTATTATGTCCATAGCGGTCCTTATTTTCTCAAGGAGGTTATGTTCCAAAATGACGAAGAATCCTTGTCATAGAATATCAAGGCTGTCGTGGGACACCTGGAGGTCACAGTCACACTGAACCAAGATCCCCTGGCAGGAAGAATTTCAAGCTATCAGTAAAGTCCCACTGATCCAAATTGCAGTTTTGCATGTAGCAGTAATTTCACAAAATTATACACAAGAGGCACGAGCTGCCTGGGTGTGGAACCACATCCCCCAATGACAGTGGGTAGTAGTAACAGTGGGTGGCAGTGCTCATATATTTAAATCAGATCAAGTTATCCCTGATAAATGCCAAGCATGTTCTTAACTCTTCCAAGTAATAAACTTCAGCAACTCAAGTAAAACTCAGCCTTTTCCACAGGGGGTAGTCGTACCTTTCCTTTCCCTTCGTGCAGCCCCTTCTCCTCCTCCCTGCTATTTTCTGCTGCAAGAAGGGAGCAGACCAGTTCCAACCTCTGCAGTGCAGATCCACGGCTGCTGCTTGGGAAACTCAAGGAATGACTCAGCTACTGCACACTGTTTCACTGAAGGAAGCTGCAAAATCTCTGGTCTCAAATATGTTTAGAAAAATGACAGCAAACTATCTATCTTGGGTTCCTCTAGGTTGAAGAGAAGGAGCTCAATTAGATGACCCCATGAAAGTCTTTTCAAGTTAATAAGTCAGTGGTGCTTTAAAATTGTACCAAGTTACCACTAAATCTACATAATGTTATGGGATTTTTCAGCAAATGTGTTTTCAAGAAATGTACTTACTGAATTATTTTGCTATTTAATTCACAAGTACTTTAGTTTGGTTTTCCATGCTTGAATGGACTACATTTTCTTTCTTTCTTTTCTTTTTTTTTTATTATGTTATGTTAGTCACCATACAGTACGTCATTAGTTTTTGATGGACTACATTTTCTTAAGATGACCACAAATATTATGCCAGTGACATCGGTAGGTGGAATCAAATAGCGTTAATTAGTTTTATTGAGGAGTTTCCTGACTTTAGCCTGTGTGTCAGTAACAAAGACACAGTGTATTTTCCTTAGGTTTTAGGAAAGGGATAGGTAGTCCTTAGGGGTAACTAGTCCTTCGTGGCTCAACATGTTATCTTAAACCATCTCTACCTCAAACCAAAAATATACATCAGTAGCAGAGATCCCATGTGAGAAAAGCTCACCAGGAGAATTGGTAGTTAATGAGCAAGTTTATCCTTATTCTGTTGAATAATGTTCTCATCCAGTTCCAAAATGTGTCTATGCGCATTATATTAATCAGTTGAAGTTTATACATTTTCAAGAAGGGGCATTTAAATATCAGACTTTAGAGAACCTTCTATTAAAATCTCCAGGGTTAGTGGAGATGGGTAAAAGATAAAAAGGTGTGGAGTTAGGAAAGGAAAAGTTAGACAAGGAAAGTTGTTTCTCCCCACACCATTTTGTGCCCTGATATTTGGAAGAGAACACAGCTTCATCGTGCTGTGTCATCTGTAGGTCAGTGTCAGAAGCAGGAGGGAGATGGAGAGAGAAAAGAGAACGCAAAGGAAAAAGCAAAGCCAGAAGTGCCCGTATAGGATCACACCAAACTGGCGACAATTTGGGTTTATCTGTGGGACTGGAGGGAGAAAGGACAGGAACGTGTGGGAATGATCCTTCAAAAACTCTCCTTGAACTCTCTTTTAATCCGTTTTCACTCAGTGGATGAACTATTCCTCTGATTTTCAACTGCATGGTGGACCGGGATCCAAGCAGAGCCTCCCAATCTCATGAGTTTTACCAACTGAAAGGGCCTTGGAAAATGTGATTTTTCCAGTGTCTGTTTGGTTGCCCAATCCTATACTCTTCTCCTTTCAATCCTTGTGGGTACTAACTGTACCTCAGAACTCACATTTTCCTAGCCACCGCTTGATAATATCCCATCAGAATTCAGGCAATGTCTCATTTTTAATTACTCCCCGACTTCCTTTTCTTTCAAATTCTACCCATTCTTTTTCTTATCCCAGCAGGCTCCTGTTTTTTGCTTGCTTGAAAGTAGGCAATGTTGTCTTGTCTTTTAAATATGGTACAACAATCTGTAATCAAATTCCAAGTTGCTCTTAAAACCAATTTTACTAATTCAGGGGGGAAAATGGCCATCTCTACAAATTACTCAAGGAGGAAATATGATGGGCAGAGATTTAAAGCTTTGGTGACATGTTTTTCAGTAAGTCTCTAAATAGCTCAAAAGCTTTAGCAGACCCCTCCCTTCTCATGAGGTCAGTGAAAGGTGCTCCAAGGAAAGTTAACTCCCCTACCCATATGGATGCATCAAAGGGAATCTGCAGCCAACACATTCTATCTTGCTTAGGATCTTTAGTTAGGATATTTCGCTATAGATCTTTAGCTTTGGATTTGCTCTTATTTTTTGCCTCCCACTGTAAACATGTTTCATTTACTTCATCCCTCCGTCCCAGTTGCCCATTCTTCGACCTAACCAGCCCACTCCTTTTCTTGATGCCAGTTTCTAAGATTCAAACTCATTGGGAAGGGGTGATTAAACAGGTAGAAGTTTATTCAGCACTCTTCAAATTATATCATATAGGGAGGGATTGATAAGGATGGAGAAGGAAACAATATTTAGTACCTACTAGGTGCCAGATATTTTGCATGGATCATTTCCAAATACATACAACCATACTGGTAGGTAGTTATTATGATCTCCATTTTGAACACTTAGTGAGAACTTCAAGTATATTAAGTAATTTCCCAAATTTATACAAATAGGAACTAGTGAAGTTGGGATTCAAACCTAGATCTGATTTCAAAATATTTGCTATCTCTAATACATTAACCATAGTCATATGAAAGACACCAGCCTACCTTGTTGCTGTGATCCATGTGTGGGGACCTATATATATTATATTATATATGTTACTATATTAAGCAAATTCATTACCCATTCAAGAAACACCTGACATACTATAGGCATAGATGTTACACAAACCTAAGGAACAAAAATGTAACAGTGGCCTATATTAAAATTCTCTCAGTCTAGAGGAAAAAAAGTTAAGTAAGTAATGATAATGTGGTGTAATATAAAAGTTGTCCATAAAAATGTGAAGGGGCTAAGGAAGGATTTATTTTGCAAGTTCGGACTGGATATGTTTGAGGAAAGGAAAAAAAAAAAAAAGGAGGAGAATTTTTTGATCCAGACCTACTTCTTGAGTAAGGATTCTCTAAAGAAATAAGATGAGCCAAAGGTTCCAAATAGAGGGAATTCATGAGCAAAGGTACAGGGGCAAGGAAGTGTCTGGAATGTTCTGAAACCTGTGAATAATCTAGCATAGCTAATGAAGTACTTCTCAGATATCTGTTCCTATATATCCCTAAGGAGTAGGGTGAAGGTTCTTATGCAACACTGAGGTGAAGATGGAAATAATCTTACTAAAGTAGAATTTCAAGTTTTGTTCTCTATTAAAAATTAATATTGGGAATTCTATTCTAAACCATACCTGTATTTGTTTATAAATAATGTTCTAAAATAGCTTACCATGTGAATTAATGTTTTCTTGAGGAATATCTGAAACCCCAGGAAGATATATCAAGTGCATCCTGTGTCTTTGTATGTGTCCTAGTTACCTCGTGAACTTTGTGTATGCCTTAGCTACATCATAGACTACTACCCCAGAGTTATGCCATTCTATCTCATTTGAGAAACATGGACTCAAGTGAGTATGTATGGCTAAATTGTGTCTAGAGATGAGGCTGGAAATGGAAACTGGACGTAGTTTATGAAGAATTCAGATCAATGAAGTAATGGGATCAGATCAAGATTTTTATAAATTTGTCAAAATAATCCTTTCACGTACTATGTGTTTTGAGATACAATCTACTCAAAGTAATTGATTATATCAAGAAAAAATAGATTATTTGATCAACATTTTCCTAATGATGATGATATCATCTTTTTCTCCTCTAGCCATTAAATTTTTCCTAACCTCTCTATTGCTTGCCTGCATGCAGCCATAGCTGACTCAGATGTAAAAGCACTCCTTGACCCTTGTCTTTAGTGCAGGTGCCTCGTCTAATCATGGGCTGGTAGAAAGGATGATCAATGTCACTTTGAGAACATGGAAATGCAGGGTGATTTGCAAAACAGTTTTTGTGGATGAAATTAGTGTCTGTAACAGGAAAGACATAAATCAGAATCTGACTTACAGCCTGCCAATTTCATTCAGCCTGCAATGATTCTATGAAAAAAATTCAACAGTACCAAACTCATCCGTATTTGTTGTTTGGCTCAGATTTTTTTCTTTTCTATTTTTTTCGCCCTTGGACTCCTTCAGCTCCTGTCATCAAGGCTGACCTTACCCCTAGGTCACTGGGAAGGCCCTCTGCCCCCTCTCCCACCTTCAGTGATGCCTTAAATACTTTAAGTAGGAGACCAATCAATCAATTTTGCCTCCACAATATGAGTAACACCTAGACCTAAATTCATACAAAGAGATGAAAACTAAAATCAGACATTTCCTAAGGCAGCAAGTATGGGTCGATAGAAGGAAAGGGAGCACACAGGGGTGCTCGAGGCCAGAAGGAATACCAGCTGTACCAAGTTTCAGAGAAAGCAAAAAAAAAAAAAAAAAAAAAGATGAGGTTATGAATAGCAAAGCCAAATGTCACCTATGCCAGTTTTACCCAAGGCTTGTGCTAATGAAACTCTACAATCTACTCCATGACCCCATGATGTAAAACATGCTTCTTATGCTGGCGGCTTGTGCTATTAAAGGTTAAAAACATTACAATTATAATCGAATATACACCTCATAAAAATTCTAATGAGAAATTTTCATTCAGACTCCCTGCTATCAAATTTAAACCATCACAACCAAATGAGTTGTAAATGCCTAAAACCATCCTTAAGTTTGACTCAAAACAATAAAAGCCCTATAAACAAGAAACATTAACAAAATAATAAGAACTCAAATGAAAATCATCTTTCAGAATGCAAGTGAATGAGATTATATGCCACAGGTCTTACAATTCAAATTATATTTTACATTTTCTCCAAGTACATTAAAAAAGACAATGGCGGGGATGCCTGTGTGGCTCAGTTGGTTAAGCGTCTGCCTTCGGCTCAGGTCATGATACCCAGGTTCTAAGATCGAGTCTCACATTGGGCTCCTTGCCCAGTGGGGAGCCTGCTTCTCCCTCTGCCTGCTGTTCCCCCTGCTTATGCTCTCTCTTTCTCTCTCTGACAAATAAATAAAATCCTAAATAAATAAATAAATAAATAAATAAATAAATAAATAAGACAATGGTGACAGGATGTGTGATTACCATGCTCACACAGTGTGCACAAAGGGTCAGTTTGATGACTCTTGTAAAGAAGCAAGTAATTAGGATGCGGGATGAGATTAATAACTATAAATAAAATCAGTGAGGAATCAAGTGCTTTGTACAAGATATTTTCATATCTTGAGGCAAGGACAATTTTAAGTTTTACAAAGCAAAATGAGTGTACTCTGTCTACTGATGTTCGTTTGTGTTCTAAAGGCCGTAACTGACTCTAGGAGAAAAAATACTACCTAGATGTCATAAGGACACTTATGAGAAGCTAGAGCAATGGTAATGGATACAACACTAGTTTGCTTTGTCTAGCCCTTGAACTTTCTGGAGCACTGTTTGCTACAATGTATACTAGTGGAGGAAACATAACACCACTTGTATTAGTCTGTGGTAGGCTAGAAACTGAATTTCTGGAGTTTTCCTCAGCTATGCAAAATCGGGCATCCCAGCACCTATTTATATCATTGAGGTATAATCTTTGAAATCTGGTTTCAGTTGGCAAAAGCCTCACATTGTCATCACTTCTTTCACATCTCTCTTTCTGGTACATCCTAGGAAGGACAGAAGTTGGCTTCCTTTTCAGTTCCCATGCTTCTTCTAGCTGTCTCTCACTTAAGCTGTGCCTTTTCAAATTTTTCTTTTCTATCAAACAAGGGTGGACTTAGTAAAAAATAAAGCACTACCTGGAGTCTCTCAACTGTGTGTTGGTTGCAAAATGAAGAAGGTGGTAGAAGAAGAGAAGGAGAATCATGTTCCATCTTCTTGCTGTCTTTTGTGGCACTGAAAATAAATGAAATTCTAGATAAGTGGAATCTTCCCAAAATAACTTCAGGAACTCTTAGACTAGAATACAGCTTATTCTGTCAAAATATTCTATACGGTATAGATCTTTTCCCCAAATTTTCTTACTTAAAAATGGGGATTAATATTAGGAGACCCTGGATAAACGTATTTTGCGGTGTTTATAGATTAGAACCACAGATACAAGAGAGCTACAGAGAATGAGCTTTTGAATATAAGTGGAGTTTTCACTTACATGAGTTCACCGCTTTAAATCACCCCTCCCCAAATATTTTTTATTGGAAACTTCCTAAATGTGTTAAAATTATTCTAAGCATAATTTAACCTATTTTTAATGACTCAGAAAAAAATATTGGTTTGGTATTTTTAGGCGTTATTGAAGGATAAATGGCTACTTGCCCTTAAACTCAATGTCCTCATGCTTTTTTGTGAGATGCTGTATCTGTTTTTTTATGGTTGTCCTGCATTATTAAGCCCAATCAGGTGCTGACCTGACTCTACTTACATCTTCTGGCTTTACCCTTCTAAAGTACACAAACTCTAATCTACATTGGTTAAGAAACCAGGCTCTCAAATTTGTTGGAACTGGATTTAAAGTAAGACTAAATAGATGCTAATTGGGAACCTGAAAAAAGCATATGGACTTTGTGGTAGTTATCGACCACTTTTTTGTTTAATTTCAGATTTTTTTCGTATTCCAAAGATCTGAATTGTTAAATAAGTTACCAGTGGATAAGTGAGATAATAATAGAAGTTTTTGTTATAATTTAGATAAAGCACTCATATTTTGCAAAAATAACACGTCATTTCATTTATGTTTCAGGTGTAAAAGATACTCTTTTATAACAATGATCTGCTGAGAAAGATTACCAAATGCAGAAATCTCATGAGTTTAAAAGTCTCTGGTTTTCCTACAAAGGCTAACCTTGTCTAGGAATATAATAGATCTTTTAGTCTTTCAGATGCCTGAAGCAATTAAAGGAAATGCTGTGTTTGAATTAGCTAATGCTGTTTATGTCGCTGGTGTTGCGATTTCATCATGGTTACTGGGAGGGGGGGTCAACAATGCATTTTTTTTTTTTAATGAAAAGTAATTTTTAGTTTTAGTGAAGGGGGATGACCAAATGTCTGATAGACTCTCTGAGGTTAACAAAATGGGACAATGCCCAGTTTCAGGCCACAAAACAAGACAGAGAAATGAATGTGATAGGTCATTTCTAATGGAGTAGGTTTCTGAAAATAGTCCACTTCTCTATTTTGGTGTTGATTATAAACAGGAATTGCAACTTGCCAGACTTACATGTATCTGACTACTTGTACACACAAGCCCAAAGACACAGCCTTATGTTACAGTACCAAAACATCTGCATTTACATTTGTAGAATTGGTTTAAAAGCCATTACTGGGAAAAATTGGTTGAATTGTCAGAGGATATTCAGTTATGGATTTTTAAATAAAACATTAGTGCTATTATGTATTCTAATGTTTAAAATATCCATGCATACACAAGGAAACAAAATAAAAAATGAAACTGTATTTTAGGAAAAATGTGTATTATTTATTAGGTAACTAAAGTTACTAAATCCCTACAAAACAAACTAGTTCCTTTGACTGCCATACTTAAAGTTGCTATGCCATTGATTTCCTGAGATTTCATTTTATTTAACAAACACATTTATATAGCACTTACTATGTACACAAGAGATCATTCTAAATACTTTACAAATATTAACCCATTAATCCTCCTAAGAGTCCTAGGAAATATGTAATATTAGTATCTTTGTATTATAGGAAGATTACCCGAAGCATAGACAACTAACTTGCTCAAAATGGGTTTTGAATTCAGCAATCTGGCTATAGACTCCTTGTGCTTAATCACTAATGAATGTTACCTCATTAATTTGTATTCCCACAGTCCCTAAGGCTAAGCCACTGTTGTGAGACACACCCAGTATGCTACCCTAGCTGGATCACAGGAGTCAGGATTCAATCACAGGCTGCATTCAGACCAATCTCTTTATACAACAGACAAAGTAGGCTCTGGCTTTCAGTCCAGCCTTCAGTCCACACGTTCATCCTAAGACCTCCTTTTGTCATTCTTTTAGGTTGAGGAGGGGCGAGGCATATGGGAAAGCATTCATTTCCTGTTGATGAATTTCATTTGCATACACTGAAAATCATTCAGCAAATATCTAAAATATAGAAACTCATAACGGAAGGAGTTGTGGTCCTGAAGGTCCTTTGGTCCCTAGGCAAATTCATACCCACCCCTTCCCAGCAACCAGCTCTGAATAAAAGGAGTATTGAGAAAGGTATCATTTGTCAAGATACAACATCTGTGTAACAAATTGCCTCTCTTTTTCATAAATTAGAAAGGCCACTCAAGTGATGCTTCCAACTTGAACCCAGCATTAACTGGCAAATTATATGTCAATCAATAAGTCAATAATAAAAACTTAAGATCTGCTTAATCAGGCAACTCTTCCCACCCAAAACATGCAAGATACAACAAGAAATATTCTATTTAATAATATCATAATTTTCTCCAATTCCCACAGCCATTCATGCCAAGGCTGTTAGAAAGCAACATGGCTATCATTTACTAATCCTTAGAGGATTGTTTTAGGAGGATATAATAACAAAAATAATTGATTTGATTTGGGACATTTTGATTTTGAAGTGTCTGTAAGAGACATCCATGAGGAATAGCTCTAAGGCATTTGGAATGTTGGTCTTGAACTCACAAATTGAAGTAGCTTAGAAACATAAAGAGTTTTCAATCATTTTCACATATTTAAATTGAAAAGTTCATTGGAAAAAGTTAGTTTGTAGCCAGATTATTAAGGTTCTTAGATAGCAATAGCAAGAAACTTGTTATTTTATAGATGAGGGATATGAGGCATTTCCTCTTCCTGCAAAAACTGTCTGACTGTGTACTTTCAAAAGACATCTACTAGTTTTAAAAGGATGTGAAGAAGGGGCTATAGGAAAGTGAAAAGATATGATGAGGTCTAGAATCAGAACACTGGAAGGGGAAATTGATGTTTACAAGTAAGAACAAAGAGAGGGATATAATGCCATTTATAAGAAAATGGAGACAATTTTTTGGTTTTTAAAAGAGAAGGTTTTGTTGTTTTAGTTTACTCAAGATAGAGAGGTAAAAGAAATCTAGGCAACATATCAGGATGTTGGACTGAATTTGAAAAACCAAGGATTTTTTAATGAGCATGAGGATTTCTAATATTTACTTTTAAGTGGTTTGTGTTGCTGGGATATGTGGTGGATTTAGGCTTATGGTTGTTTATTTTGTTTGCTTCTCTGTGGAAATAAAGGAAATAGGCTGGGTTTGACAAAGGAAGGGCACATAAGGTATAGCACTAATAATCCGTAAATCAAAATGAACCAGCAAAATCCAAGCTTTGTCTGTATGTGGTTTAGGATTTGAGTCCGTTTCTTCCTGGGTGTCTCAGGAGACAGGTTTCCTTGGAATACCTGGACTACTTGAGTTGTGGGGCAGCAGCACTATGTGTGCTCTTGGCTTGAGCAAGAAGAGGGAGAAATATATACTATCCCACAGACTAATGGAACTCTCCAGCTAAGCTTGCCAAGCAGAGTACATAAACACCAGCTAGAGAGAATGTAAACCTGACACTAAACCTTAACCCTCTGACAAAACATAAATTTAAATGTCCAAACACTGGCTGCTGTCAGTCCCATGACAAACCACTGTGTCCTTATAAAAGGAGAAAGGGTGTTTCCAATCTTCAGGCTGTAGGTATAACACTGCTAAGGTACCAGGTGACCTCTAGCCAGACACAGCATTCAAGAAGAGAGATACAGAGGTGAATAACACATAGTCTCTATCCCTGTGAAGTACCTGGTCTAGTGAGAGAAAAGGCTATTTCCCCATATAATTAAAAAGCGTGTCAATGGTGAAGTTATGAGTTGAATGATGCAGAGCACCCCGGAGGACTAACTGACTCTTTGTGGGGTCACTATTTACTTCCCCTTACTCTACCAAGGCCTTGCCTTCCACATAGGACATTCAAGAGATGAAGTTTCAACTCCTGAAGTTTCAGACATCAGAGCTTTCTGGAGGATATTTTTGCAGAAGATTCACACATGTTAAGGCCAGCATTGTCCCAGAGGGAAAAGGAACTGCAGCATTCTGCTGGCTGCATTAGATATGTTATTTTCTGTAATTCTCCCAACTGTAGGAGACTGGTATTATTATTATTGCCACCTAATAAATGAGGAAACAGGACCACAAGGTCTGTACTACACAGAATTCAAACCATTATCTGCCTGACTCCAAAAGTTCCCTTTCCCACTATGTCAAACTCAATTCCCCAAAGTGGGATTATCCTCATTGTAGAAGGCAGAACATACACTGCAACACTCACCTTAAATATATACATAGATATATATCATCATTATATACAGATGTACATACACATATATAAAGCATCATTAGTCATTAGGCAAATTCTAAATGAAACGACAGTGTGATATCACTACATAGAATAGCAAAGAAAAACAAACAAAAGCCAAAATACAAAAAACCTGACAAAAATCCAAAAATCCAAGCGCTGATGAAGATTTGGAGCAATTATAATGCTCATACTTTGCTGGTGGGAATGCAACAATGGTTCAGCTACACTGAAAAAGTCTGGAAGTCTACTATAATGTTAAATACACAATTATACAATCCACCAAGCCCACTTCTAGGTATTTTATATAAGATAAATGAAAACATTTGTCTACACACAGAAATGTACATGAATGTTTATAGTAACTTCCTACATAATAACTAAAAATTAGGAATAACTCAAAAATTCATCATTAGAGAGTAAATAAATTGTGCTATACCCATACAATAATGAAGGCATGTATATATCCATACAATGGAATTATACTCATAGTAAGGAATAAACTATTGATACATGTAAAAACATGGAGGAATCTCAAAAGTATCATGCTAAATGAAAGAAACTAGACACAAAAGGAAGCAGGAATCAGATCAGTGGCACTAGGCACTAGGGTGAGAGAAGAGACCTGACTACAAAGGAGCATAAGAAAACTTTTTGAAGTGATAAAAATATTATATATCTTGATT
The DNA here is from genome assembly GCF_003265705.2 of Callorhinus ursinus. NCBI lineage: Eukaryota > Metazoa > Chordata > Mammalia > Carnivora > Otariidae > Callorhinus > Callorhinus ursinus. The sequence continues at coordinate 2,850,348 of NW_027397135.1, forward strand.
TCAGTGGTGGCTACATGATTGTTCATGTTTGTAAAAACTTGTACTATTCACTAAAAAGCATGGATTTTGCTTTATTTAAGATATATCTTATTTAAAAATGTATCGAGCTGTATACCTATAAAAGTGAATTTCTCTCCATGTAAATTAATCTCAGTAATCCTTATTTTAACACAGAGCTAACTCCCCCTCCCCCTCCCACACACATGCATGAAGGCCTTTCTAGAAAAACATATTTTAATACAGAACCAAATGTGTATGTTTTAATCTCTTTAAGCCATTCCTGTTTTGCCCTTTTTATAAATCCCACCCACAAGGTACCATCCTTTATGGAAGATTTTGTAATGAGTAAGGATACCAGACAACAATAAGATGGTAATTTGTTCCATCCACCATCACCCTGTTACAGATGCAGACAAAGCATGTGAGTGTGAAAGGATTTGAGCCTGTTACTAAGATTAATGGAAACCCAGATGGGGGACTCCTGAGGAACTAACAGCTTCATCTGAAATCCAGTGGAAAACAATTGTCTTAGAGTCATGTGAAATGCTATAAAAGTTAAAACTTATAACTAAGTCCTACTGCCCTCCAGGACCACTTGACAGCCCTGTGGGGTCTGAGAGCAGAGGCCTGAGAACAGAGATTTATGCCACAAATTAAGTTCCTAAAACCCCAGTGGAATATTTTCTTAGCCCCTTGGCCATATGAAGGCCACTGCTAACCATCACTACAAGAGAACATTCTAAAAATGAGGTGGAATGGGGTGCAGGACAGGGAGTATTTAATTGGGAGAAAAAAAAAGAACAACCGAACTTTGTAAAAATAAAAATAAAAATTTAAGAGCTATTTTGCAATTCCTTAAAACTTGCCTCATGTTCTAATGTCTAAACATGCTTGGGGCCATCATTTAAATTATTTTTCTCAGCCGGTGGGGTGTACTTTTTAAATTACTGAAGATAGTCATGTTTTTAATCTGTGAAAAATGCAGGACTTTTTCTGAGAATTTCTATTTGCCTTACCTATTACTCATTTTCTAAGTCAGCTAAGACTTTTATGGATAAGGGCTATAAATAAATAAAGACACCGAGGAAACTTAAAACGAAGAACGAGACAGAGCCAAAAATTTTGTCCCAAATGTGTCTTAACAGAACCACATATGGTGTCCAATATTATTGATCAGTTCAATGCATTTTTTTAAAGATTTTATTTATTTGATAGAGAGAGAGAGACAGTGAAAGAGGGAACATAAGCAGGGGGAGTGGGAGAGAGAGAAGCAGAGCTACCCGCGGAGCAGGGAGTCCAATGTGGGGTTCGATCCCAGGACCCTGGGATCATGACCTGAGCTGAAGGCAGACGCTTAACAACTGAGCCACCCAGGTGCCCCATCAATGCATTTTCAATTCACCAAAATGTTTTCCTCTGTGCTAAAGAGTTGTTCAACAAGGTCAAGTAAGCTAGCAGGAGGAAAACTTATTTAGAGCCCATTTGAAGAGAAAGAATCATAAACAGCGAATAAACAGGTGGATGCAGGTATACAACCATCCTTCATGCATTTGGAAGTATATATCAATATGAAAAGGCTTTCTCTCTACTCCTAAGGGCAGGACTTCAAAAGACAGCCTTTGCTGAAATATTTATCTAATTTCTCACCACCTGACTAAAGCCAAATGCTCACCAAACAATTGTTTCATTAAAAAATGTAGTTCTAGTAATTCTAGCAGATGAATCATTCAGATATATGTACAAACATTTATGTCCCCGTTGGCTACACATATATGCAAAACAACAGTGACAACAACAACAAAAAAGCTAAACAAAACACAGAAAAAGTAGAATGGGTATGACAAGAAATCCCCACTATAATTGGGACCTAACTCTCCACCCTTAGTAAATACTATAGTCTAAATTCTATGAAAGGCTTTAAGAAGTCAAAATCCCATGAACACATACAGTAGAAAGACTAGTACAGTTGGCCCTTGAACAACATGGGTTTGACCCATGAATGTCCACTTCCATATATAAAGTACTGTCAATGTATTTTCTCTTATTTCTTAATAACATTTTCTTTTTTCCAGCTTACCTAACTGTAAGAATATGGTATATAACATATACAACATAGAAAGAAAATATGTGTTGACTGTGTTATTGGAAAGGATTCTGGTCAACAGATGATTAGGTAGTAAGTTTATCAGGAGTCAAATGTTATACAGGGATTTTCCACTACTGGCAGGGGAGAGGGGTTTGGCCAACTGTATTTTCTTTGAGTGTGGAAGCAAAAAGTTTCAGAGGAGACTGGGAGAGGTACTTTTCTTTGTGCAATTTGTTACTTGGACTCACCTTGTTTACTTTTGCTTATCTGGTTCCTTAAAATTGAAGTGTACCCTTTTCAATCATTTTCATTTCTTCGCTTTTTATATCCCCATCTCATTGTATAGATTGGTAAGTTATGACCAAGAAGTGCCAAGTGCTTTTCAAGTTGTGTAGTGTTCTCGGAAGCACTTCTGAAGAGGATAAATGTATGCACAGAGGCAGTGGAGGCATGGCTGAGGTATCCTGGCAGTCAGGATGGTCCTTTTGTCACTGCTGTTCAGTCTACACTACCCCACAACTGTCCAGGTACTTCTGTCCCAAGATGTGGATTTGGTGTTACCTAAGAGTTTCTAGAAGAGACCAGAACTATAGAAAATGGCTCCTCCACAGCCCCACGGTCCAGATCAGGATGTGGATCAGCAGCTGTTTCGGGGCTCCAAACAGTTTGCTTCAGCACCACTGACAGCTTCAAGATACTCACACAGTCACCTTCCCCAGGGACTCAGGGGCACTGTGAGGCGCTGGAGACCTAGGCTCCCCCCCCAAAAAAAAATCACCAAAAAAAAAAAAAAATACACAGAAGCTTCAGTTAAATTTGTGCCGTAAATCTCTGTTTTTATGACTCTGCTCTCACACCCCACGAGTCCCAGAGCTTCAAGGTTACATCCAGTAGATGCCAAGGCGTGGCTCCTGCCTCGGTCCCAACCAGCGGAGGCCTGCCTGCAAGGCCAACGGAGCTGACCTGGCTCTGCAGCCTGAACACAAGGCCTCTCCGCTCACAGACCGGGTGAAAGCAGGGCCGGTCCAGCCGACTTGGCGCAAATGTTGCCCCACCCGGGGCCAAGTCACCAAGAAAGACGCGATCCAGGGAGCGGGCCCCGGCCTGGCCACCCAACGATGGGCCACGCAAACCCACTTCCACATCCCGACAGGCCCTGTGCGCCCAGCATCCCTGGCAGGCACCACGCGCAGGCCCAGTCTTTCCCGCAGGGGCTGCAGGGTGCGTAGAGGCTGTGCTTCCTTTTGACCTTCCCTCTTGTCGGTGCAGCCTGCTTAGGTGATGTCAGCTCTCCTGGGGGATGAGCCAGAACCTCTGGAAGTGAAGTTGGGTACCACGGGCGCCCTGGAGGCCGCAAAATAAAGGTTGGTCTTCCTCCTCCCCGCCAGCTCCGCCTGCTTGGCTTCCTGTCAGGGTTGCTACAGTTTTTTTTTTTTTTTTTGAACCCTAGATTATCCTGATCTGAATGGTGCCAATAAGGATAACCAAACATTTCAAGGTGGTAGTTGGTGTCTGAACTGGGGCAAAGCTAAGACCTTGGTTTACTTCCACCAACCCACGTAGTAGAAACAAACTCCCTTGTCCAGGTTTGAATGCAGCGCCTATGCTTTCTGTTCGTTCCCATCCCATTACCCCAACTCAAGAAAGCAGCCCAGACTGGGAGTGAGTGAGGGCATAATGATATATTTTATCGACAATCTGTACTTTAAATATCACTTATAAATTACTTGTGCTTTACTTGAAAATGAATGCAAAATGAGACTGAAAACCCCTGCGCAACAGTGTCCAGCCTCTGTGGAATCCCTGTGCCGTCAATAAAAACCCTAATCTGCTTAATTTTTTTTCTTCAACTTTTGCCTCCATAGTTGGATAATTCACAATGATTACACAAAGAACATAGTTTTACTTGGGTTAAAACAACTAAAAATGTAAAGATTTTCTCCTCAGTTATTCTCCCAAAAGAAAGAAATTTGTTTCTCTGGAGTTGGCAATAATTTTAATGTGTTTAATAAGACAGTATGTTTTAACTTTGAAAGGAGACACAAATCTTCGGTGTTAAATTTCTTACTTGGTGCAGGTTCTTTTATATAATTTCTGATACCTGGTTTTCTTTTTCCTGCTTGAACACCAAATGCCAGTTGTAGGGGAGTGGTGACAGAATTGATGGGTCCAACTTGGGGGAGCCTCAGGGATAAATAATCATTGTCAGGGAGAGAGAAAATCATAGCTGGGAAAGAAAAAAGAATACCCCAAATTGCTTCAGATATGAAGAGCAGGGCAAGGACTGAAATGATAGCTAAGATCAAAGGTAATAAGAATAGGAAATTAGGCCAACACCAAAGAAATACAAACAATTATAAGAACAGATTATGAGCAACTATATGCCAGCAAATTAGATAACCTGGAAGAAATGGATGCATTCCTAGAGATGTATAAACTACCAAAACTGAACCAGGAAGAAATGGAAAACCTAAACAGACCTATAACCACTAAGGAAATTGAAGCAGTCATCAAAAATCTCCCAACAAATAAAAGCCCAGGGCCAGATGGCTTCCCAGGGGAATTCTACCAAACATTTCTAGAAGAATTAATACCTATTCTCCTGAAACTCTTCCAAAAAATAGAAATGGAAGGAAAACTTCTAAACTCGTTTTATGAAGCCACCATTACCTTGATCCCCAAACCAGACAAAGACCCCATCAAAAAAGAGAATTATAGACAAATGTCCTTGATGAACATGGATGCAAAAATTCTCACCAAAATACTAGTCAATAGGATCCAACAGTCCATTAAAAGGATTCTTCACCACGAGCAAGTGGGATTTATCCCTGGGCTGCAAGGTTGGTTCAACATCCACAAATCAATAAACGTGATACAATACATTAACAAAAGAAAAACAAGAATCATATGATCCTCTCAATAGATGCAGAAAAAGCATTTGACAAAGTACAGCATCCTTTCTTGATCAAACCTCTTCAGAGTATAGGGATAGAGGGTACATAACTCAATATCATAAAAGCTATCTATGAAAAACCTACAGTGAATATCATTCTCAATGGGGAAAAACTGAGAGCTTTCCCCCTGAGGTCAGGAATGAGGCAGGGATGTCCACTCTCACCACTGCTACTCAACATAGTATTAGAAGTCCTAGCCACAGCAATCAGACAAGAAAAAGAAATAAAAAGCATCCAAATTGGCAAAGAAGAAGTCAAACTCTCACTGTTTGCAGATGATATGATACTTTGTGTGGAAAACCCAAAAGACTCCACCCCAAAACTGCTAGAACTCATACAGGAATTCAGTCAAGTGGCAAGATATAAAATCAATGCACAGAAGTCAGTGGCATTCCTATACACCAACAACAAGACAGAAGAGAGAGAAATTAAGGAGTTGATCCCATTTACAATTGCACCTAAAACCATAAGATACCTAGGAATAAATCTAACCAAAGAGGCAAAGGATCTATACTCAGAAAACTATAAAATACTTATAAAAGAAATCGAGGAAGACACAAAGAAATGGAAAAATGTTCCACGCCCATGGAGTGAAAGAACAAATATTGTGAAGATGTCAGTGCTACCTAGAGCAATCTACACATTCAGTGCAATCCCCATCAAAATACCATCCACTTTTTTCAAAGAAATGGAACAAATAATCCTAAAATTTGCGTGGAACCAGAAAAGACCCCGAATAGCCAGAGGAATGTTGAAAAAGAAAAGCAAAGCTGGCGGCAACACAATCCCAGACTTCCAGCTCTATTACAAAGCTGTCATCATCAAGACAGTATGGTACTGGCACAAAAGCAGACACATAGATCAATGGAACAGAATCGAGAGCCCAGAAATGAACCCTCAACTCTATGGTCAACTCATCTTTGACAAAGCAGGAAAGAATGTCCAATGGAAAAAACACAGTCTCTTCAACAAATGGTGTTGGGAAAATTGGACAGCCACATGCAGAAGAATGAAACTGGACCATTTCCTTACACCACACACAAAAATAGACTCCAAATGGTTGAAAGACCTCAACGTGAGACAGGAGTCCATTAACATCCTAAAGGAGAACACAGGCAGCCACCTCTTCGACCTCAACCGCAGCAACTTCTTCCTAGAAACATCGCCAAAGGCAAGGGAAACAAGGGCAAAAATGAACTCTTGGGATTTCATCAAGATAAAAAGCTTTTGCACAACAAAAGAAACAGTCAACAAAACCAAAAGACAACTGACAAAATGGGAGAAGATATTTGCACATGACATATCGGATAAAGGGCTAGTATCCAAAATCTATAAAGAACTTATCAAACTCAACACCCAAAGAACAAATAATCCAATCAAGAAATGGGCAGAAGACATGAACAGACATTTTTCCAAAGACATCCAAATGGCCAACAGACACATGAAAAAGTGCTCAACATTGTTCGGCATCAGGGAAATCCAAATCAAAACCTCAATGAGATACCACCTCACACCAGTCAGAATGGCTAGAATTAACAAGTCAGGAAACGACAGATGTTGGCGGGGATGCGGAGAAAGGGGAACCCTCCTACACTGTTGGTGGGAATGCAAGCAGGTGCAACAACTCTGGAAAACAGTACAGAGGTTCCCCAAAAAGTTGAAAATCGAGCTACCATATGATCCAGCAATTGCACTACTGTGTATTTACTCCAAAGATACAAATGTGGGGATCCAAAGGGTATGTGCACCCCGAAGTTCACAGCAGCAATGTCCACAATAGCCAAACTGTGGAAAGAGCCAAGATGTCCATTGACCGATGAATGAATAAAGAAGAAGTGGTATATATATATATATATATATATATATAAAAACAAATATATATATACAATGGAATATTATGCAGCCATCAAAAGGAATGAGATCTTGCCATTTGCAATGATGTGGGTAGAACTGGAGGGTGTTATGCTGAGCGAAATAAGTCAATCAGAGAAAGATATGTATCATATGACCTCACTGATATGAGGAATTCATAATCTCAGGAAACAAACTGAGGGTTGCTGGAGTGGGGGTGGGGTGGGAGGGATGGGGTGACTGGGTGATAGACATTGGGGAGGGTATGTGCTATGGTGAGTGCTGTGAATCGTGCAAGACTGTTGAATCACAGATCTGTACCTCTGAAACAAATAATGCAATATATGTTAAGTAAAAAAAAAGAAGAAGAAGAAGATAGCAGAGGGGAAGAATGAAGGGGGGGAAATTGGAGGGGGAGACGAACCATGAGAGACGATGGACTCTGAAAAATAAACTGAGAGTTCTAGAGGGGAGGGGGTTGGGGGGATGGTTTAGCCTGGTGATGGGTATTAAAGAGGGCACGTTCTGCGTGGAGCACTGGGTGTTATATACAAACAATGAATCATGAAACACTACATCAAAAACTAATGATGTAATGTATGGTGATTAACATAACAATAAAAAAATTTAAAGAAAAACAAAAAGCACAGCCCCAAATTTCACAAAGTACTTTAGATGAGTCTTGAAAACCATAAGCTCCAGGAGTTCTGTTATCTGGACTATAAATTTATATTAATATTAAAAGTATATGCAATTATGTTCACTTGCTTAACAGCTGTACTGTATTATTAGCTCACATCAACTTGAGAGAAAAATATGTGTGGCAAACTGATCAAGCAAGTCTTAAATTGGAAATTTGTGGAGGAAGGTGAATTACAACCTAAGATATAGAATGGGACATTGAACTGCAATTCTCAGAAGTGCTATACATAGTTCCTGAGCAGTATTCCTAACTTCAGCTGAGCTTGTAGGGAATCATGTGAGTACTCAGTCACTCTGGAGTAAGAGTACACCTTAAAAACTGGACAGAGCAAGGCAGTATTAAGGTGGATACCTCAGAAAATATCTAATTTGTTTAAATATCTTGATTTCCTTGATTTCTCCGACCAATTCTAACTCCTGTGTTTCCTATTTCCTTCTTACTTCCTAGTTCCCCTGAGACCTCAACTTGTAGCCTGCTGGTTCATCTCTGTAGCCTGCTGACCTAGCTGTTTGCTCTTCTATTCACTTTCATAGGTGCACCCCTTAATCTCTTAGCTACCTCTCCCTACTTGTTGTGGTATCTAGCCCTGTGCTACTGATTCTATCTCCTCTTAGAAACTTTTTTGTCTCCTTTATCAGTACGTGGCATTTACTTATGCACCTGTATAACCTCACAGAGTCTAAATTATCCTTTGAGATTTTGACATGAACCACTCAGCATCTGGCATTTGATTAATATAGGCAGTTTTACATAAGTAAAGCCCATACGTGGATGGCACTAAAGTTTGGCAGGATGAATCTTAGGGATGTAGAACAGCAGTGGAAAAGGAGATGAGATCTGTCTTAAAGGAAAGAGATCTAATGTACAAAGTGGACTGTGCATTAAAAATATACTGCTGTGTTAAACAGTGTGTTAAAAAGGCTGTTGACAAATAAGAGAAGTAAAATAAATGATGTTGCTGAGCGATACCACAGAGCACTCAGAGAGAGGATACAACTGATGCTTTCCTAACATAGATTATAACTCGAGTATTCAGGCTATCAGTGTCAGAAACCCTATCTTTCTCATCTTTGAATCCCCCTTAGATTCTAGCGCAGTGCTTTTTGAATTGAAATTAGTCTTCTCTTGGCAGTGTCTTTCTCCTAAATGCTGAACAGCTGATATATTCCTGAGGTACCCAGAAGAATCTTTTATGACTGAAGAGCCAGAAGAATCCACAGGGGAATGGTTACTCTGGCCTTTAATCCAGTCAGCGAAATGGGGATGGGAGAGTTAACATTTCAAACTCTTCCAAGCATTCTACAGCCATCATCTCATTGAGGCTTGCTAAAAATCCAATTCATGGAGTGTTTACTAGCCCTATTTTTCAGGTGAAGAAATAATGACTCAGAGATTAATAACTGCATGATGGGCAGTAATTATTAACACAGGGATTTAGAACAGAAACTCAGAATCCATACTCTGTTGGATCTACTATGCTGTCCTTCAGTGGCTGATGACTAGAAAATGAGGAGAACCTTGGGAAATAAATGCTATTCCAGTGAGAAGAAAGCAGAAAGATGATTTGGAGCGTGTGTCTTCTGGGAAGAAAATTTCTTATGAACTCAGATTTCAAAAAAAAAAAAAGTGTACTTAACCACAAAGGAAAGTGAAAGAGTGCCATGTAGCCCTAAGGAAGGTACCAGGAAAAGCTCAGAATAAATGCATGTTTATACAGCTATTAAACACAAATAAATATATAAATCCAATTTTTGCACATATGTTTGGTATAAGAAAGTGGGCAAAGCATGGATAGAACTGTTATTCAGAGAATGTATAACATCACACAATTTAAAGATAATATGGCTTGTTTTTATCTTCTTCCCCGATTAAAATGAAGTATTATTATTGCAAAGTACATGGCAAGCATTATTAAGCTATTGCAATTCAGGGTAAAAAACTAGGAGAAGCAGCATTAAGAAAAGTCTCGGTAAGTTTTGCAATTAAGTGTGAATAAAACCTGTATATGTGATTATGGAATCATTCTCACTATAAATGGAGAGGCCATGGAGAATTGAGAGTGGGCCATAAGAGCAAAGAGGCAAATGTTGTACTTAAGGAATGGAACCCCCAACTGTCCTTAAGAGAGGGAAGTGGGACAGAGTTGGAACTGTGTCTTTCCTTTTTTTATAATTTCCCAATCCTGGGTACGCAGCCTAGCACCTAGTGGCATTTAGTAAATGTCTTTTTAGTTCTAAATGGAAATAATTTCCCAATTCAAAACCATGTGAAACAAGTATAATATCATATAGTTGACAAGGTTTATAGAGTGTGTTCAGTTTATCAGAGATGGCATTATCAAACTAAGATATCAGGGTAAACCCCAAGTGTTACTGTTATTATCACAATAATATATTTTCAGTCCAGCTAGTATTTCCCATGGTTGTCATTTTCCAGATGCTGTGTGAAGCACTGAGATGTAGAGGTAAATGAAGTACCTCTGTATTTTCAAGTTTCCCACTGTTTTAAGCTAATAACAACCAGGCTGTGACTTAACAGAGATCTTTGTCTTTAGGAAAACATGTTCATGAAGAGGCAGGACAGGTGTCCTAGGCAATAGCTATACTACTTATTGATGAAGGTATGGATTATTATGATATAAAGAGAGAGGCACATGAGGATTTCAACTGTGAATCCATTAAAACATCAGAATCCTGGGCCTTGGAGCTGCACATATTGTGTGAGACAAGGCAGAGAAAAGCAAGGGAAGATAATGTTACCAGTTTATTCTGTACCACCCAGTGTTCTAAGAATTTATATGCAGTACCTCATGTAATTCTCACAACAACAAGGTAGGTACTTTGTTTTCATTCTACAAATGAGGAAACCAAGGAATAGGAAAATGAAGTACTTTGCCCAATATTACAAATACAGTAAGTGGTAGAGCCTGGTTTTGAATCTAGGCGATTTTGCTACAGCCCCATAATCTTACTTCTGACACAAAACCAAAATATAGTTATGGGTTAATTAGGAGAGCCAAAGAAAAAATGGTAAGCCGCTCTCACTATAGACTTTGTCTCTCTTTTTTTGCACCATCCATTCTCTGTTCTAGGTACTTAGAACTATGCTAAGAGCTCTGAGCCAAAGGAACATAGTCTAATAATCTTATTCATACTAAAGTATTAAGGGCCTAATGTTAGCTCTTCCCCCCAGAGACTTGTATTTTAAAAAGAGGATATCAAGGAGAGGGTAATGTATGGCACATAAGAAGAGTCTTTTTTTTTTTAAGATTTTATTTATTTGACAGAGAGAGAGACAGTGAGAGAAGGAACACAAACTGGGCAGAGAGGGAGAAGCAGGATTCCTGCTGAGCAGGGAGCCTGACACGGGGCTCAATCCTAGGACCCTGGGATCATGACCTGAGCCGAAGGCAGACGCTTAACCAACTGAGCCACCCAGGCGCCCCAAGAAGAGTCCTTAATAGTGAAAAATTAAGGGATGAGAGAGTCTGGTGGACTTTAGAGGGCGTGGCTCACTCTCCTGGGAGTACTATCAACTGTCTTACCTGAGAATGATCAATAGAGAGAAATATATTTGCAAAATATTTAGAAGATCCTTCTTTAAAAGATGAACTTTGAAACAGGTCAGGAAAGAAGCAATAGATTTAGATTCTCAGAGCAGGAGAGCGGGAAGCCATCATGACCGCAGGAAGAGCAAGAGCAGAGGCAACAGAGAGGAGGGTTTCTGAAACACAAACTTGTGTCTGATGAGCCCAAACAATCCTGGAATCAGTGAGTACACTCTGAAATGTATTTTCTGAAGGTACAGTAGGTGAATACTTAGTTCTCTCCACTAGCTTACTGTTTAAAATTGTTTTCTATGTACAGAAAGCAAATTGTTAACAGGTTGATACAGGGTCACAATTTTAGTTTTTCAGTATTTTTGCCCTGGAAACTGAGTGTTCTATCTTTTTCTTTTAAAACATAATGTTTTCTGTTGAAGGCCTATACTGGACTCAATCCAAGGGGACTTCTTTACTAAAATCCCCAAATGTCTATCATACAGTTTAATTTTAAGACAAATTCTTTTACATTAACATGACCTGTGGCATTTTAATATTCTTTATTTTTAGAAGAATTTCATAGCCTCACAAAATAATTTTAGTGTATGCTTAATTTGAGAATTAAAATGCTCCATGATAACTGCACATGTATAATAAGCTGAAGTGGTTTTCCAAGTTCTTAATCCAATCTCCCTCTTAGTAAAATGATAAGACCCTCTTGTGACTCATTCTTTTTCCTTATTTTTCAATTCTCTAACTTCCTGGAAGCTCCTCTTTTCTGGTGGTCAGATAGAGAAGCATTCACCCAGAAAATGAACTTGAAAGACTCTCCCATGAGTTCTTGGTTCACTGTTTTGTTTTGTTTTTCCCATGTACTTTGACTTGAAAGAAAAGCCAGAGTGAATAAGACAAGCAATAGATGAAACTAATTTTGCTATGTTTGTCTAGAACATCATAGGCCAGAAAAATTAGTAAGTAAAGGGATAGGTTTTTTTTTTTATTTTTCTAGAATTGTTCTTAAAGTATACATCTGCATATCATTCCAAATGTGTGTGGTAAGTTTGGGAGAGAAATTAAGAATGCTTTTCCACTTAATCAAAATAGTGACACCAGTATGTCAGTGTTTACTCCTAGTGAAGTAGAAACTTGATTAGAACTTCTTTAAGGAGTGTTCTTCCTAATAGTCATGGATGAAGCCATATGAAATGTCTATTTTTCTAGGTCAAAACTAATTGGGTATTGGAAATTTCATATAGTCCAATCCATAGATACATTAACTGGTTAATTCCTTCAACATTCAAGGGATAGATATAGGAGGCTGTTTCTTATTCTTTTTAAAAAAAAGTGACAATTTCTTAAATAAAATAACACTCCATAAGAATAATTTGAAAATATAACTTAAAGTTCCAAATTGTGATGCCTCCAGCTTTTCTTTTCTTTTTCAAGGTTGCTCTGGGCAGTCAGGGTCTTTTGTGGTTCCATACATATTTTGGGATTATTTGTTCTAGTTCTGTGAAAAATGCTCTTGGGATTTTGATAGGTATTGCATTAAATGTGTAGATCGCTTTGGGTAGTGTAAGCATTTTAACAATATTTTTTTTCCAGTCCATGAGCATGGAATATCTTTCCATTTCTTTGTATCCTCTTCAATTTCTTTCATCAGTGTTTTATAGTTTTCAAATTATATTACAAAGCTGTAGTGATCAAAATAGTATGGTATTGGCACAAAGTAGACACATAGGTCTATGGAACAGAATAGAAAACAGGGAAATGAACCCACAACTATATGATTCATTAATCTTCAATGACGCAGGGAAGACTATCCAATGGGAAAAAGACAGTCTCTTCAACAAATGGTGTTGGGACAACTGGATAGCAACATGCAAAACAATGAAACAGGACCACTTTCTCACACCATACACAAAAATAAATTCAAATGGATTAGAGACCTAATGTGAGAAATGAACCTACAACCTAGAGAATGAGAGAAGATATTTGCCAATGACATATGTGATAAAGGGTTTGTATCCAAAATCTATAAATAACTTATAAAACTCAACACCCAAAAAACAAATAATCCAGTTAAAAAATGGGCAGAAGATGTGAACAGACACTTTTCCAAAGAAGACACACAGATGGCCAACAGACACATGAAAAGATGCTCAACATGATTGATCATCAGGGAAATACAAATCAATATAATGAGGTATCACATCACACCTGTCAGAATGGCTATAATTAACAACACAAGAAACAACAGATATTGGCAAGGATGTGGATAAAAAGGAACCCTCTTACACTCTTGGTGGGAATGCAAACTGATGCAACCACACTAGAAAACAGTACAGAGTTTCCTCAAAAGGTTAAAAGTAGAACTACCCTATCATCCAGCAATTGCACTAGTAGGTATTTCCCCCAAAGAAGACAAAAATACTAATTCAGAGAGATACATGCACCCCATTGTTTATAGCAGCATTATCTACAATAGCCAAATTATGAAAACAGTCCGTGTCCATCAACTGATGAATGGGTAAAGAAGACATGGTATAGATGTACAATGGAATATTACTCAGCCATCAGAAAGAAGAAACTCTTGCTATTTACAATGATGTGGACGGAGTTAGAGAGTATTATGTATACTAAGCAAAGTAAGTCAGAGAAAGACAAATACCATATGATTTCACTTGTATGTGGAATTTAAAAAACAAAACAAGCAAAGGTGAAAAAAAAAGAGTGTCAAACTTAGAAACAGACTCTTAACTATAAAGAGGTTAAGAGGTGATGGTTAAAAGAGGGGAGATGAGTGGGAAGATGGGTTAAATAGGTGATGGGGATTAAGGAGTGCACTTGTGATGAGGACTGGGTGTTGTATGGAAGTGTTGAATCACTATATTGTACACCTGAAACGGATATTACACTGTATGTTAACTAGCTGGAACTTAAATGAAAACTTCAGAATTTTTTTGAGAAAATATAGATTTCACTTATAAAAGTAGATAAGAAAGCCTTAAATGAAACATGAAGAAATAAATAATAAAATGAAAAATGATCCACCATTATCAAGTAAAATATATCCAGTAATACAGATGTTTAAATATGAGACCCTATCAATATAATACAGTCTCCATAAAGTTACTATAGATGCCTTGAAAAATTACATATACACTCCTAAAAAACAATGATTTCAGGTAATTATAAAAGCTTTTTGACCTTATTTTTTAATAAAAGCAATGTTATCTTTTATAAACTGATAGCCAAATGTTTGTCCAAATATGTCCAAATTATGGACAAATTTAGTTTTTCAACATGGATGGAAATTCATCAATTAGAAAAACCTGGGGATAGATTAGTCTCTGTCTAGATAGCAAATGAACATAATCTTCTGATTTCCTTCTCAACTCAACCTTGTAAATGCTGCCTATGTACTGATGCCATGGAAACAAGAGTCATGTTGCTACATCCTGAGAAACCCCTGGGAAAGAGGGTAGGATTGATTGAAGGGTGTGATGCAGCAACCCAGAGGGAAGAAAGTCTAGGGGTCAGGGCAGGGTAAGACCTTTTCATGGCATGCATGTGTGTGTTTTTGCAGACCCCTATGCTGCACACATTACTGGGTGAACCATTGTCCTCTCGCATTTCATTGTGAGACAGAAAAACAGGACACATTTGCCAAGAGCAGTTCAGGGATTGTTCTCTACAATGTTTGAGGTTAGTGAGTGGATTACAATGAGTAGCCCAGTAAACTCTTGCATATTCCTTCCTTCATCCCTCCCCCATCCTCCTTTAGACTCCAAGGTCTAAGGGATTATAAGCATGGGACATAGCTTTAGGCAAGAAGCAGTACCCAAGTGGGAATATAGGTCAGGGCTGTTTGTTGAGGATTTGGTTAACCAAGAACAATGGAACCCAGGCTGTCATGACAAAGGCTTTAAATTTATCAGAAGGGGCATGTTAGGGTCTGGATTTCAATCCCTCCCTATGGGTGTATATTGCTGGGTAAAGAATATGAGATCCTAGGGAATAATGAAACCTCTGAGGAATATAATTCCTTTAAGAGAGAGACAAAAAACTGAACAATCTATATTCCCCACAAAGTAGAACTGTCTAGAGAAAATAACTTTTTAAAATCAGCACAGTAAGTTTATCAAGGAGGTAAGAAAAGATATTGATAAAAGGAGACAGAAGTTGTTATCAAGAACCAATAGTAAAAATTAAGTATGAAATGGCATAGTAGATAAAAAACTCAATAAAAAGGTATTAAATAGTAGAATGGAAACAGCCACAGAATGAATATAAGTTTTTGTAAAATTAGATGAATAAATTACTATAGGAACCAACAAGAAAGGATAAAGAGATGGACTTTTTTTTTTTAAATTTAAGAGGTATAAAGGTAGAATTGTCAGCATCTACATAGTAAGAATCTTGAAATGAGAGATAAAAATAAATGGAAGGAAATAATTGTCAAGCTAAACATAGAGGTTTTACCATAGTTTAAGAAAAATGAAATGCCTCAGGCTTAAAATGACTTCAAATATGAAAGAATATTGCTAAGGGGGAAAAACACCAAGGTCAAAATCTATTAACATGAAATTTAGGAACATCAAAACCAAAGATCAAAAATACAAAAAAGAAAGCAAAGTTATGGAATAGGGCAACAACATAATGTGTTTTTAACTGATAAATATAAGGGAAATTTACATCCAACAAAAAAGTTTCCATATTATTTTTGAAGACATGTAACCCTCCCCCCACATATACAAACTGTGTGTCTGATTAAAGAATGGGCATATGATTTCTAACCTCAAGGCAATAAAATTAGAAATCAATAATCAAATAATAGCTTAAAACTAAAAATTATGCTATTTAATGACATTTGTGTTGAAGCCATAAAAAAGACAAAATTCTTAGAACCAAATGAAAAAGCATGTCAAAATATCATAAATACAGCTAAAGAAACAGAAAAATTGAAAACATTAAGTACATTATCAAAAAGGAAGAGATACAGAAAGTAAATGAGCAAAGATTTCAACTCAATATGTGAAGGAGTTTCAAAATAAACTCAAAGAGATAAGAAAAACGATTAAAGATAATGAGGGAAATTTATGACAGAGAATAAAAGCAATAGGGAAGATTAAAGAAAAATCTGAGTTTTTTAAGATAAATAAGAAAAATGTGGCATTGAGAAAAAAGGTAAAAGGTGGAATTAAAAAAATATATACACAATAGTTTTAAATGACAATACATATTAAAATTTTGCTAAAATATGTTTTTCTCAATCATAAGATTGCCAGTACTAGATAAAACAGAAAAGCCATTAAATAAATTGAAATACTATTCAACCATTTTTCCCTAATGCAGAAGCTCAGATGGTATTTTAAGTAAATTCTTTGAAACTTTTAAGGGTTATATCATCTTTAGCTTATAAGATTGTTTTTTTTTATTTTTTAGGGAATTAAGGCATTTATTTATTTTTTAAATTACGTTCAGTTAGCCAGCATAAAGTAGATCATTTGTTTTTGATGTAGTGTTCAACAATTCATTAGTTGCATATAACACCCAGTGCTCATCACAACATGTGCACACAAGTGGTTTCTTGAAAATACATGGCCTGTATTACTTCTATACCAACAGAAGATAAAGTTAATATAAGGAAATGAAATGTAGAGTCCATTCCACTTATTAAAATACATGCAAAATCCTGCATAAATGTTAGCTTATTAAATCTGTATTATTATATAATATATCTTAAATATAGCTTATATTTTATGTTTAAATTTATATAATTATAAATATATATTTGAAATTATATGTAATATTGCAGTATGTCACATTGAGGTTTATCCGAGGAGGATAAGGATGCTTTGTTATCAAAAATCAGTCACCATAACTTGCCACACTAATGGACCATGGAAGAACACATGATTATCTTAAAAACTGAGAAAAAGCATTTGATAAGATTTGATTAAAAAACATATTTATAAGGCACCTGGGTGGTGCAGACAGCTAAGTGTCCAACTCTTGGTTTTGGCTTAGGTTGTGATCTCAGGGTGATGAGATCGAGCCCTACATTGGGCTCTGTGCTCAGGGTAAAGTCAGCTTGGGATTCGCTCTCCCTCTCCCTCTGCTCCTCCTGCTTGTGCTCTCTCTCTCGCTATCTCTCTCTCTCAAATAAATCTTAAAACATTTATAATAAAAAATTCAGAGACAAAATGAAACCATATTTAAAGTTAATAAAGCCTTTTGTCAAAAACTTGGATCATTCAACTTAATAAGAGAATTTAGATGAAACTATTTTATGATGAGAGACCAGATAAAGATGCCCATTGTCATCACTGTCATTCAAGAAATTTTCAAAAGTCCTAGGCAATAGAATAAGATGAGAAAAAGGAGCAAGAGGAAACATCTGAAGGGATGATGCAAATTTTTTTAATACATTATATGATCATTTACTAAGGAAAATCCCTCAAAAGCAACCTTTTGAAATAACAAACAACAAAATAACCAAATACACAAAATTAACTTAGAAATATTGTTTTCCCTTATTCCAGTAATAACATCACAAGAAATAGAATAGAAAAAAATATAATGCATCTGTAAAGCAAGTAAAAATAAAATATATTAAATAGGAAAGAATATCTGAATAAATGGAGAGATACAGTATGTTTATTAATACTGATTCATCTATAAAGTCACATCAATTCTAGTAAAAATTATGGTAGGATGTTCTTTACAACTCTACAAATTCACTAAAATGTCTATAGGAAGATGACTTGCACTACAGGATTTAAGACAAAGTATAAAGCCACGTTGGTAAAGAATAAAATGTTGGTTCAGGAACACAAAGCTCAATGAAACAAATCTGGTACATGTGGAAACTCAGTATATGAGGTAGATAGCATAAAACTCAGTAGAGAAGGGATGAATTGTTTACCAACTAGTGTTGGAGTAACTGGCTCACTTTGTGAAAAATAAGGTTAGATCCTTATATTTAAAAAAAAAAGGATTGGAGGATCAAACATGTAGGATAGGTAAAAATATAAATCCAGAAAAATGTAAGCTAATGGTTTTGTATCTTGGTATAAAGGACTTTTTAAACATCTAAATGAACCCAAATTTACAAAAAAAGGGGGGGAAGAATGTATTTGACATAATATTTTGAATTTCTGTTTAATAAAATAATTATAGGCAAAGTAAACAAATGTCATAATGAATGATATTTACAACATCCAAAACTAGTAAGTTTACTTGGACAAAAAAATTATTTTTTAAAATGTGTCACATAGATATAATGGAATAATATTCAGCCTTAAAAGAAGAAAATTTTGTCATTTGCGACAACATGGATGAACGTGGAGGGCAGTACGCTAAGTGAATAAGTGAATAAATCAGACACAGAAGGACAAACACTGCATGATACCACTTATTTAAGGCAACTAAAATAGTCAAAATCACAGAAGCCGAGAATAGAATGATGGTTGCCAGGAGTTGGGGAGGAGAAAAGGGGGCAGTATTACCAAAGGGTACAAAATTTCATTTATGTAAAATAAAGAAGCCCTGGAGATCTATCTAGCATAGAGGCTATAGTTAGTAATACTGTATTGTATACTTAAAAATTTGCTAAGAGGGTAAATCCTATAAGTGTTCTTATCATCAAAACAAATGATAAAAGAAGGTGGGAGAAAACTTTTGGAGGTGATATATATGTTTATGGTATAGAGTGTAGTGATGGTTTATCGTGATATATATTTATCTCCAAACACATCAAGTTGTATACATTAAATATGTATTGCTTTTTGCACATCGATCATACCTCAATGAAGTGTTTTTTTAAAAAAAAGAAAATCAAAAAGGAAAATATGCAGTCTAATAGAATAATGGTCCTTATATATATGAATAGATGATTTATAAGAGGGGAGTTTTGGGTGACTAAGAGGTCCATGAAAAAGTTCTCAGCCTCACTTGCTAGTAAATATGTAAGCTCAATGCAGCCAGCTTTAGGATGCAATCTGGCAGTTCAAGGTGAAACTAAGAGAAATTTTCATAACTCAGCAATCTCTTCCCTCACCATATTGTTCAGAAAAATACTTGTTTATAGTTTTTTATCATGGTGGCATACTGGAGGCAATCTAGATGCCTCTCCCTAGGGGAATAGATAAATGGATAAATGAAATTTCTTGGATGTGTGGATGCATGCTATGTAATACTACATAGCAATTAGAAACAATGACTTAGCAAATGAATTACTCTTGAACATGCAACATGTGCAACTGTTAAAAAACATTATTGAATGTAAAAAGTAACAAATCTATCATCTGATATACTTATGCAAATTAGAAGTCCATAGATACACAAACAACACTACCTATTTTGCAATAACTGTACATACCAAAGGATACGAAATGGGAGTAGGGCTACTGGCTTGAAGGGGAAAAATAAATCAAACCAAACAAAAAGGGGCCTTGCACATGTTAGTAGTGATGATGTGCCATGAACTGAAAAGTTTGACTAACTTCAATGTCTGCCTCTGAATTCCATATATATATTTTTAAATCATTATAGAAGCTTCTTCCAGTAGTACCTTCATCTCTTCCTCTTCATCACCATCAGATTTTGATTTTTAAGCCAGGGATGAGCTTGAGTAGTCTGTAAAAGTTCTCCAGGTAACTGATTAGCTTGTTGGAGCTGGCACTGACACATGGGAACTGTATGTGGACGTTGGAGCCACCGGAGGTTATATGTTAAAGTGCACATTTGCAGATTTCTAGAGTCCATTTAATGCCACTTAATGGGACCCAGAGATCTGAATATTGAACAAGAATCCCATGACATTTTCAATACAGGTGATTCCTGCATCGTACTCTGATAAGTACCATTTTAGTACACTAGAAGTAAACTCTTTTTTAAGGATGAATGATATCAGTAAGAAAAGAGATTGCTCATTATTACCATTATTTTAAATATTATTTTGAATGCTCTAATAAATACAGTAATATTTGAACTGTGAATAGAAGCATAAACACCAGAAACAAATAGATAATGTATCACTATTTCACTGTGGAATACAGAGGAAATTTTACAGTAAGCTCAGTCTCAGCCTCTAGACACACTCTGCCTTTTGTGCTACATAAAGGAAAGAAAGGGGGCCTGGCAGGGACATCAGCTCGGGTCAGTACTGAGTTCCTGGAGTTGGTTAGTCCAATACAGCATTCCAACGAATGTAAAAGATTTGACCTCTCCTATAACAGATCTGGTGAGTAGTTGGCAGAGGAAGCAAATGTGCCGTAGAGCAGGTCCATAGTATTTTGGTTGTGATTGATTGATGTCTCATTAAAGCTAAGCTCCAAGCAGCAGTTGGTAAGTAGTATTCTAAAACTTATGAATCAGAAGCACCTAGGGTGCTTGTTAAAACACAGAGTCAAGGCCCCACTTCAAACCTACCGAGTCAGAAGTGCTATGATTGGGAGCCAAGAAACTATATTTACTCAGGAAATTCTTATGCTCTTAGAATAAACTCATTAATGCTAGAGAAAGCAACAAGTTTGTACTCAATGGCTTGCAGTGTAATGAGAGGATTAAATAGATATTTAGATATTTAAAATCAATATTGGGACATATTCTTTTTGTGGTGTGTGTGTGTGTGTGTTCATGCACACACACGTGCGTGTTTATCACTGTGTTTCCCCAGAGAAACAGAAATGCAATGTCATTATCAATCTACAGAGCAAACCAAAATTTCTGGGGGAAGAGTGGAGGATGTTTTATGAGGAATTATGGGATGAAGAACTGTTTATGTTGTTGTTGATATGGGATTGTTAATTTAGTTTGCATATGTGTTTGTCCTTTGCTTGTGTGTGGTGGGAGGGGTTTCCTGGAGAAGTGTAGGTAGCAGAGGAATTTGTACAGGGGAAGAAAAAATGGGAGCTGTCTCATGGGAGGATTTGTATTACTTTGAACTTAAAGTCGTGCCACTTTGAACACTAGTGACAAAGAGTGATTTGGAATAATGAGTAGAAGGACATCTTCCCATTTTCCCATAAAACTGAACTCCATGGGACCTGTGCACTTTGGGAGGACCAGGACATAGCCTCCTACGCACCCATTCAGAACAACCTTCAGGAGACATAAACAGTAAGAGGTTGGGGAAAGCAATGTATGTGTGAGAGGAAGCCAAGAAATACAGTGCCTAATGTGTCACTTTCTATTGAAGCGAACTAACCAAGGAGCCCCAACTAGACAAGAGGCAATACTGGCAGGGATCATTAAAAAATGAGGAAGCAGAAAGCTAGTGAAAGCAAAAATCTGATTTAAAAAAATGGAGTTAAAAAAATTGGAGCTAAACTTCATGTGATCTATAATCAGCTCATGCTCAGAGAAAAAAATATTTCAGACCTTGGAGGTGTTGGGTCAAGATCCAGGATATGACTGTACTCATTAAAGGCTGATGGATGTTGGAGTCAAAGGTGAAAGAAAGTAAAGGATGGTAAACAGCAGTGAGTCAGAATATAAACTGTAATGTTGAAGTCACTAATGATGACGAAAGAGAAGGCCAGAAAGGAAAATGATGAATCAGGCACAGAAATGGTTGAAGAAGGTAATGGTGACTTGTGAAGGACAATAAAAGATGGTGAAAAGGCTGATAAAAATAGATCCTATGGACTTTGAATGTAGAAAAGTGAAACAAAGAGAGTTGATCAGTGATGAGAAAGGAGCACTGGGGAGCAAGTCACAGACTTGTCGCGCATTAAGCAGAGTAGGGGAACAAGTACCAGTGAGAGTGCTGAAGGGGTTACTAGATCATTAGGAGAAAGGCCAAGTTTCACAGCCCAGGTGATGATTTGAAGGGAGGCCATGAAAAGACATTAATGGATAAAAATAAACTTGCTCAAAAATAAGCAAGACTTCTAAAGAGCTTTGGTACTAGAAGTTGGGTCAAAAAGAGAAAAGCTAGGGTGGAGAATGTGAATGTGTAGGATTGAATTAGGTTGGAATGAAAGTAGAACAGTAGCAGTTTGGTTGTTGGTTTGGGGGTAGGAGGATGGTTAGGCAGGAACCCTAAATGTGGCCATGAGGATGATGTTTAGGAGAAAAGACAGTTGAGCACTTGGAAAGATCTAGTAGACATAATGTTATGTGGCTTCCCCAAACTGTAGAAGTATACTATAGGCATATATGCCAAAAGGGTTTTTAAAAAAATGTCAATTTTGCAAATACCATGCAGCTTCTAATCACCAATTATTTTTCCTTTTGTATAATGTGGAATATTTACTTATACACTGGACATTTCAATTCTCCTAATTAAAAAAATCTATTTATTAACATATAATGTATTATTTGTTTCAGGGGTACAGGTCTGTGATTCAACAGTCTTACACAATTCACAGCGCTCACCATAGCACATACCCTCCCCAATGTCTATTACCCAGCCACCCCATCCCTCCCACCCCCCACTACTCCAGCAACCCTCAATTTGTTTCCTGAGATTAAGAGTCTCTTATGGTTTGTCTCCCTCTCTGGTTTTGTCTTGTTTCATTTTTCCCTCCCTACCCCTATGATCCTGTGTCTTTTTTCTCAAATTCCTCATATCAATGAGAGCATATGATACTTGTCTTTCTCTGATTGACTTACTATGCTTAACATAATACCCTCTAGTTCCATCCATGTCATTGCAAATGGCAAGATTTCATTTTTTTGATGGCTGCATCATATTCCATTGTCTATATATACCACATCTTCTTTATCCATTCATCTGTTGATGGACAGTTAGGCTCTTTCCATAGTTTGGCTATTGTGGACATTGCTGCTATAAACATTGGGGTGCACATACCCCTTGGGAAAAAAAATCTGTATTTAAATGGATGACTCTCATACTGAAATCTAAATAGGAACTTGTTAGATCTTTATAGAGATAGTCTCCATGGCAGAATTTGAGAAGACTATGACATTTGGTAATTTGTACTGATTTAAAACAAAGATGGTTGTAGAGCAGGGACTCATCAATGCATTCTTTCATCCATTTATTCCTTGTGTTCTTTGTGAATTGATTCGTTAAATAGGTATCTACTGAGTACCTATCATGCACCAGGCACCATGCTAGGGTTTGAGTGAACATTGGTCAATAAAATAGACTGAGCAGCAGGGTAAAGACATTGAACAAGAGAACAAATTAATAATGTATAATTACAGATTATGGGCCATGCAATAAAAGAACTGAATATTGGTGCAGTGACACAGGATCCCCAGAGAGGAGTAACCTACTGGAGACATCTAAACAGAGAACTGATGGAGGAAGGAACAGGTAGATGAAGAGTATTCCAGGCCCATGTGAAGTTCCCAGGGAGGGAAAGAGCTGGTGAATTTAAGGAAAGCATAGAAGGCAAAACTGGCCTCAGCCCAGAGGAAGGGGGGAGGGATGGTCGGAGCAGGACTGCACAGAGCCTTGTTGACATGTTATTCCCAATTGGATCATTGAACAAAAAAGATGTTAAGAGTTTAGTATGTATATTTTGGCCCAGTGAAAAATGACCACTAAACTAATACGTGCTTTTTCCTACTAATCTTAGATTATTGACAGAATCAAAACATGGGTTTTGTTTTGTTGTGTTGTGTTTCTCCCCTTACACTTAAAGCATAGAGCTCTAAGTGACTTACTATCTCTAATAAAAACTCATGTAGGCTGGGGGATATAATGCTGTTCCGGTTAGATTTTCTGTGGCTTACCACAGATGGGAAAAGTATTTTAAGAAGCTTAGCTATTTTGTTAAATGTTTATGACTTGTAAATTCCCAGCCTTTTAGGATTATCCAAAAGTGTTGACATTGATGGTGAATTTGAAGGGAAATTAGCCAAATATGTTTGTCTAATTAACCAGTGGGGTCTAATAATAGCTCTCAGAGTTGGCATATAAAGCAGGGCTACTTATTTATTGCACGGAGATATGTTCCTATTATTTTCTTCCGAAGTTTTGATTTTCAAATTCTTTCCCACCACTTTCTGGAGAGTCATTGAATGAGCTGTCAGAGCACGAATCCCCAACCTCTCTTCTTTCTTAAAAGGAAAAAAAGAAAGTAACCTACTAGTTTCATTTCGCCAGAAGTCTGAAGTCTGACTCTTCCAAACTTC
The DNA here is from genome assembly GCF_003265705.2 of Callorhinus ursinus. Taxonomy (NCBI): domain Eukaryota; kingdom Metazoa; phylum Chordata; class Mammalia; order Carnivora; family Otariidae; genus Callorhinus; species Callorhinus ursinus. Next base: position 2,874,602 of record NW_027397135.1, read on the forward strand.
TATTTCTGGGCTTCTTATAAGATACAGAAGGGAAATCACTCAATCCACTCTCGCTCAGTGGTCTTGAGAGATGAGAAGTTTGAGTTTCTTGTGATGGTTTTTAATCTCTTGGGCTAATGGTTTTATCATTCAGCAATTATATATCATCTTTGTTTAAGTAACTGTAGCAGTCAGTTATGTAATGTTGTAATAATTCTGTCAGACCAAAATGGTAATATTTAGCAAATTACTACAGGACCTCCTACAGGAGTAACAGACAGGAGAAAGAATACTGTCATTGAATGAATATATTACTTCAGATAATCTACCAGGTATCTTACATAAAATTTCACTCATCTTCACAAACAGTACTATACTATAGTATAAATTTGTTTGCACGTGAGGAAATAGGTTCACAAGCTCATAAGCTGTGTTGGGAAACATTTGTTTGGACCTGGATATTTCACTCTCTGAAGTTCGTGCCCTTTCCCCATTTTATTCAGTGTTGACTTACCATACCTATTACCCCAGTGAAAAATAATTCTCAGTCTTGGTCACTTGGGTATCAGGCATACTGGTGTGTAGCAAAGTATGTTTTCTGTTTTAAAATAATTTGAAGATGGTGATGATTAGTGGTTGTCATCTTGGGGCGGGTCAAATAGGATAATTCTACATGAGTGTGACTGCTTATATTTTGGGCTCTTGGGTGAAAAATTAACATATTGGTTAAAAAATTCACATATTGGTTATCTCAGCCTGGAAGTAATATAAATAGCAGATATACCATAAGTGTGAGGTATTTTTTTTTTAATATATCAAGCTTACCATTGACCCAAAAAGAGCCACCTGAAATCAAATCATTTTAACAGGACTTATTGCATGACAGGCAAGTAAGGAACCATCTTCAAAGCATCCCTGTACTGATTCTACTGATAATGAACACCAATCACCCAGCTCTTCCAGCCTTTGTTTCTTAGCTATAAATAAAGGGATTTTTAAAGTTAGTTTGAGCTATGAAATTCTTACATTTGACTCATGAATATCATTTACAGAGTCATCAGGATGGGGTAAAACATTAAGCATTTTTATTTAAAATGGAGTGATGGTTTCTTTTATTTTTATATAATGCCTAAGTATTTTTTGTGTTTGGAATTCATAGGAAATGAGAGAAGTGTTGCTTCTGTATTTTTCTTTTAATATATTGTTTTTACTTCAGTATTTTCAGTCTTTTAGTGAATTTTACTTAAGAGAAATGCTGAATAATAAGTATACATGAAATGGTTTATGCATTTTAACTATGGTATATTTATTTTAAAATCTGTAGGTAAGTTTGTTTTGCATGTTTTTGGTTTAGCTTTTTAGTATTGTTGAAAGTGCTACATCAACTTGGCCCCAGGATAGTAATTAACAACCCAGTCAGAGGTTGCTAGTAATTTCCCATTTATTTGGGAAGAAAATTTTATTAAATAAGTTGGAATCAAGAGTATTAGGTAGAGAAGACTTTTGAATTTGCATTCAGTATAATATATTTTAAAAAAGGAAATAAGAAAAATAAAATTCAAGTTTAGAAGTTACAAAAATAGTTTTCAAAGATAATCTTTATAGAAAAGACTATTGTCGAACTCCCAACATGTGTGAGAATATGTTTCAAGTCGTTAGAAAAACAAAACAAAACAAAATTTTAAAATCCATGATAGTAGTTGAAAAAGAGTAGAAAGCCCTTATTTTAAAAATATGAGTGCATAAAAATCATGTGCTGATCTTTAACTGTCTTCCCTTGCCTTGACTATGTAATAAATGAAATATGAAGAGAGTGTAGAATGTAGTTGTAGGCAGTAATAATAATGGTAGGCAAATAGCCAAAGGTAAAGTGTGTAGGTGTTGGGGAAATGTGAAGTGGATGTCGTTTCAGGCCTCAGAGCCCTGATGAGATTGATGCTCAAGTCACAAAAACATGTTCTAACCTAGAAATGTGAGTGACATGGAGGGTAAGCTGGAGAGTAATGGTTACTGGGGAATAGCAGCTGATATTTGGGGGCATCCTCACAAGGATCTCTCTTAGCACGTCTGCAAGTGTCAACCCTAAAATAGCCAATTATTTTACTAACAAAATGAGTTTATCAGGAAGAATTGCAATTCTGAACATGCAGGTTGTGGTGAACCATAGGCAAGTTCGAAGAAACAAAGGGAAGGTCCATTTTTATTAGGTTTCAGAAAGAAATTGGGGAAAGTTGTTTTTAAACAAAAATTCATTGGAAAAGGACAAGAGTTGGAGGTTGTGCAGTTTCTTGTTGGTTGCAAGTGGTGGTTAGTGTGTTGTTGCTAGGGCAGGGAGGGATCTTCCTTCTTTCTCTTAAAAGCAGGAGATGAAATTCCAAGGTGAAAAATGCTCTCTCTTGTCAAAATAATTCTTGTCTTCCTTCTTTCTCCTGGTTATGCAAACTGCAAGGAGTGGGGTGGGGGGGTGCTTGAGAGCTCCCCCTTCAGGGCTTCCCAACTCCATTTTAAATGAGGTTTCCTTTATTTATTTTCACAGAAGCTTTTGCTTTCGTTGCTTATTCATCCACTTTAATATGCATAGAAGGAAGTTAAATGTTAACTAAAATTGTAGTAGAGTTGTAGAAATAAATATTGTTCTAACTTAGAACATAATTGCAATTTAGATATAAATAGACTCAGTTCTTTTGTAAAAATGGCATGACTAGAATGCTTTCAAATTAAAAGTTCTATTGATCTATTTTGCTGAAATGAAATTCAGTAGAAATTTATTTGAAAGGCTTTAAAAATGTTTTCATTAGATTGACGGGCAAAAAGCTAAGACATCACTGTAATTGGCTTTATACCTATAAACACATGAACCACTCATCTGGTAGAGATTTTACCTCAGGAAATTATCACTATTATGTCTGTGTTTTATATACCGAATTGCTCAGATCCTGATATGTTATAAGGAGACATAAAGAGACAAAGCACATACTAATGTCTTGCTCCAAGAAATGTATAGCAAAAAGTCTTTGACTCACGAAATATTAATAATGGAAGAGACCTTAGTTGTCATCTAGATGGGAGTTCACAAACTACCACCTGAGACCAAATCCAGCCTGATGCCTATTTATTTATGCTCAAGAGCTAATAATAGCTATTATATTTTTAAATGGTTGAAATTTTTTTTTAAAAATGGTATTTCATTACATGGAAAAATTATGTGAAATTCAAATTTCAATGTCCACAAATAAAGTTTTATTAGAATACAGCAGCACCCATTCATTTGTATGTATTTATGACAGATTTTGTGATCCAATGGGCAGACTGAATTGTTGGAACAAAGAGCGTATGAACTGTAACACCTAAAAGGTTTACTATCTGGCCCTTTACAGAAAAAGTTTGTCAACATTTGATGTAGATACAAATTAAGTTTCCTCTCTAGAATTAATCCTCAGGGGTTACTAGGAACCTGTTTGAGAAAGATTCTGCTTTGGGGTTGGGTAGAAAAGTGCACAATGTTTGACAGGTTGATGTGTACCTCAGACAAGGGAGGGCGATGGTAGCATAGATCCATCAATTTCCAGTCAAATTTCTTTTAATGTGTATAGTCCACAGTTACTTAGTTTGTATTAAAGCTCAGTAAAACTCAAGGTCATTATGCTTCTAAGCCTCATTTCCATTATTCCTGGTACCAAACCAACCATCTAAGATAATTTTAGTGTACATTAAGAATCATGGAGAGAGAGAGCTCTTTTAAAGTCAGCTCTTTCCCCCATACCAACACACATAGGATTATGATTTTATAAGTTTAAGATGAGGCATAGGGACTTGCATTTTCAAAGATATTGGAACTTAAAGGATGCTTATCTAAAACTGTGCTGTCCAATACACTAACCACTAGGGACATGTGGCTGTTTAGGGGTGCCTGGGTAGCTCAGTCAGTTAAGCGACTGACTCTTGATTTTGGCTTAGGTCATGATCTCGGGTTATGAGATCAAGCCCCAAGTTGTGCTATGCACTGGGCATGAAGCCTGCTTAAGATTCTCTCCCTCTTCCTCTGTCCCTCCCCCTGCTCGAATGCTTTCTCTCTCTCTAAGAAAATAAAATAAATAAAATTTGTTTCATTTTTCCTCAGTTGTATGGGCTGTATTTCAAATCCTCAATAACCACATGAGTCTAATGGCTTCTGAATTGAACACCTCAGGAAAACATTTCTTTTATTGCAGAGAATTCCCTTGGATAGACCTGATCTAGGAGATTCCAGAATCTCAATTTAATTTCGAAAGTTCACTAATCAGCTTTAAAAAAATAACAACAGCATTAGTTTGTTTTCATACTGCCAGAAATGTGCAGAAAAGAAAGTTAAGAGAAACAAGAAGGTCAGGATATAGATGGCAATCTCCATCCACTATGTAAGTCATTAAAAAGATACATAAAATGAGAAAAACCCATTAAAGAACTAACAGTGACAGGGAGATAACATTTTTATGCTAGATGCTTAGAGGAATTCTATAAAATATGTTATAAGGGAGATAGGATTGAGATAGGACTGATCAAGCTATGAGTCAACAGATGCAATAGAAAAGTTTGCCTGAGGAATAAGAATTTGAGATGACGGAAAAACCCCACAGGCTTCAGGAAGTCTACCAAAGTGCCAGAGACAAGGGTGGGCCATTGAGAAATCAATGGGCAGTACTAACATCCCTGACAAAGTGGGATGTTACCAGTTCGCTGATGCAGGAGTGGTGCTCTCTCTCAGAAATGTGCAGCATTGACATCATGCCTTGTAATACATGCTGCTTCCTCTGCGCCTAACAAATGTAGCCATACAACTTAGAGAAAGAGCTCAAGCAAGAATCAGTGAATAAATCTTCTGGAATAGGGTCAATGGGCACTGTCCACCTGCCTTGACCTCCCTTGTTGAAGCTTCCTCTCTCCCCCTGTCAAGAAAAGTTGACAAAATAAATCTACTACAAACCTAACTTTTCTTCTTATTGTGTAAAAGAGAAGCACAGTATATTTCATGATTAGCATCTTACTCTCTCAGTACTGAAAAACAAAACAAAGCAGAAATACCTAAATAGCCCACTGTAAAGGTGAATAGAGAAATGTGACCAGATATGTGAAATAGACAGTAGTTCAAAAGAAGAAAACCTGTGAAAAATAAATATTCCTGAAAGTCTGTGCAACACATTTAATTGCAAGAAATGAGAGATCTTTAACAGTATCTGATTCAGGGGTCTATTTTGTATCTGAATAAGGCACCTATCAGAAAAGATAAGCTTTCAGATGAAGAGGATGGTTAACAAAATGGCATGAAGGCAGAATGTATATGTTGAATATATTCTAGATATCTGAACCAGTGTATTACTATACCAGATTGAGAAATTGTCCTAGAATTTAGAATAAAAAATGAGATAAATGTACAATCAGAAATATAAAGGGCATTGATGAAAACCTGAAGGCAATGATACATCCAGCAGAAGACAGACCATTCATAGGAAAAGCAATTACCAAAGGAATAATGGAAGAGTATTTTCTTGGTGGTGAGGACTTAAAACCCAGGGAAAGTTACTTATCTAAAAATATGATGCAAGTCCTGAATTAAAAAAAAAAAGCATCAAGATGATGGGGGAAAAAGTTTGTTTATAAAAGGAAAAAATTCAAGTTGACATCAGACTCTCCACAATTTGAAAAATATGGAAGAGAAATGAACACAAGACTCTTGAGAGAAATATATTGAAACCCAAGAATGTTACAGCTAGACAGGCTATCATTCATATTTGGAGTAATAGATATTAATAGACACAAAAGGACTCCAAATGTTTTTACCCACATTCCTTTTCTGAAAAAAAAAATTTTAAAGAAAATTGAAAAAGTATTCCAGCTGATTGAGGAATGAATCAAACTAAAAAACTAATGAGGATTAAGTGTTATAAAAGAAAATATGGTGAATAATTAAAACCAATCAAAGAATCAATATTTAAATCACTGTTGTTAATGTAGTGAGAAGTTAAAAAAACAATAGAAAAAATTTAATTCTTTCAAAAGAAACAAAAAATGTTTATAAATGATAATATTCTGGATAAGAAATCACAGATTATACCAACAAAGTCTTAGAGTAGGAATGTAGATAACTGCTTGTAAAATTATTCATGTTATGTGTGTGTGTATGTGAGGGGTGGGTTCTCAAATTTATGTATTTTATTTTTGAAATGATATATATAGAGATATATAGAATTAAAGAAATAAAAAGGGGGGCGCCTGGGTGGCTCAGTTGGTTAAGCAACTGCCTTCGGCTAAGGTCATGATCCTGGAGTCTCGGGATTGAGTCCCGCATTGGGCTCCCTGCTCAGCAGGGAGTCTGCTTCTCCCTCTGACCCTCTTCCCTCTCATGCTCTCTATCTCTCATTCTCTCTCTCAAATAAATAAATAAAATCTTTAAAAAAAGAAATAAAAAGGTATTTTACATGTAAATTAACCATTAGTTGGAAAAATGATTTCCCAAAATATAAGAAGTAAAAGAAACAAAATTTGGGTACATAAAATGAACAAATCTGAAAATGGACAAATAAGATAATGAAGAAGCAAAAAAAAAATTTTCATGAAATCATTAAAACTGTAAATCATAAGCAAATTAATATGGCTAAAATTCAATGAATTTTTACTCTGGCTCTAACTCACTCCCCTTACCAAAACTAACCATTTTCTTTATTTCTTTATTTCCAATTTGATATATTTTATATTTCCTTTTATTTGGAAAGCTTCTTGAAGGAAATGATACATTCCCATTCCATATTTCTCCATAATTCTAGTTACATTATCTTCAGTATAACTAGCAGCAGTCAAAAAGTCATAGACACTTTAGAAAGCAGTTTTCCTGACTTCCATTTCTTTCTACTTTTGAAATTCATGATGATCTTTTAGTCAGTGTTTTAATCTCACCTGTGAACTTCTACTTGTCCTCCATGTTTCTAAAGGGCACCTATGAGAAATGTTAAATATATGTTTGTTTAGATATGTATCTCATTCATTTGGCAAATATAAAAGTCTCACCTTTTGCCTAGGACTGGGGATAAAATTCAGCCGTCATTGAATTTAGAGATTATCCAAAGTAACGTGCCAAGTTATCATTTAAGCCCCTGTAGCAGCTGGGCTAGCCCACCCAACCCAAATGTGTGCCTCATTCCTGTGTACTTACCAATGACACCTTTTCTCCAATTATCTTAAGCTCTTCTGCTCTCCCACTTTTTTATTCTCTATTTATTCCATTTGGTATGTCTCTTTACTTCTATCATGTTGACCACTCTGTTTTTCTTAAAATTATTTCCTATAATTTTGATTAACCTGGAATAGTAACTCCTCAGACCATAATTCTTAATAGTAATTCTTGCTTCCAGTGTCACCACCATGAATGATAACTAGCTGTCTATGAATTTTAGCTTCATTCCATGTAGGTCTGAAGTCCCTAGAATGAGCCATTTATTGGGTGAGCCTAGGTCACTTGCTTTCTCTCAGCTTACCTGCCATAGAGAGAGGGACAGTCTTTCTTTAAACTTTTGGTTAGCTTCCTGTGCTGAAAAGCAGCAACTTCTATCTGCAGTGCATACACAAATGTCCTTGTGTGAATGTTCTAAATGTAAGTGTATTGGGTCTATGTGTATGAATATAGGATATTGAGAATTCATTTATTGATATTTAAACTCTCCTGAGTCCCTGGTTCCTTATGATTAAAAGACATTTTTGGATTAGACTCTGTGTTTCATATTGTGTTGTGAAGATTAAAATTTTCTGTGGAAGTACCTAGAAAATTAGTCCAAAGTGCCCAGGGACTGTGAGAGGACAGGTCTCTGGGCTCCCCACCACAGCTTCAGTGCACACAGGTGTACTTTTAGTTGTTTTTATTGCATTTTCTTTAAAAGAAAGTCATCTGTAATTTGAAATCTTTGACCAGCACTGTAACAGAGCCTTTATTTTCAAGGACCTACAGTATCAGCACATCTGGGAACTTCTTAGAACTGCTGTCTTGCCCTATGATGGACCTTCCAAATTACAATCTATATTTTAACAATAGCACTAGATGACTCATCTCAAGTTAAAGTTTAAGGAACATTGTACTTGCTGATCCCTAAAGTCACTTGGATTTACAGCATGGTGCTTTTATACACATTCGTACAATATGTATTTTATCTTTACTTATTTTACTTTTTTGGGGAGGTGGCATTTTGGTTCAGAGAAAAAGAAATCCATCAAAGATACACAACATAAAGAATTTTTTAATTAAATATAATAGAGAGTGCTATTGGAATTGAATTAGGTTCCAAATTTATTTCATTTCTAGTGATGGTAACTATGGCAGATGAAAGCTATCTAACCTTGTTTGATTATAAATCTCAATTGCTCCTATAGTCCAAATATCCTATAATTAATAAAAAAAATCTTCCAAAGATAGTTCAAAGGAGATTGGGGGGTAAAAGAGTAGCATATTAAATATTGATAATGATAAAATCAATGGAAGATGATGAGTCCCTGCATTGGTAGAATGTTTTGGAATTTACAAGCTTTTGAATATTCAACTACTCATTGAAGTTATTAACAATTCAGGGAGGAAGGCAAATTAGGTATTTTCAACTACAGTTCACAAATTTAAATAAGGCCTGAACCAGTATTCTGTCATAACCAAGCCTAGTGCATATCATTTCGGTCCTGAAGTTGATCTCTAAGTCTCCAATTTCATGTTAAAATCATGTTAGTCCAAACAGAAATGGGCCATGGAGAAGGACGTTTTCACTATATTCACAATATTTGAAGTTGACATTTTCCAGTTGCAGAAATGCCTCTTTTTGTTTCCACTTTTTTTTTTTAATGCTTTCTCTGTAATGTTTCTCTTACCTTTTTATTTTTTCCTTACACTTTTCCTCACTGGTTTTTTCCTCCTTCTCTGAGGCCAGACTCTGCTAATTCGCAATAACTGGTTCTGCTGCTTCCACATCACCCCTACCCTTGCAGCAGCTTCCTCTTTTCCTGTGGCCACCTGCCTCCTGATCATTCTTGCTGGGCCTCGGGACACGGGACTCCGTGTGGCTCTGCTCTGTTCTACCTCCTCCTCTCCACCTGGCCCAACCACTGCTCCGCCAGGCCTTCCTCCTCTGCCCAATGTTGTTATAGCAACCGACAATCAGTGGGCCTGGGAGACACCGTGCTGAGCCAAAACTGGCAGGAAGAGACACTGAGCAGCATCTGCGGGGGCTGATAAGGCCAAAATGTTGGGTTGGTCTCCTCTGGTAAGAAAAAAAGAGAAAAATCGAGATCATATTGGCTCTGGTAGTTCTACCAGGAATATTCTCTGACCTAATGGAATGAATGGCTGGAAGGCCTGCTTACAGGTCCTGGTTGAGTGACATAGGACTTTCTGCTTTGTTTGCCCAAATCCAGCCTTTTGGATCAACATCTCCAACACCTCCATCTCTACAACCATTAGAAGAAAGAGAAAAATGAAAATGATTCTAGGTTCTGGGTGGCAAGTGCAGAAGAAAATGCTGGTTGCTCTATTTAGTACAACATATTCCTATATCCCAGCTTTATCCAAATTGTTAGCTCTGATTATCGTGGAGAAGGATAAATGATCATTTTACATTTTAAAATACACATGCTAGGATTTAATAGGAGTGGTTTCCTTTGCTGCGAACAAAAACAACCTATAAAGCTGTTAATGATGGTTGCCTCATATTTTCAAAGTATTTCCAAGTGCCAAAAATGATGAAGGCATTAAGGAGAACAAGCCTTACACAATCACTCATGGTCATTTAGAAAAGTGGAGCTGGAAAGGATTGTTAGAAGTCTGCTTCTAGGACTGCAGTGTCCATACACCTGCGACGCGTGTCTGCGTAGCACTCAATAATTTCGAATATTAAAATGCTGAGGTGAGCAGAGACAGACTGGTTTATCTCTCAGTCTACAAATGAGAAGAATGTGGGCCAGAAAATGGAAGGGCCTGGCTGTGGCCACATGGCTTTTGAGCTGCAAGGCTGGGCCTATATTTCAGTGACAATACCCTGTTACCTTTCCATTAAACATGACTTCAGATATAAAAGCTAAAAAAAATTTAGAGAAGAGTCTTTTGGACCTCGATGTTTGGGGAAATTGTGTTGCATGTACCTAGGACCATGTTCTTATGAGCTCATCACACCGTATGGCCCTGCAGCAAATAATCCAAACCCAATCAAAATACCGGGATGCCGTCTCACTGCCTTTGGGATCTTAGAATCCCTTTACACACTGATCAGGGAAGAGTTCATTATGCTTATCAAACAAAACAACATAAAATTTATAAAATCTAATAGCATGAAAGATAATAAAATGAAGACAAAGGGGAAGGGGAAGCAAAGCAAGAGGTGGTTGTAAATATGCTAAATTTTCCATTTTAATTAAAATTAGCACTGTGTCAAGTAACGCATTAAGTAACACATGTTTATTATTTAAAAGTTATAATGTTAACCCTCAGAGGTCTTTAAAAAACCAGAAACTGATTAAAACTCATCATTCAGATGAGGAAGAGGGGGGCTTAACTTTTTGTTTTAGACTATTCCATGTGGTTTGAACTTTTAAATATGTTCATGTACTCATTTAAGACTTAAAATCAACATTCTCATCAATAGGCATTTGGTTAAATTATGGTACAGTTATAAAATGGAGTTGTTGGCTTCCATTGAGAAGAATAGGATTGATCTACTTATTCTGATACAGAAGTATGTCCACATGAAATGATAAGAGAAGAAATGAAGTTATGAAATCATATACAGAGCATTACCTATAAAAATACATACCCCTATCTCTGTATGTGTGTGTTTGTAGATTATAAAAAGAGATGTGGAAAGACACATACCTCACACTTAGATTTGAAGGGAGAAGAAATGAGGGACAGGAATTTTTTAAAATTGTATTTGAATGTTCAAATAATAAGAATATATTATTTTTTTAATTCACTATTTTATTTTAGAATATGAAAAAAGAAATTATAGAACTAAAAGGGAGTCAGAAAAAAATGTGGAGCTTTTCTTGATGAAATATTTCATAGATATTATAATGTCTACCTAAATTTAACAACACTTTTAAATATAATATTAGAAAGAGATAGAAAGGTTTCTATATCATTTATTTGAGTACATTACTTTTTGGGGATGAGATATAAAGTAGAAATATAAGAATATTAAGAAAAAATAGACAGCAGTAGAATTCAATTTGAAAATAAATAGTAAATGAAGCTCCCTCTGGAAACTAATGGATTTTGAAATGTAATCATTTTGAATTTTTGCTTTAAATAGCTAAAATTTCTCTAAGCACTAAGTGAGGTAATTATGAGATTTTCTTTTTTCCCCTTCCCCATTAATCCATTTTACTATCTTGAAAAGTTTAATGAATGGATATAAAGTCCTAATGGAAACTGTTACGATGACTCTTGTCTTCCATATTTATTGGTCCTTGGGCCAAATCCCAACTGGCTGTGCCCTCTCTTTATTTTCCCAAACCAGCTTTGAATGTGGAGTTCTTTGTTTAATTAGCTCAGTGGGAGCACAAAGAAAAATAAACAGTAGGCCGAAATGTCAGCTTTAAAAAATTGAAGATTTCATGGTTTTATTTTGTTTTGGGATTTTTCTCCCCTTGATTTTGGTGAAGCGTGTAAAAGAGAAAAGCAACCTTCGGCTTTGTTAAGATCTTTAGCCGAAAATTGGCAATTTTGAAGCAAATGAACGATTATTTTGGTGATATAAATCAAACAATCTGTGGTACATTTAATGTTTAATAATATTCCCTTCATTTATTTCTCAAATTTGAAAAAACAAAGAAAGCCTACTAAGTTTTCTAATTTATGCAGAATAGATGACAGTTCCATTCCTTCAAGGGGTGTGGACTTTGAGTAGGATGTGTGTGTTAGCAAGGGTTCCATTCTATCCAAGTCCTGCCAGGATCCTTGTTTTAGGGTGAGCCTTTGGCTAGACTTTTCTCTTCCTTTTCTCACAGGATTTCCTCTCATTTGGGTTGACTTCATATTAGGATAAGAATATTTTCAAGAAACTATTTGCCACTTGTGAATTAGGGAGTGTGAAATACATTATCTTGAGATAAATAAAGTGAAAAATTTTAATTTCTGAAGACAACTCTGTAATTTATCCAGAGCACTTGGAGCACACTGGTTTATTAGGATCATAGTGGTTCTCTTGTTTCTCCTGTCTTACTTTCGCTTTATTTTCTAATATAAAATTAACATATCACAAATGTACAGTCTGAAAATAGAGGTGCATTCTGAAATTAAATGAAAATAGCAATCACTCATTATGTCACCTAGAGGAGAGAATGCCTATTAATATTTTCCCATATTTTCATCAAATCTCTTAAGTCTACGTTGTTTAGTTAAATCATACTATGTAGAGAATTTTATAATGTGCAGTGACCTTGACATTTCAAGTAATTAAAAATTTGGTATTCTTAAATAATTAAAAAATACAAATCACCTAAGAAAATGCATTTTATGGAAATTTGGGGCTATTAAATTGGAAAAAATAAACATTATGCATAATGCTACCATCCTGAAGCAGCAACTATTAGGATTTTGGTATATTCTCTTTCACTCTTGTTTGAATGCCTTTTCCTTTCTACAGTTGATATTATATACTTCCCTGTATATCCTCTATTTTTGTTTTATGTTATAGAATTTTCCCATATCCTTAAAATTTTACATTAAAAATCTTTCCATAACATTTTTAGTGGCTGCATCATAGTATACTTAGTAAACTATTTGGAACTTAATTTTTTAATGATGTTTGTGTGTTTACAAGTGAACTTTGAGAACATTTATTTCATTTGACTATTTTAAGTGGGAATTCTTTAAGAGGCACAGGAATAAAGGGCACACCAGGTAACTGGGGATGCGGGCAGGGCTTTGGGGGCAGGGTCAGGCAGCTGGAGCCAGTGCCGGGGAGCATTCAGGCCCATCCAGCAGAGTGAACTGCTGCAGGACACCAATCTGTCTTCCAAGAATTCTCCTGCCAACAGGCCACAGAGCTGAGCAAGAGCCTCCGGAGTTGCTCTGTCCATTTTTAAGTGCAGTTTTGTAATCTAAAAGATTGCATTGTGAAGCTGGAGGGATTGACTTGGTCTGCAACACCTTAACAAGTTGTCATGTTGTGGAATGAGAAACCTTGAAATTAAAGCTTCTCCGGGGTCTTCCACAAAGACTGAAGATCTCAACATGAGGTTACTCAAGGGTCAGCGTTGACTTTGGTTTGTTGTAAATCCAGAGGACGAATTGGGCAGATTGAAGGGTTTATTTTGGATAGTGAAATTAGACATACATCAGTACATTTCTTTTTACTATAACTTTCCCTTCAGACTGTTTTGATATTATGAAGTGTCCACCACTGCTTTTATTGGCTATCAAACTATTGTTGGTTAGAAAAAGTTAATCGTTGTAAATGTGCCAGTTACTGTGGTGTTTTAATGGCTTTGCTATCTAGGTACTTTTTCCTTCCTTTCTCCCTCTCTCCCTCCCTCCCTTCCCACCTTCCTACTTTCTCTCCTCCCTTCCTTCCTCCCTTTCCTCTTCCTTTTCTTTCTTCCCTTTTTCTTTATTTTCTTCAGGTGAATGGTATAAAATACTTTTTATTTAAAGCTCATGGGACTAGAATATGAAAACTAATACAGAAATGTAGACTTTAGTTCAAGATAATAATTTGATCTCACACATTTAACATCCTCTTCTCTGGCATCTCCATTGAAATCACCAAAGAAACAGAAAATAAGAGAAAGACTGGATTAAGCATTCATGGAAAAAACAAAAGAGCATCCACTATTTACAAAAGAGCAATTTGGGGGCTCCTGGGTGGCTCAGTTGGTTAAGTGTCTGCCTTTGGCTCAGATCACGATCCCAGGGTCCTGAGATTGAGCCCCGCATTGGGCTCCCTGCTCAGTGAGGAGCCTGCTTCCCCCTCCCCCATTGCCTGCTGCACCCCCCACTTGTGCTCTCTCTCTCTCTCTCTCTCTCTTTTTCAAATAAATAAATAAAATCTTTTTTTTAAAGCAATTTGGAGGGAATTCAGGAATGTGGAATCTACATGAGACCTAACATAGGTGAGAATGAACCAGCTTAACTTATCCCTTGCAAAGGAAAAGCCTATGTGGGACTTACTAAAAGGACAGAAACCCACAGATAAGGGAGAAATCCCTAGGATGAGAGAGGAGGGAGTTGGAGGTGATAATAGACTAGGGAAGGCCAGAGGGAACTTCTAACTTTACAATTTTGATGCCCAGAACCAGAGGCCAAGGCCATCAGCCTGCCCTGTGCTTTGCCTGGATGGTGTTCTAACTATATAATGAGACCACTGAGGATAGCGGGCTCCATCTGAGAGTTGTTTACAGTGAGGGACAGGGAGCAATGCCCCAGCTATCTTTGGGCTACCACAAGAAATTTGATTACAAAAAGAAAAGAAAAATTGGTTAACTTTCCTTTAGCCAGAACTTGAGAAAGTGGCAGTTCTGCCTTTCATTTCGTGAGGAAAGCTTGTGGAGTGTGAGTGAAGCAGGAGCTTACCACCGGATCCACGCACTAGGACAGTCATACCAGCTAGAGAAGCGGGTGGTGCCTGTGAACTCTGGGTCTCCACCATAAACAAGTTGCAGCTGTGGATCCTTCTGGTTATGGTTCCCTCACCACCAATCACAAATGGAAAATGGACTTTGAATAAAGTCAAACTGTTGAAACTTTGCTTTTGTGAGGGACAATATGCTGTATACTGGGACAATTTCTGATACTCATTTTAGCAGAACTAAACAAACAGGATTATCATGTTGAGGATGGGTAAACTGCAAGAAAAAGAACATTCGCTTTTACTCCCAGCTTTACAGAGATACCGTTAAAAAATTTGTAAGATATTTAAAGCGTACGACATGATTTGATACACATATTCATTGTGAACCATTTCCCCCCATTGAATTAACACATCCATCACCCCCAGATACTTACTTTTTTTTCTTTTGGTGAGAACATTTAAGTTATACTTTCTTAGGAAATTTCAATTACACAAACAGTATTAACAACTATAGTTACTGTGTTATACATTCGATTCTCAAAGAGACTATACTGCATGGTATCACTTATTGAACTCATAGAAACAGTAGAAAAGTGGTTGTCCCCGGCTGAGGGCTGGGGGAAGTACAGAGTTTGGCAAAAGGGTACAAATTTTTTAGTTATAAAAACATCATTCTTGGGACCCTTGGGTGGCTCAGTTGGTTAAGCATCAGATTTTGGCTCAGGTCATGATCTCAGGGTCCTGGGATTGAGCCCTGTGTCAGAGTCCGAGCTCAGTCCAAAGTCTGCTTGTCTTTCTGCCCCTCCCCTCACTGCTCATGCTCACACTCTCTCTCACAAATAAACAAAATCTTAAAAAAAAAATAAAAATAAAAACCTCATTCTTATGAAACACTTATTAATTCCAAACACAGGCGTCAATCTAAGGAATTTAGAACAAATATCCCCCAGGCAGTAAACCTACTAAAGTATTAACAGGAACATGTTTTTTTTTAATATAATTGTTTTCTGAATTGTTGCTTAACTGCACCAATTACATAAAATAAACCTTGCCTTCAGACTTTTTAAATTCCCGAAATTAAAATGCAGTGGAGGCACTGAAGGGTAGATTCCACACTTCAGGAAAATAAATTAGTGAAATAGAAGTCCAGCTCTCAAAATTTTCTGTAACTTAGAGGAAAAGCATGAGGTAATTTTGATGGTGAAAAGATAAGGGATAGGATGAAATACCTAGGAAATAAGAATATTTATAATAGAAAGCTGTCTTATTCATAAGGCACATGAAAAAGGAGCAAAAATTATTAAATCATTGAAAAAAAGCTCCTGAGTTGAAAATTTGATTTCAGGATATATCAGAAGAAAAAAAAAATCAATGAAGAGAATTGGATGTAAACATATCTGGGTGAAATATTTTACTTTCTGGTAATGTAAAAATTCTATGAGCATCCAACAGAGAAAAATAAGTTGCTAAACAAAAAGAAGAAAATGTAGGGTTAGCACCAGACATCTCTGTAACAATAAGGGCTACTGGATAATAGGGGTCACCCCCACAGTCCTCAGTGAAAAGAAATTTTGAACCTAGAATTCTACATTGATTGAAACTATCATTCATGTATGAAAGCAACAGAACACATTCCCAGTCGTGATGCATTTCTTCTAAGTAATTACAAGCTGTACATTCTAAAATAAGTAATTAACTTTCTCATATACCAGCAGTAACCTGTTTAAAATCAGAATAGTGAGAAAGATATTTTTATTAGGTAACAAAAGTATAAATTAAAATATCTAGGAGTACATTTAATGCAAGGTGTATATAATATGCACACTATAGTAATATCATCCATTCAGCAAATATTTATTTAATACTTACCAAGTTTCCAACATTGGGAACATAATTGAGGGACACATAGTAATATTTAAATAAATGAACACTAGGCTCCTATATAGGAAAATTAGCATTGAAAATTTATCAGTTACCCCCCGGGTCCCTGGGTGGCTCAGTCGGTTAAACTTTTGCCTTCGGCTCAGGTCATGATCCCAGAGTCCTTGGATGGAGCCCCACATTGGGCTCCCCGATCAGTGGGGAGTCTGCTTCTCCCTCTGCCCCTTACCCACTCATGCTCTCTTGCTCTCTCTCTCTCTCAAATAAATAAAATCTTAAGAAAAAGAAAATATATCAGTTACCCCCAAATCTCTTTATCATCTATCTATTTAGTAATTAAACTCTAATACTGGTTATCTTAGGGTTGAGGTAGAGATTTGGAGAGAGATTTATGTAGAAGAATAAATGAGTATATAATAGGAAAGATTTTGAAAAAATAAGACTAATTTGGGGGGGAGAGAGACACAGATAATATTTTTTTAAATTATAGAACTTTTATAATTAAAATAGTCTAGTGCTAGGGCACCAGCCACCTGGGTGGCTCAGTCAGTTAAGCAGCTGACTCTTGATTTTGGCTCAGGTCATGATCTCAGGGGCCTGGGATCAAGCCCTGCGTGTGGTCACAGGGAGTATGTGTCTGTGAAGGGGTTACTTGTGGGCCAAGGTGACTATGGAGCTCCACATTCTCTACACCTATTTGCCAACTGTATGCCTAGGCATCACACGTTAGCACATTTTGTGGAGCTTCAGAATGAAAAGACTCGGGTCTCACTGCGTTCAAGAAAGCTGCCTACTGACCAAGAAATTGTGGCACATCCATAAAATGGAATCTGATTCACTAATAAAATAGAATGAATGTTTGTTATTATTTGTATCAATAGATCATTCCAAATGTCCATCAACAGGTGAATGAAAACCAAATTGTGGTATTTTTATAGCTAAACAATCATGAGCCTTTTGTGTGGAAACTCCTGTTTTAAATGAAAGATTAAGACAATGTTTAGAGAAATAGAAAAAAAACCAAATAAATATTATCTTGAATATTAAAAAAAAGAAAGATTAAGACAGAACCAAAAGCACTCCCCACTCTATTTACTTCAAGTGATTTCTTTCTGAAATATGCTACAGTTGTTTTGTAGATATAGATCAGTTGCTTAGACCATAGGAAGGAGGCCAAAGCGAAGATCTGTGTTCTCTTTGTGGTCCGCTTAGCTTTGTTTTCATGTTGCTCATCTTGCAAATGGAGATAATAAACCTGTAGGGTTTATGTGAGTCCAGAAATAAATGCTTATGAAGTAACTAGCACATAGTAGACAATAAATAAAGGCAGATAAAATGACCATCATCATCATTATTAGTGTTGTTGTCATAACACTTACTATCCAGTTGAATCAAAAAATACTAACAAAATGAGTAAAAATGAGTTTGGGGTGAGCCTTAATCTTTTTCTTAGATCTGTTTCAACTTGATTATCTTGGAGGTTCACTGTGTTTTACACTGGGGATCGGGAAGCAACCATCTCCATTCAAGGGTGCTGCCCTGTTTCATAATGGATTAATTCATACCTAGAGCTCAGAAAGGAAGGACAAGTTGGGTGGGGTGTATACAACCTCCTCCTCCTACTCTTGGACAGAGGCACTCTTGGTTTTCCAGCCTTTGAATTTGGACTGGGACTTACACCATCAGCAGCCCTGGTTCTCCGACCTTTAGGCTGGGACTGCATTATAGTCCTGGCTTTCCTGGTTCTCCAGCTTGCAGACGGCAGGTCATGGAACTTCTCAGCTTTCATAACTTCAGTAATCAATTCTTATAACAAATATATATCGATATCAATATATCCTATTGGTCCTATTCCTCTGGAGAATCCTAATACAATCACAGCTCTCAGCATAGAGGTGTCATAGGTTTCTTTAGTTATGCATGTCACCAAGAGATACATACACATTTAGGTCCAACTGATGAGCTTCTTTTATTGCCAGCTTCCTCACACAGAAAAAGGCGTTCTCTGGAGCCAGAAGGTGTGGCCCAGAGAATAAGCACTGCACTTCCTTTTCATGCAGCTTACTGGGAGTAGCTGTTGTTCCTATTGGCCCCCACTAAGTGTACCCAACGGGTTTACCTCTTTGACTCAACCTCATCCATTATTTATGTATTCAAAAATCCAAACCAACACAATATCATAACAAGTACTTATTTTTTTTTTGTTCTAGAAATTTCTACCAATTCAGCCAATCCTGTACTGAGCATCTAAAAGGAGTTTCAGCTCAGTAAACAAAAAGTGAGGAAATCAGATCCAGGAGGAATTTTTCAGGATTCCTACTGACTCAGCATTCCCCACTTCCCCATTCCTACCTGGCTGTGTCTTACTTATCCCTGAGCCTTTAGTTTTGATATCTCTTCCTCCTGTAAGATTTCCCTGACCACCCACCCTTGGTCTTGTTGGGCTTCCCCACAAGTGTTGCTAAATACCTTGACTTCTTCCCTGTGACATTCTCCATGCTAATACTTTGTTTTTCGCCTGTGCTCTGAGCTCCCTGAAGGCAGAACATGTGTTTGTTAAGGCCCTCACTGTATCCACAGATCCTGGCATATGGTAGCTACACAATAAATATAGCTGAAAAAATAAATACAACAAATTGTGGCAAGAATGGAGATTACATTAAAAGTTTATCTCCCCTTTTCCCCTTTATCCCCAGGAGACCCCATCCTCCAGAATTCAAAGAAGAAAGTTGAACCCTTCTCACATTAAGCCTATCTTAAAAGCTGCTTTTAGAAACTCCAGTGCACACTCACACACCATTATATGTTATTTCAGGCTGGTGTAATAATAAAACTGTCAATCCTATGAATAAGAACTGTTTCTTTACTTGGATTCTTGCTCATGTTCGTGTATATTTATGTATTACTAGAAAAGCAGCATTCTTAAGATTTCTTAGATGGTTTGATAAGATATGACTCTACTTTTCCCAGCTTTTCTTATTATAAGAATCTTTAACAAGCTCTTTAAACAGTTCGCACATGCTACCTTACATTTTTATATGATGTATAGTGGAATAATTTCTTAAAAGGATTTTTAAAAATATGTTTAAATAATGAAACTATTTCTGCTTGTTCTGAGGAGGAATCATTATCAATGATTACTCTTTATAGGGCAAAATTTTTTAATCATATATCTTTAATTTAAAATACCTCTTTCTTTAGTGGTGTCAACTAGGAGAGCCTTTTTGTTGTTAGCAAAAAAATATATATTTCTCATGTTTACTCATCTAACAATTTAATGCTTCACATTAGTTTTGTGAATTCAACAATTCATGTGACCTGAATTAAAACAGTTTAAAATATGAAAACATTTTAAATCATTAAGTGAAGATGTTTGGCTCTACAAAGGGCAAAAGTCTTGTGTATGAGGCCATAGGGAGAGCCAGCTGATCTGGTGACCAGTGGCTGCTTTATTGATCTTAGCTAGAAAAGTGGGCAAAAGGTAGCACTTCTCCTGGCCATTGCAGGCTGTTGGTGAACAGAGAGCTTGAGGGAGGAAGTAGCAACAGAGTGATCTCTATCTCCTCAGAAAAATGAAAAATGGTACGGGGTAAAAATGGAGACAAAGAAGAAAGAATATATGGAATTTCAGACAGCTGACTTAATCTAGTTCCTCCCCCACCCCTCCCTCTCCTCCACCATCTTCTCCAGATTCTCCTCCCTCTAGCCATTTTTGGCCATGGTGAGCTTCTGCTTTGGAAGTCCAGTGGGACAGCAGAGCACAGTGGTGAGTTCTTTTCCTAACCCTTGTCTTGTAGCATCTGAATGCCCCAGAGCACAGAATTCCAGTGGGCCCACAGTGTGCAGGAGTTGGATGAGGCACATCATGAGGACAAGGTAAGTGTTACACTTACAACTAAGTGGGGGCACTGACAGCCCAGAGGCCAAGCTATCCGTTGAAACCAGAAAGAAGGCAGTGGTGTTTTAAGACCCAACCAACCAAGGAATCCTACCATATCCTTTCTTATTCTCTCACAGCCTCTCACACTGAGGTATGGATTATGAATTGTGTAATTTTGGTGATTTAGTGTAGGAGTTAAATGCTCTTATATTTGCTTCTAAAACTCTCATTGCCCAATAGTGAAATTCATGCTAGTAATTATAATTCTCAATTTTTCCTTACTTTAGAACAACATTAACTAGCAAATGAAAACAATACAAGTTGAGAGAGATGGGGGGGAGAGGGGGAGTAGTTTTAATGGCACTTTTTCCTATTTTTTGAAGGAGTCCTGTATTTTCATTTTGCATTGAGCCCTGCAAATCGTGAACCTGGCCCTGCTTGAAAGAAAAGGAGAATGAGAAGTGAGAGCTTAACCGTGGTAGCCCAGAAAAGTCAGAGCTTGGCTGTTGTGTCATTTCAAGGTCTGTAGCCATCACTCTCCTGTATCCTTCACTTATAGCCTTGATTTCTCAGCAGCTCCTGAGCTCCTTATCTCTTGGCATAGAGAAGCTATGCTTACTTTGATGCTGGAACATGCCCTTTATTCCTGGTTTCAGTAGTAATTTAGCAACTTCCAAAGGGACATAGAGATCTCTGGATATTTTGCATCCATCCATCCATTCATTGTGATATGCCAAACACTTTTCTTTTTTTTAAGATGTATCTATTTATTTGAGAGAGAGAGAGAGAGTGCGCATGTACACGTATGCACGCATGCATGAGCAGAGGGAGGGGCAGAGGGAGAGGGAAAGAAGCAAACTCTGCAGAGCCCGACACTGGGTTCCACCCCAAGATGAAGACCTGAGCCAAAATCAGGAGCCTCTAGGCTCAACTGAGGTATGGATTATGAATTGTGTAATTTTGGTGATTTAGTGTAGGAGTTAAATGCTCTTATATTTCCTTCTAAAACTCTCATTGCCCAATAGTAAAATTCATGGGCTACCCAGGTGCCCTGCCCAGCACTCTTCTAATGAACTGCTAGAGACTGAATTGTGTCCTCTCAGAATTCATATGTTGAAGCCCTAATTCCCAGTGTGATGATGTTTGGAGTTGGGGGTATCAGGAGGTAATTGGACAAGGTCATTAGGGTATGATCCTCAGGGAGCTCACTTTCTCTACCTCTCTGTCTCTGTCTCCCCGCCTCTCTCCTTTCCTGTCCTTTTACCAGCTTGCTCTCTCTTTGCCACATGAGGATACAGCAAGAAGCCAGGAAGAGAGAATCACCAGAACCCACCCATGCTGGCACACTGATCTCAGACTTCCTAGCCTCCAGAATTGTGAAAAAGAAATTTCTGTTGTTTAAGCCACCCAGTCAATGGCATTTTGTTATAGCAGCCCAGGCTGACCGAGACATGAACAAATGTGGCTCCTGTCTTTGTGGGAGAAATGGATATCTACAAAATGAACGCAAAATTAAATACAAAATAAAATTAGAAAATGCTGAGGGAAAGCAACGGAGTGACAAGGAAAAATATAAGGGTGACCTGATTTAGACTTGAGTATCATGAAAAGGGGGTGATGATGTAAAGAACAGTGCTCCAGGAAGAGGGAATGTGTGTCAAAGTGGAAAGCGTTTTGTGTGGAGCAAATGGACAGAAGGCCTGTGGAAACAGCAGGGGAGAACTGTGGTGGCATCTTCTTGTGCTTTTGTTTCTGAACTGCTGTTTCATTTTATACCTTCTATAGAGCTGTAATTATGTGTGATAGAGCAGGTCTTAGTAAATGAAGTACAGAGTAACCATAATTTCTGGACTCAAAACCAAAGCACAAAATCAATGAAGTGCAAATGTTCATAGGACTTTGACACTTTGTGTTTGATTTCCGCCAAGTCACTTCTCTCTTTGTATATGAGTTATTACATCTTAGCATGACAGGAGCACCTTTAAAATGCGAGGCAGTACAGACAAAGTCCTTGGCTCAGGCCTCACAAAGAATAGAAGCTCAAGCAATAGCCAATGTTAATAGATAGCCACTATTAATATTATCACGAGGTCAGGACTGAATGTTTGAAACCTAAACTGTCTTTTAACAGCCTGGGACCCATAGTTATGTGCTTATGAGTTATACCACATAAGTCAGTTTATACTATGTATCTCTTATTGTTACTGAACACCAAACACTGTGCGTTTGGTATCAGGATAAGCCACATATTTTCAGGGCTTTATCTGTCAAATGCAAGACCAAGGCCTTTAGTCCTGTTAACTAAACCTTGAATAATCCATTTAGCTAGTTATTTAACAAATATTGAATACTCACCATGTGCTAGGTATCATTCTAGGTACTGGGGTAGAACATTACATTATCATTCTGAAAGTAATGCCTAACTTCTGAAACTATACTACCTGCTCAGTCTTGGAAACCACAACACCAGTTTTCATTACAAACAAGGGTTATACATGAAGACCAAGAGTTGAACCAAATTTTATACCCATTGTTTTGATATATTTTCTGTAGATGTCTGGAATGTTTTTCTCCCACATACCAGCTTGGCAAACTCCTCCTCCTTCAAGGGTAATTTTGAATTTTCATTTGTTCAACTCAGACTATCTCGATGCCCCTAGATAAAGCACCTCTTTTTAATCATACCAAATTATCCACTCTTCCATTATAGAACATGTCACATTGTATTTTGTAGTTTTAAAAATCACTTAAGATCCATACACTCAGTATCCCCCACATAGGAAGTGTTTGGTGAATTAAGAGTTAGTAGAAAAGTAACAGTTTAATGAATGAGTTTGCTTAGTGTTGAGATGTGTACCTTAGACTCTCAAGTAAAACTTTAAATACTTGAACATATGTAATCAAACAAGTTGTCTATGAGCCTATTGCACTTGTGCTCAATGGGCTACACCCAGAATTTCAGTATGAAAAAAGTAGTGGAAACAAAAGGGATCATATAGAGATTGGCAAAAATCACTCTCAATTCATGGAGGTTAAGTTGGATCTACTGAAACAAAATTTTGAAAAGGACCCAGCAGGTTGTTTTATAAACAAAGCTGAAAATGCCTAGAAATAAAATTTTAGATTGTAAGCAATATATTGAATCATTTAAGGAAGATTTGCAAATGAAAGCCTTTGACCAAATTCAACCTGCAGAAGAGTTTTACTTTCCATGTTTAAAAGAATGAATTGCACTTGAATTTCCTTAGGTGGCACCTGTATTCCCGTGTTTGGCCACCATCTCTACTATTCCCTATTGCCTTAAGCTCTGCATTTATGTTCCTGTCTGAAAAGCATTCACATTTGGGTCTGGTGCCTTGCAAGTTCCTCTAGGGCAAAAAAAACAAAACAAAACAAAACAAAAAAAACTGTCCCATTTCACAGAGAACTCAGCTTAGCCCAAAACTGTTAGGATAATGCTATCGCTAATTAGGATGAGGAAAATTTTGTGGCTTGGTGTAGATTAGGATTTGGAAAGAGGACATAGGACACACACACGTACCCCTTCCCTATAATGAAACAGAAAACAGAAAAAAATCTAGATGTTAAAAGCTATAATTCTTTGAACTCCTAAAATTTTAAGAAAATCATAAGGCTTTTTAATCAATATTTTGTCATAGCACTCACTATTGCTAAATGAAATCATCTCTTAAATCTTTAAAAAACAAAAATTCATTACAAAAATGAGTAAATGTTAAATATCTTACTGGCTTTATTCAATGATTCATGAATCGGGCAGCATCTAATCTGGCAGATAGCAAAGATTGCTGAGGAGCTATACAAAAAGAAAGACAGGCAGAAGGGAGCTGGAACAAGGAAATTATACTAGACTAAAAGCAGGTTGGTTATTACAAGGTTACTTTCTTTTCAGGGATGGCAAGGGTCTATGAGGCAGAATATCTAACTGGTGATGACTAGGTGATTCCTGATTGACTGGTTTAAAACTCCATTTCTGGGAGAGCCAAAACTGTAATTAAGTTAAGTCTTGGTTTGGTGATGTGGGGCCTACCATAACAGACTTCATTTGGGGGCCCGTTTTGTTTTTAACAATATGGTTCTGCTTTGTTAGTTAAAGAAAGGGTGCTAACTGGGTAGAATGAGAGGCCACATTTGCCAGGAATGAAGCTCACTCTGGGTTGGATGTCACCTATGATTGGCACCTAATGAAGACCAGGAAGGCACACCCACCAGCTCAGTGAATGGATGTTCAAAAAGGAGCCTCTGCAGCAGCCCACTGTCGGAACCACGCAGTGCGGATCTGGTACCTGTGTTGTATTCTTCCTTTCTCTTGCTGTCTCACCTGCCCAGTAGGAGTCTCTGCTCCCAATTTGCCTTCCTGGGGATACAACGCCATTGAATCTGTAGGCATGGAGCTACTCATGGTCAAGCAGCCCCTGAACCCTAGGTCCCCTCCCTCCCTCTTTCCCTTCTTTTGGCTCAAGCTTTGCTTTGGTGACCCATGTTACCCTGCTGATTCCTGATCTTGGCCTATGCTCCATTTTTAGCCTCGCTCTTCCCAGATGGGCATCCTGCTAACTGTCATATATTATCAGCTTCTGGTTGGTCTTAGATTTTTACTTTTATGCTCTGGGAAATAGGTTCTACCTAGTTCCTCTGTTCCTAACTGCGCTAAAGTTCCATGATAGAAGAACCTCTCCAAAGATTGATACTGAGTACTTCAGAAATGGTACTCAAATACTTAAGGAATGATACCAGAATATTTTAGAAATAATGCTGGAATACTTCAGAAACATCAGGGTACCATTGGGATTATAAAACATTCAAAGACAGAATAGAAACAGGATGATTGGGTGTTACACGCAAACAATGAATCATGGAACACTACATCAAAATCTAATGATGTAATGTATGGTGATTAACATAACATAACATTAAAAACAAAGAAACAGGATGATTTA
Source organism: Callorhinus ursinus (assembly GCF_003265705.2). Classification (NCBI taxonomy): domain Eukaryota; kingdom Metazoa; phylum Chordata; class Mammalia; order Carnivora; family Otariidae; genus Callorhinus; species Callorhinus ursinus. The sequence continues at coordinate 2,899,870 of NW_027397135.1, forward strand.
TCCAGAGGATCACTTTCGCACATTTTCCCGGGTATAACTACTTGATGGTAGCATCTACAAGGCGGGGCCGTGACGTACGCCTAACTCACTGCACCTGGAGCATTCAGTTTTTACACATGTAGACATTCATAGAGTTGAACCTCACTGATTCAAATTGAGTATACAGAACTTATTTACCGATGGGTATCAACTAGTGGGCCTTCTACCCCTGAGGCAGTACAAAGGGCAATGCTTTCATATGGAAGCAGGAGAAATTCAGATGGGGCGATGAGTACAAATAATTAAATGATCATGACTCTACCATGTAATTATATTTCCTTGAGCATGATCCTGGGTATTATGCTGAAGTCCTAAAATTAATCGAGAAGAGTAACTCCAGAAAACCTAAATTCAATATCATGCAAGAAAAGTTGGACATAATAATAACAGCCACATTTTTTAATTGAGCACCCACTAAAAGTTAGGAACCATATTTGACATTTTATTCCTATATTACATTTTCAGATTTCACAAAAATGCAGTGAAATAGAGATTATTATGACCATTTTATGGGAGAGGAAACATCCACTTAGTAGAGGAGCAGAGATTCACACCCATGTCTCTCTAGTATGATTCCATATGCTTCTAGCTTTACCAGGTTGCCCCAATTAGATTTGCAATTCAAAAGCGGTGGCACTGGGAGTCAGGGAAGGTAAGCGTCCATCTGATTGTGATCCAAACACCGGAAAGGCAAGAAAGATAAAAATGAAGAGGAAGGAGGAAGGTAGAATAGAGGGCAAGATAGGCATTTGGGAACAGCTTTCACAAAAATAGAAGAGCAATTAAACTGATGTCTTCCAAAATGGTCTGGACTCACACACCTACAGCCCTGGCCGCTCTGTTTTATCTCATTAAATGCCTGGTTATGGATGGGCAGGTTTGCCATCTGTTTAAATAATAATTTTCTGTTCTCCATGAACTGAGCTGCAGTGTCGAGGACAATTAAAGCGTCACTGCCATCTCTCTCAGTGGGAACTCTGATATTGCAGGCCACCGTGCCACCACCACCCTGACATCCGCTCCCGGCTACACTCTCACCACTTTCCCACTTTCCCACCTAACCTGCCCACCAGAGCTAAACTTTCCTGGCCAAGACGCAGGCTGTACAAGTATGAACACCCACTCAGAAAAGAACAGAAGACAGAATAGGAATCATTCCAGAGCCCTTCCTGGCAACCTCCGAGTGATGGATGTGACTTCCTGAGAAGTTGAATGATAAACTATTTTCAAAAATTCCATTGAAAATTGGTGGGCAATGATGGGGTTTGTTTGAAAAGTGACACGCTTGGGACTAGAACTGGGAAAGAAGGCAAGGGGCTGCCCTTCTGACAAAGGAAAGAGATCCAGGTTATAAATTCTTTGGGGATAACTTCAGAGAGGGACTAGAGCCATGGAGGCATATGAAGGGGATGAGTAGGGGGTGTTTTAAGTCAGGAAAGCATCAAACAGTGATAAGAAAAATAAAGGCTAATTTTTACTGGGCAATAACTGTGAACTGTGCACTGTGCAAAGTACTTTATTAATTAATCAGTGCATCTAATCCTTATAACAACCCCAGGATATAAGTATTGTGATTATGAGTATTTCTGTTTTACAGATGAGGGAACCGACTTTCACTGACCTATCTGATGTGTAGCTGAGGTGGAACTTTAATTTGAGCAGTTTGTCTTCAGATTCTGTTTCTACTGGGACACAAGTAATTTATTGTCCAGACTAGAACACTTTTTGAAATGAAATATGTTGTTCTTCGTAATTAAGCCCTTAAAGCTGGCTTTACTGGGGCTGCCCAGAGCAAACTGCCCTGGGTAGTATTGTTAGCCTGCTCAAGCTGCTCCCCTAGTGAGTCGAATCAGAGGATGAGCATATATGACAATGTCTCAGAAAAGTTTCTCTTGACTGTTTCCTGGTACATTGCAGCAGTCTCAATTGTGCTTTAGTAAATAATTCTTCTCGAGGATCCAGGCCCCTAATGCTGCTTGCCCCATCTCAGGACCTTTCTCAAAAAATACATCAAGACCCATTCAACTCTAGAAACACGCAAACAAGCTTTGACAACACCATGAAAGGAAAGAATGGGTCCTGACACATTTACATGTTTTCTGAGAATTGGTACCTCACAACCCCATAGATTGTGTGTGTGTGTGTGTGTGTGTGTGTGTGTGTGTGTGTGTTTGTGGATGCATATAATATATGCATGTATGCACATCTATACATATATGCATATGTGTGTATATATATATATTTTTAGATTTGAAGTGTCCTTTTCATAAAATTTGCTATGTTGATGTTTCTAATTTTCCACTACATTTCAAACATGGGTTTGGGTTGTTCAGAAATAGTTCAACAAATTGTCTAATGTCAATGCTTGTCACTTGTTTAGGGTTAAAACCGAGTTTGGATTAGGTACAGACTTTCTTCCTTCCACTATGACTGTGTACCTAGTATGTTCTACCAAAGATCTCTGTGGTCTACATAAGAAACCTCAGTATCCCAGAGTGAGCATTTACTAATCCTTAATCACAAGAAACTCATTGTGAATGAGGTCCAATGGAAGGAGAAAAAAGTATAACAGTATCATAAGCACAAACCTTATTACAATTTGTATCAAGATGTTTTAGGTTTTCTTTCTTTTTTGCTAAAATTCTTTTTTAAAAAATCTAAATTCACTTACATTCTGATAAGTCTGTCGTTGCCCATGGGGTACTGATGTTCAGTCAGTTCATTTTGAAATTCTTCTGGCCTGATGCAACTACTGGCTTGGATTTTTTCCTTCTCTTTGGAGTGCCGTCATCATATTGTCAGTGATTTCTTTCCATCATTAGATCCACTGTCAGTAAAGTGTAGTTGACGCAAAAGCCACACAAAAGACAAGAAATGAAGAATTCAAAATAAATTTATCTTAATATTTGTTTTCCAGCAATACAATACAAGCTATTGCATCAGTAGAATGGTCTTTCCATTGCGTAGAGATGCCAGGCAGTACATGAACTCATGACCAAGGACAATCATGATACCCTAATATCTGGCATTCCCATGACCCTTCAAAGTGTCCTACCATAGAGCTTCTCATGTGAATGGTGGAGTCCTCAAAAGCTAAGAGGAATTCATTGTGAGAACTTCAAATTGCAAGAATTATTTGTAAGATGGTTGCAAAGACTGAGGCTTTTATGAATTAAATTGTGTCCCCTCAGAAGATATGTTGAAGTCCTATCCCTTGGTACCTCAAAATGTGACTCTATTTAGAAATGGGTCATTAGTTCAGTCTGGTACATCATCTTCCCTCTGCATGTCAATTAGATGCATTGATTAATTAATAAGTCAGTGTCATTTGTTCAGATGAGGTCATTAGGGTGGGTGCTAATCCAATGTGACTGGTGTCTTTATAAGAAGGGGACATTCACACACAGACACGCACAGAGGGAAGATGATGCAGGCACACAGGGACAAGATGGATAAGTGATGACTGAGGCAGAGATGGCAGGGATGCTGCCATAGCTAAGGAGCCCCTGGGGCTACCCGAAACTGGAAGAGTCAAGGAAGGCCCCTCCCCTGGTGGTTCAGAGAGAGCATGACCCCATCAATACCTTGATTTGAGATGTCTGGACTCGAGACCTGTGAGACAATAAATGTCTGTTGTTTTAAGCCCCTCGGTTTGTGGTATTTTGTTATGATAGTCCTAGGAAACTAACACAATAGCTACTAATATTTCAGTTCATAAATTTTGATTATAATACATGCTTTTTTATGATGGACAACCTCTGCTGAATCATTAATTACCATCCTGTTTCAAGTAAGCTTACCTCAAGTAACCTAGAGACAAATAACTGGCTATTAATTCTATTATGTGATGCCATTATGATCTACATCAGCACCTCGAAGACATTCTAGGAGATGGCATAAGGTGACAATCATGAGAGTTCTGAAGGGGGAGGGAAGTTTCAAACAAAATATCTGTTTTGCTTGTCTGATGTTATGTCAAGAAAGTTGGTTCTAAGAAGGCAAAATCTGAGAAAATTTTTTCTGTTTTTTAGCAGCCTTTAGCAGAAATTTCTCAAAAAAAAAAAAACCCACAAAATGTGGGCCTTCATGAGCTATCTCATTGTGATACTAAAAAGGCAGTTTACTCAAACCCCTAAATATAATAATAATAATAATAATAATAATAATAATAAAAGATGAAGAGGAAGAAGACTTAGTTGCTCCAGCATTTTTTGCTTTTCTCCCATCCTAGCACACCTGTTCTTATCTACCATGTTTTATTGCATAGAAAAAATTTTAAGCAATCCTTTGCAGGGCAGAATATAAAACAAAAGCTACATGTCCCTATGTTATTGTCTTTCACAATTGTGATCGCAAGCTTAACCATGAAATTATATGATCCTTACATAGCAGAATCCAAGCCATGTCAGGTAGATTTAATCAGCAAACCCTAGTGTGTATTTCACAAAGGAAGGAGGGCCAGGGATGTTTAGTAGATGAAAGGCAGCCTCAGACACTTGATTATCTCAGACCTGTCAATGATTCAAAATATAAGGCTCTACCTATGATCAACGGGGACCACTTTAACCTTTGGTTCTTGCACCCATTGAAACCCATTTTAAAAATTCCCATTTATAGTGTAAAATGAAAAATCAGCAAAGATACTGTGGGAATGTGATTCAAGGGTGGTGTGTGGGAGGCTGCCCATTATCAAGAAAATCCTATTTGACGTAAGCATATTTCATTTACCTCTGGGTTGGTATCACTTGACACAGGACATAGCAATATATTAAGTGGTGCCTTAGTGTGGGTTTTCCTTTGCTGAGACTAGACAGGGCTTGTATGCAGGTAGTTGGTTTTTAGGGAAGTGATCCCAGGAATCAGGAGTGAGACACAGGGAAGAGTAAAATAAGGAGGAAAGCAAAATCAGTACAAGAGACTGTTCTCAGTTTGGCTACCACTGAGGTCAACAAGGGCTTGACCCCGCCAGGACTTTCTGAGGCAGCTGTTGAAATGTGGCTCAGAACTCTCTATTCAGGAGAGGGGAGGGCAGGGCACTGATCCTTTGTTTGCTCTTTCCCACTTATCATGGTTGTCCTGTGTGTCATTAGCTCTTTTTCAATCCCAGGCTGTGTATGTGTGAATGCCAGAGAGATTCCCGCAGAATTCCCACCTCACAGCATCCGAGCAGTTCCAGGGAGAAAGCTAGAAGTCCGAGGTCCATCTGAGATGGGTTTCTGGCATGTTGTATCTGTGTGAAGTGGGTTGCAGGGCAGTGGTAAGTGTGAGAGATGAGCCTTGAAGACAGGAGGCCCTGGAGTACCTAAGGGGGCCAATGTTGGCCATACTTTGCACTGCCCTAACCCGCTTGTGCTCTCCATTAAGCCTAAACCATTATCAAGGCTTTTAGGTGGCAGCCAGCCACATTCTGCAAAAAAACCTGAGGTCAGTAAGGTTAATGCACCAAGCTATATCTAATCAGCTACTAATCATGAAACTTGAATTAATGATTACTATCTCCCCACACTACTGGTCATTCTAGGTTTCCCTCATTCCTGCCCAACAGCAGTTGATCTTGGTTGCCTTTCAGGTGGGGAGACACAGACCATCATCCCTAAAAGTTTCAGTCCCTTGCCAGGTGCTGAGCCTGCCCAAGGTTGCTATGATTGTCCAGTTACAATTATTGATAGGCCTGGAAGTAGTGAAAGGCATTGAGACAAACCCCGTAAGTTCTAGATATGATGCTTTATGCCTTCACGGTGTCATAGCAGCTTTTGCTGTTTGTGGGAATAAGGGTCACTTGCCCCTCAAGTATGGCAATTCCTTTTTTGGTCTGCTGCTTTGTTGGCTTGATGAACCCCAAATAACCAGGCAGCCATCATAGCCTTAGGTGAGTAGACCCTTTACTGTGTCCCCAGGTGGAAATATTCCTTCCTGACTCCACAGAGCCTAAAGTAGCAGAGATGGGGCTACACATTCCACAGGTGGGACACAGGAGCCACGGTGAGCAACCAATCCTACTTCTACCCCTTGAGTCCAGGTTGTTTATTCAAGGAACACAGGTCTCGGGGAAAGATTGTGGCTATATTTATTGTGTATACTTTTCATGTCATGGCAGGGGCCTTTCTCAAGGGGACCGAACTTTCCTTTAACCCAGGGACTCTAGATCTGTGAACTGCCTTAGCTCCAAAAACTGGACAGGAGATTGTGCATTTTCATTGGAGTGCACATTCAGCCTTCTCCCCTTTAGATCTCATATTTTCCCCCATGATACCAGTCAGCTCCTCATCTGTCTTATCACTCAGAAAACTATGGTTCAAGAATTACTACCATTATGCAGGTGAGTTTCTTGGTGCCCACAATGATGGTTATGCCCATCTGACCTCTTTTGGTTATGTGCCACCAGCAGGCCTCTGTCTTTCCGGAATCCTGACCTCTCTACTGAAACTAAGTACACAGCATCACCTACCATTAACTCTGGCCTGCGAAGAGCCACCGCTGAGCTTATGAAAGAACCCAGGAGTGGCTTCTCTGTCTCACATAATCACTGTATTCTAAAATTTCCCTATCCCTGAGACTTCAATAATCTACAAGACAGTTCCACCATTTTCTACTTCATTTTCTCTAGGCCATCAATATGCCCAGACTTGAAGAGCCATTCCATCTCTATATTAGAAGCAACTCCAGGTATCCCTGCTGGGACATTAAACCCCACGTCACAGGAGACCATGCCCATGTCATGATGTCTTCCTTATAAAATATTATAGTTGACCCTTTCCTATTCTAATACCTGGAAGACCCATTCCCATATATGTTTCCCTGGTTCCCACTGTTAAATATTAGTTGAATCTTGCAATTCTCTAGGTGTCTGCAAATTTCTCCCAGAGAAGGAACTGTATTTCTCAGCCAGGCCTGTGCTACCACCTATAAGAAACAAAGAGAAGAATCAAGAGATCTCAGGGAGGACAAGCAACTGGCCCAGGTGAGTCTTCTCAGGGTCTCTGGGCAAGAGAAAGCTGCTGTTTTCTTAGGAAGAAGAAGCTGCTTCTGTTGGCCTAGAATCTGGAAGTTCCGTTTGGTCAGGCTCGTCCATGCAAGTGTCCCCACCTTAGGTCTTAGGGCCCCACTCTTTCCCTCTCAGGGCTCCTAAGTCCTGATTTTGCATAGGTGGCCAACTGAGAAAATTTATTCAGTCTCCTTTTTGTTCTACTATTCTTAAAATTAAGTCCTCAGCCTGATTTTCAACAGACTCTGCCTTATAGCTACAAAAATTAAGATATCTTAAAACGCTAGCATGGAGACCTTCTGATTTGACAGTATATTTTGAGTTGATGATTTGGGGTCATTTTCTTTATAAAATATTTTCTTTATTAAATTTTCTTTATAAAAATAAAACCAGCCAATTTCCCAATCTTATGATGATCTTTGCTCTAGTACTATTCAAGTGCCAGAGGCCAAGTCTTCAACTATTAACTGTACCATTTCCCCTCTACCAGTTCCTGAGAATCTTAGGAATTGTGATGCTTACTCTAGGCCAGGAATATCCCCAGGATGTCTGTGTCAGTAATGTAGCCTTTATCACCATCTAACTGGGAAGAGATCTCAATCCAAACCCCATTTTTCCGCTTGCAAAACTTGAGTTTTCTTGTCTGAGTTGCCCCCCAGAAAGACCCCAGAAAACAGAGCTGGAGCCAGGAATTGTATATAGGTAGTTTATTTTAGGAAGTGATTCTAGGGCAAAGGAACAGGGACTGTGGATGGTGAACTAAGGAAGGGGTTCAAACCAATGTAGAAGAGAACTCTCCTGTTTGTTACCCTGAGGGCAACCTTCCCTCAGGACCCTCAGAGAAACCTTGCAGCTTTTGCCTGAGAATCACCCACCTGAATGGTAGAAGAAGATAGCATTACCCACACCTTTGACCAAGTGGTCAAGAGCACTGACTACCTTACATCCCCAGGCTGCTGATGTGTGGGTGCTGGACAGTTTCCCACAAGCTTTCTTCAAAAAGTTCCAGGGCAAAAAGCAAGAGATGTGTGGTGCGGTGGGACTGGGTCCTATCAGCTGGCTTCCATAGCAAGGGTTGATGGAAAGGTTGGCTGAAATGATGTGAAACAGGGCACAACAGGTGGTGAACCTGCTTTTAAGAGTTAGATAAGAATCTCTGGGCCAGGAACCCAAAAAAAAGGGGAAAAATTGAAGAAATTTCAACAGATATTTTATACAGTAGGTTTTGGTTTTATTTATATATATTACCCATGACTAAAACTAAATTTTGCTATCTTTTGCTAAACAAAACTCACATACTATTCCCCAATAAATGTTTTGCATAGAAATAACTAAATCAGAATTTAAATGAAGTATCATGAATTCTCTGCAAACTGACTCTATCAGTAATCAAATTAAAAGACAACCATACTTCCTGATGGTACCAAATTAGAAAAAGATGACAAAAATCCTAGGTTTACTTTGTTTGTAACATTTGATCAGGGAAACAGTATCAGCCTTTTTTATTATATGAAATAATACTGATTTTTCTCCCTAGTCAGGGTCCATTTTCTCCTTTCTAGGCCTGAGGGTGGCCATCTGCTTCTTCCATGCTTGTGTCTAGCATTTCACACAACCTAGCATAAATTCTCTGGATTCCAGAACCGTGAAGGTGATAACTTTGCACAGTGCCAAAGGGAATTACGTATTTGTAAATGCAGAAAGAATTTTATACTGTGAACTTTTGGGGGATTATTACATCATGTTATTAAATGAATTAATGTATGCAAGGCATTTAGAACAGTGCCAAGCACATAATAAGAGCTCAGTAAATGTTAGCTTTATCATGTTTGTGATCATGATCATCATCCTTCCATGGAAGCAGCCAAATCTGGCAGAATAAGCACTAGTTTAGGGGTCAGAAGACTTAGTCTGTAATCCTGATTTTATCATTTATCAGACTGTAGCTTTGGTAGAGCCATTTAACCTCTCTGAGACTCAGTGTTTTTATCTCTAGAAAAAGGATAATAAATTCCATTTCACAGCATTGTTGTGAGTGTGAAATAAGGTAAATGACTTATGGAACTCAAAGTGCTATCACAGGGTAGGGATTGACAACACATTGTTGATTCTGACCAGTTCCCTGTCACTGTTGATGCTGGCGGCTAAGCGTGGGGGCCTGGACTCTGCGAAACTCCACATCACTCTGTTTGTCTCACCCTCTGACTCTTGATTTCATGTGTACTATATACTTCTTTGAATTCCATTTACTTACTTGGTTCCTCAACCTCTCCAGACAAAACAAGTATCCATGTCTTTATTTACAGAATTCCTCCTCTCCCATTGAAGCAATGTGAGATTTAATTTTAAACAGTTCAACCAAATGAAGGAATTATAACCTGTTTCTTTTCTTAGATCTTTATTCTTCTTTTGCACTTTCCATATTTTCTAGAATAAGAATACAATTATTTATACTCAGAAACAATATTTAATAAAAGGAAATTCAAAGGTCAACATGCATTTCATTCACATATGTGAATTTTGAACCAGAAATTTAGAGTAACTTCTAAATCTCTGCAGATGAGACAGTGTATCACTTCTGAATGGTACAAATCTATAGAAGGCCCAGCAAGAACACACTACGGGCAGATTTTTATTTCTGTAAAGAAAAGAAGTGACTTTTAGAGTGAAATTTCAAAGGATATTCGGTTTATTTTCTCTATGCAATGTGTAACTAAATCAGGCAGCCTACTGCCCCAGGGGTAGTCTTTTCCCTCAAGTTTTGCTTAGGTTTTTAGATTGGATTATTCAGGAATAACCCTTTTTATAAACTGTGAGATGAGTGAACAGTAAATATAAGTTTGTAAAGGCTGACTGTTTGGGGTTTTGACTGTCAACACAAGAAATACAACAAGGTGGTTAATACAAAAGGTGAGAAGGCAGCTACCAGTCCCACTCTGTGAAATATTGTGCTTGTTATTGCCTTTTGTGTCATCTTCCCAAAAGACAACAAAGCACTGCCTGATTAATTGAAATTCTATTAAGTGGAGATCCAGGCTCAAAATGAGGGCCAACAAAGACCAGGTAAAATCTAAAATTTGACAAGGCCAATGAACCAATTGAGCTTACATCAGTTAACTAATAAAATATTCCATTAATGGCTGGAAAGACTATTTCTATTTAAAGTCTGTGGAATGACCATTGAGACAAAAGCTATAAAATTATATTCTTTTCTAACCTTTGCTGGTTGTGTAAGGAATTTATTTAGCTATTATTTTGCCTCTATTGCCAGACCTTTAAAATGACAATGGCAAAAGCCATCAATTTCCAGTGACTATAAAAATCTTTTGGAAAATGTGAATAGTAATTTTTTTCCAAGTTTTCATGACACCTTAAAAAGTAGACTTAGTGGTCCTAGCAATCGTGAGCTCTGAGGACAGACCTCCTCAGACAAGTAAATTATTATTTTAAACGTAAGTTATCTTTTCTGTAAAATAAGAATACTGAAATATATACCTTGTAGCACTTTATTATTACACTAAGTGAAGTAATGGCAAGTGATTGAAATGCTTACTTATTATTATTATTTACTTGTTCAATAATATGCATTCATTGACCACCATTTGTAGACACCATGATAAAAGCTGGACACACGAAGTCAAATAAGGTAAAAATCCTGTCTTTAAAATGTTTGCTCCCTAATATATCAAGACATAAAGCTATTCTGTGGACATATTTGTTGTAGTTCAGAGTTATTGCTATATATGTGATTATGTATATGTATTCACACATTTATTTGTGCATTCTTGTGATACTGTGTATTAAAGTATAGAACTGGAACCCCTTAGAAAAAGTAGTTCCTCCCAAATCTCTTGTCATTCATGAATGGAGAATCAGACCTTTCCAGTAGAGGACTTCCACATTTTCTTTGCTGATTATAAACTCCTTCACAGTTACTCTTTTTTTTAAATTAATTTATTTTTTTGGGTGTAGTGTTCCATGATTCATTGTTTGCATATAACACCTAGTGGTCCATTCAATACGTGCCCTCTTTAATACCCATCACCAAGCTAACCCATCCTCCCATCCCCCTCCCCTCTAGAACCCTAAGTTTGTTTCTCAAAGTCCATACTCTCTCATGGTTCGTCTCCCCCTCTGATTTCCCCCCTTCATTTTTCCCTTCCTACTTTTTTTAACATATAATATATTATTTGTTTCAGAGGTAGAGGTCCATAATGCATCAGTCATACACAACTCACAGTGCTCACCACAGCACACACCCTCCCCAATGTCTATCACCCAGCCACCCCATCCCTCCCACCCCCCCACCACCCCAGCAACCCTCAGTTTGTTTCCTGAGATTAAGAATTCCTCATATCAGTGAGATCGTATGATACATGTCTTTCTCTGAATGACTTTTTTCGCTCAGCATAATACCCTCTGGTTGCATCCACATTGTTGCAAATGGCAAGATTTGGGGGTTTTTTGATGGCTGTATAATATTCCATTGTATATATATACCACATCTTCTTTATCCATTCATCTGTTGATGGACATCTTAGCTCTTTCCATAGTTTGGCTATTGTGGACATTGCTGCTATAAACATTGGGGTGCATGTACCACTTTGGATCACTACATTGTTATTTTTGGGGTAAATACCCAGTAGTGCAATTGCTGGGTCATATGGTAGCTCTATTTTCAACTTTTTGAGGAACCTCTGTACTGTTTTCCAGAGTGGCTGCTCCAGCTTGCATTCCTACCAACAGTGTAGGAGGGTTCCCCTTTCTCCACATCCTCGCCATCTGTCATTTCCTGACATGTTAATTTTAGCCATTCTGACTGGTGTGAGAGGTATCTCCTTGAGGTTTTGATTTGGATTTCCCTGATGCCAAGCGATGTCGAACACTTTTTGATGTGTCTGTTGGCCATTTGGATGTCTTCTTTGGAAGAATGTCTGTTCATGTTGCCTGCCCATTTCTTGATTGGATTATTTGTTCTTTGAGTGTTGAGTTTGATAAGTTTCTTTATAGATTTTGGAAACTAGCCCTTTATCTGATATGTCATTTGCAAATATCTTCTCCCAATCTGTTGGTTGTCTTTTGGTTTTGTGGACTGTTTCCTTTGCTGTGCAAAAGCTTTTTATCTTGATGAAGTCCCAATAGTTCATTTTTGTCCTTGCTTCCCTGGCTTTTGGCGATATTTCTAGGAAGAAATTGCTGCAGCTGAGGTCTAAGAGGTTGCTGCCGGTGTTCTCCTCTAGGATTTTGGTGGACTCCTGTCTTACATTTAGGTCTTTCATCCATTTTGAGTCTATTTTTTTGTGTGGTGTAAGGAAATGGTCCAGTTTCATTCTTCTGCATGTGGCTGTCCAATGTTCCCAGCACCATTTTTGAAGAGACTGTGTTTTTCCATTGGACATTCTTTCCTGCTTTGTCGAAGATTAGTTGACCATAGAGTTGAGGGCCCATTTCTGGGCTCTCGATTCTGTTCCATTGATCTATGTGTCTGTTTTTGTGCCAGTACCATACTGTCTTGATGATTACAACTTTGTAATAGAGCTAGAAGTCTAGAATTGTGATGCCACCAGATTTACTTTCCTTTTACGACATTCCTCTGGCTATTCAGGGTCTTTTCTTGTTCCATACAAATTTTAGGATTATTTGTTCCATTTCTTTGAAAAAAGTGGATGGTATTTTGATGGGGATTGCTTTATTTTTTTTTAAAGATTTTATTTATTTATTTGACAGAGAGAATGAGAGACAGAGAGCACGAGAGGGAAGAGGGTCAGAGGGAGAAGCAGACTCCCTGCTGAGCAGGGAGCCCGATGCGGGCCTCGATCCCGGGACTCCAGGATCATGACCTGAGCCGAAGGCAGTTGCTTAACCAACTGAGCCACCCAGGCGCCCATGGGGATTGCTTTAAATGTGTAGACTGCTCTAGGTAGCATTGACATCTTCACAATATTTGTTATTCCAATCCATGATAATGGAACATTTTTCGATTTCTTTGTGTCTTCCTCAATTTCTTTCATGAGTATTTTATAGTTTTCTGAATACAGATTCTTTGCCTCTTTGGTTAGATTTATTCCTAGGTATCTTATGGTTTTGGGTGCAATTGTAAATGGGATCGACTCCTTAATTTCTCTTTCTTCTATCTTGTTGGTATATAGGAATGCCACTGATTTCTGTGCATTGATTTTATATCCTGCCACTTTACTGAATTCTTGTATGAGTTCTAGCAGTTTTGGGGTGCAGTCTTTTGGGTTTTCCACATAAAGTATCATATCATCTGCAAAGAGTGAGAGTTTGACTTCTTTGCTGATTTAGATGCCTTTTATTTCTTTTTGTTGTCTGATTGCTGTGGTTAGGACTTCTAGTACTATGTTGAATAGCAGTGGTGATAGTGGACATCCCTGCCATGTTCCTGACCTTAGGGGGAAAGCTCTCAGTTTTTCCCCATTGAGAGTGATATTCGCAGTGGGTTTTTCATAGATGGCTTTTATGATATTGAGGTATGTACCCTCTATCCCTACACTCTGAAGAGGTTTAATCAAGAAAGGATGTTGTACTTTGTCAAATGCTTTTTCTGCATCTATTGAGAGGATCATATGGTTCTTGTTCTTTCTTTTATTAATGTATTGTATCACAATGATTGATTAGTGGATGTTGAACCAACCTTGCAGCCCAGGAATAAATCCTGCTTGGTCGTGGTGAATAATCCTTTTAATGTACTATTGGATCCTATTGGCTAGTATTTTGGTGAAAATTTTTGCATCCATGTTCATCAGGGATATTGGTCTGTAATTCTCCTTTTCGATGGGGTCTTTGTCAATTTTGGGATCAAGGTAGTGGTGGCCTCATAAAATGAGTTTGGGAGTTTTCCTTCCATTTCTATTTTTTTGGAACATATTCAGAAGAATAGGTATTAATTCTTCTTGAAATGTTTGGTAGAATTCCCCTGGGAAGCCATCTGGCCCTGGGCTCTTGTTTGTTGGGAGATTTTTGATGACTGCTTCAATTTCTAGTGGTTATGGATCTGTTCAGATTTTCTCTTTCTTCCTGGTTCAGTTTTGGTAGTTTATACATCTCTAGGAATGCATCCATATCTTACAGATTATCTAATTTGCTGGCATATAGTTGCTCATAATATGTTCTTATAATTGTTTGTATTTCTTTGGTGTTGGTTATGCTCTCTTCTCTTTCATTCATGATTTTATTTGTTTGAATCACTTATCTTTTATTTTTTTATTTTTTTTAAGATTTTATTTATTTGACAGAGAGAGAGACAGAGAGAGCAAAAACACAAGCAGGGGGAGCGGGAGAGGGAGAGGCAGGCTTCCTGCGGAGCAGGGAGCCCGATACGGGGCTTGATCCCAGGACCCTGGGATCATGACCTGAGCCGAAGGCAGACGCTTAACGACTGAGCCACCCAGGCGCCCCTCATCTTTTATTTTTGATAAGTCTGGCCAGGGGTTTATCAGTCTTATTAATTCTTTCAAAGAACCAGCTCCTAGTTTCGTTGATCTCTTCTACTGTTCTTTTGGTTTCTATTTCATTGATTTCTGCTCTGATCTTTACTATTTCTCTTCTCCTGCTGGGTTTAGGCTTTATTTGCTGTTCTTTCTCCAGCTGG